>NW_026705203.1:0-600000 GCF_029867415.1 Vicia villosa | reverse complement strand
AGACTGTTTTTCTTTGGAAGCTAACCCTTTCCAGGGATTTTGACTCAGCTGGAGAAATTATTTGGTAAAAGACCGACTTTATCATATTTTTTTTTTGGAGGCTGACCCTTTCCAGGGGTTTTGACTCTTTTGGGAAATTATCTCCTAAGAGAAATGAATCTTTATTTTTTTGACATTTTTATAATTGACTTTGGAGGCTAACCCTTTCCAGGGAATTTTATTAAAAATGAAAGAATGTGTGGAAGCTAACCATTTCCAGGGAATTCTGTTGAAATGGAGGTTGATTTTAATTGACTTTGGAGGCTAACCCTTTCCAGGGGTTTTGTTAAAATGAATGGCAGAAAGATTATCTAATGGAGACTTCTTGTTTAAAGCCCAAGATGAAGGCTGACTCATGCTGAGGAGAAGTAAACATAGATCCTAGACTCTGCTAAGGAAGATTGATGAAGATAAGGGTGACAGAGACTGTCCATGTCTCTCATTCCAAAAGGTGTACTCAATGTAAAATTGAGACAAACTTAGCTTGTTTAAAGTCTGGGTTAAATTGGAAGAAACTCACCAGGGTAGGCTAAGAGGTGACTAAAGACCTGTTCCTATGTTTATAAGAAACCTGATGGGTCCTTGTATACAAGCTCAAGAGGAAGCTGGAAATGCTTTTAAGAAGCCTGTGGGTCCTTGTACAAAGCCCAAGAGGAGGCTAATCGAGGGTCCTTGTTATAGCACAAGAGAAAGCTATGTGGTTTTGAACTTATTTTGGCTCTAAGCAAATGGGTAAGAGGTTTCACCGGGAATAATTCCTCTTTGGGTGGATGTATCCTATTATTTGGGTTCTAAGGTTTTTACCAAGATGTTTCACCGGGAATAATTCATCTTGGGGGTTTGAACTACAGATCTCTAATTAGGAAAGAGCCTTCACCGGGAAGACATTCTCAATCCTAGGTCATATTCCTATAATATATATATAGTTTAACTGTCCTAGGGTTTATACTCAAACGTAGTTCTAAACTAATATATATGCACAGTTTATATTTGACAGTAATTTAAACAAAGACTGTAAATTGAAAGCTTGTAAAGCCTAACCTGGATGGAGTGGAGGCCATTGAAGAAGTATGTTCAGAGCCTCAACAGTAATTGGTGGATAACAGTTGAATGTATATATGATAAACAGTTAATGGTTTTTGAAAACAGAAGAAGTGAAGATGGACAAAGGTCACATAGGTATCTGAAGAGTTTCACCGGGAATAATGCCCTTCAAATACCAGAAGAATGTTTTGAAAACAGAAAGAAGATTTTGAAAATACAGTTTTGAAAACAAGCTAAGAAGAGAAGGTTTTTGGGACTTACACTCTATTAGAGGCCCAGTACTTTACAGTACTGGTGTAAAAGCAATTTGAAAATGATTTTGAATGATACAAGGTTTTGTTGTTTGAAAACCTTAATCATTTGATTTATTCGGAGATTGAAAACAGTTTTAAATTTTGACAAAAAGGTCAACTTAATTAAGGTAAAGATGAAGACTTTTTAACTAATTAAGACCTAAACAATTAGGGTTTTATCATAAAATTATTTACAAAGTGATTAGGTTAAAATAAAGTGACAATATATATTTAAAGTATTTAAGAAAACACTTAAAACATACTATTTTAAACCTAATTAAAATTCAAGAAATAAATAATATTTTTATGATTTTTTTGACTATTCACAAAATAGATATATTAAATAATAGGTGTATGAAAAATGAAGTGAAAATGATTTAATTTGATAGGTGAATTAATTGTGTGAAGTTGTGAAGACAATAGGTGTGACAAGTGATAAAAAATTAGGAATGTCTCCACCAAGGCTTGAACTTACGCCCTTTAGGTCACATACCCAAAACCAAACCACTGGGCCAGCGCGCGCATGGTGATAGTGATACACATCCAACACATTATATTTTCAGATAAACGTGTAAATCATGAAAAAAATAAAAGGAATAAAAAGTCTGGGGCGAGGGGGATTCGAACCCTAGACTTGAGGCATGAGGAGACTAAGAGCGCATGTGAGGCCACTAATGCAAACGATGTATTCGTTTAAACCACGCTTTCAGTTAAATATATTTTAAACCCTCCCCTGAGAATTCAAAAAATGGCGCCACCCACCATCTTCATCTTCAACCTCAAGCTCTTCAAATTTGAACTTCTGAACTTACTCGTTTCTCAACCAAACGTGATGATGTAAAGATGAATTTCACTCCAAATTTCCTCACGAATCTAAATATGTAACTAATATCTATTTATATTAACTACATCTAACTAATTTACCAGAAATCGTGAAGAACCCTAAATTTTAAAAATCAAATTAAATGACTATACTGAAAGATAAATGAATGATGATAGAGGGTTTTCAATCCTCTGATGATGCTGAACAAGATAGAATCGAGCTTTATCACAAAGAGTGCTTAAATTAAAGAGGTGAGGTTCAGAAACTTACCTCTGAAAATGGAGGTCGTGAGGATGATAGAGAGCACCTGGGCTTAAATGAATGATCTCAATAGCTTCCCTGAGACTCAATGATGCTAACTGAATGCTTATTGGAGCTTGAATCCTCCTGAATTGCTCTATGGACCTCCCTCGATTTCAGCTTCAAGTGAACATGGAGGTTGTTGAATTTGGAGTTACAGATGAGCTGCAGCCATCTGGTTAGCTTCACTATGACCTGAGGAGTGTGCCTGGATGATTGGCTTGGCTTGAAACCTCCTGAATTACTTTATGGACCTCCAACTGCAAGTGCTCCAAATGAGAGGTGGAGATGATGATTCTCCACGCCCAGCAGTGTTCCAGAGGTTTGGATCACCTCCAAATGCCTCCCTCAATGTGTTTGAATACTTATTTTCAAAGGGAGAGCTTTGGTTTGAAGAATCCGAGTCTTCTTGCCAAAGGACCTTTGAAAAAACTAAGTATGAAGAAAGAAAAGAGAAAGCAAGAATTCTGTTGCTTTGGTGTGTTTTTTGAATGAGAATGAGGCCTCTATTTATAGGCAATTGGTTCAGTACTGAGTGAGAGTGTGAGCTTGCTTAATGGGAGAGTTTTGGTTTCTTAGCCATGAAGAAATTCAAGGAATCTCCAAAATGCAATGATGCATTTTCGGGCTAGCTTCCCCTATCCAATTGATGCAAAGTGAGCTCCAATTGGTTGATGAGAAGATTCCTTGGGTGATTCATCAATTTGCCATAAATTCACAAAAGTAATCATTACATAATCACATGTTCTTGTTTTTAGAATCTTCTTCAATTCTTATGGCATTGTGAAAATGAATGCATGGCATGGTTTCAGACATGTTATGGGTCGTGTAGCATCCATTAGTGAAGCAAAATGCACAAAATTGCAAAGTTCCAATTTGCACATGACCTATAATTTTACTTCATGAGGCCAACTTTGAACAAGCATAACTCCTAGCTCAAATTGAATTTGGAGAAGGTTGAACACAATTTGGAAAGCCCTAAACATCTACTTCAAATCATTAGTTTATGTCTTCTTCAGAATCATTTGGGAAATTTGTGAAAAATGAGCCCAAAGTTGGATGAAAACTAGGTTAAAACACTTCAAAATCTTCAAAATCTTCAAAACCCTTAAATGGTTGATCTTTTGAAAAAAGTTCCTATGTGAGATGTTGTTTTATTTTGCAAGATCTACAACTTTCATGTTGGAAGTTTTTTGAGTTGTGTAGGTGAAATTTTGAGTTCTCACCATGCCCTCAAAAACCCTAATTCCCGACTTTTCGTTCCTTGATGAATTTCTTTGAATTTCTTTGGTCAAATGACTTTGACATCCATATATTGATGATATTGATCTTTGAAAGTCATTTTTTGACCAAAAACCTTAAAAGTCAATGATGATCCCACACAGTTGACTTTTCCTGACAAAGTGAATTTTTGGGCTTTTGTGTAGAAACAAGATCTTTTCCTCAAATGAATGATGTAAATGGATTATATTGAGGTAGTAGAGATTCTTGAATCATGTCTTGAGTTTTGGATCCATGCCCTGATTAAAAGTCAACTATCTTGGTGAATTAGGTCAAAAACCCTAATTGTCGACCAGAGGACAATGATGAGTGTAGACTTTGAATTGAGGTGTAATGTCCAGTGGATCTTGTCATAAGAGTTATTTGAAGATGATTAATGTCTTTGAATGGTTTCCTGGGGCTTTTTAGGGTTTCCCAAAGGTGATCCCTGATTTTAGTCCTTGATAGGCTCCAAACCCTAGTCTGTTGATCTGAGTAATCCTGTACTTAGATGACTGGGTGTCTTAATCAATCATAGGTGTAATAATGAGGCTTTTGAGTCTCATGATTGTGTTAGAGACTAATCCCTCTATTGATTGATCCTTTGCCTGAGTTTTCTTGTCTTTGAACACCCTCGATTGAATGTCAGGCTGTTCTGGGTACTTGCTTTGACTTGATGAAAAATCCTGAAGATATGTCATCTCAGGGGGGTCAAAAATTAGGGTATGACAGCGACCTCATGGGGGAAATCTTGGTTCCCGGAGTCTCAACCGTTCTCGGAGTAACTTATTTACATTCTTCCTATTGCTTGTAAACCTTAGAAAGAAATTTCACCTTTATTTTTGCAAGTAAATTCATTTTATTTTATGAAAACATTTGTTTCAAGAAAAATGACTGTTTAAACTTAAAATGCATTTCAAGAAACTGAAAAAGACTAGATTGCAAAGGAAAAGCACAAGGCTCAAATTATTATATATGGAATGGTAATCAGCCAAATGCTTGATTCCATGGAGTATTTACAAAGTTGGAAATTGGTAATTTTCGGGAAAAGGGCTACGATGAAACGTGACGACCGTTATCTTTCCTTTCCACTCCAAGTCGCGCTGTATCCGTGCTTCGTAGAAGATGACCTACTGCTGATGAATACTCTGCTATGGATTTTGAATGATCAAGTTTTGTCTTGAACACAGTTACTTGCCATATATCCCTAACTTTTGCGTAAACTACCCCTTTCGGGTTTTAAGTTTACTGGGATTGATTATTTATTTTTTATATGTCTCTAACTTTTGCCTGAACCGCCCTTTCAGGTTTTCGATTCACCGAGACGCTCTTTTTTGCCTAAGTCGCTCTTTGCGAGTTTTCAACTTAGCGAGCTGTTCTTTTGTTTATTTAGGCGAAGTATTTCTTGACTGCGTCGACGTTCACAGGACGGGTGAATTCTTCTCCATCCATAGTCGTGAGTATTAAGGCTCCTCCTGAGAAAGCTCTCTTGACCACGTAAGGGCCGTCATAATTGGGAGTCCATTTCCCTCTTGAATCTGTGAGAAAAGATTGAATCTTTTTTAGTACAAGGTCGCCTTCTTTGATTGTGCGAGGTCGGACCTTTTTGTCGAAAGCTTTCTTCATTCTTTGTTGATATAGCTGTCCGTGGCATAAAGCTGTCATGCGCTTTTCTTCGATTAAGTTCAATTCATCGAATCTGCTTTGACACCACTCGGCTTCGGTTAATTTTGCCTCCATCAAGACTCTCATTGATGGGATTTCAACCTCTATAGGTAGAACTGCCTCCATGCCATATACAAGGGAGAAAGGAGTACTCCAGTCGAAGTACGTACTGATGTACGGTAACCATGAAGAGCATACGGGAGCATTTCATGCCAATCTTTGTAAGTGATGATCATTTTCTGAATGATTTTCTTGATGTTTTTGTTAGCTGCTTCTACAGCTCCATTCATCTTTGGTCTGTAAGGAGATGAGTTGTGATGTTCAATCTTGAATTCTTCACAAAGTTCCTTCATCATTTTGTTATTCAAATTTGACCCATTGGCAGTGATTATCTTGCTAGGAATGCCGTAGCGACAGATGATGTGATTCTTGATAAACCTGACGACAACTTGTCTTGTAACGTTTGCATATGAAGCTGCTTCAACCCATTTGGTGAAATAGTCTATAGCTACCAAGATGAAGCGATGTCCGTTGGACGCTTTTGGTTCGATCATTCCAATCATGTCGATTCCCCACATGGAGAAAGGCCAAGGGGAAGAGAGTATGTTGAGAAGAGACGGTGGCACATGAATTCTATCGGCGTAGATCTGACACTTGCGACACCTCTTTGCGTACTGGTAGCAATCTGAATCCATTGTCAGCCAATAATATCCTGCTCTCAGTATTTTCCTTGTCATGGTGTGTCCATTGGTGTGAGTACCAAAGGAACCTTCATGTATTTCTCTCATGAGTATTTCTGCTTCTTTCTTGTCAACGCACCTGAGCAGAACCATGTCGAAATTTCTCTTGTACAGAACATCTTCATTCAGGAAGAATCTACAAGCTAACTTTCTCAAAGTCTTTCTATCTTTCTTTGACGCCCCAAGAGGGTACTCTTGCTTTTGAAGAAAGTTCTTGATGTCGTGATACCACGGTTTGTCGTCGATGATTGCTTCTACTGTGAAAACATGAGCGGGCCTATCCAGGCGCATAACATCGATCTGAGGAATGTCATTCCAATGATTTATCCTAATCATGGAAGAGAGTGTGGCTAATGCATCAGCCAAATTATTTTCTTCACGAGGAATGTGATGAAAATCTACCCTGTCGAAGAATGGTAACAATCTTCTCGCGTAGTCTTTGTAAGGAATTAGCCCTGGTTGGCGTGTTTCCCATTCTCCTTTGATTTGATTGATGACCAAAGCAGAATCTCCATATACATCCAAGTGTTTGATTCTTAGATCCATGGCTTCTTCGAGACCCATGATGCAAGCTTCATATTCGGCCTCATTGTTTGTGCACTTGAAAGTTAATCTGGCAGTAAATGGAATATGGGTACCCTGAGGTGTAACAATGATTGCCCCAATTCCTCGTCCATAAGCATTGACAGCTCCGTCAAAGATTAAGCCCCACTGGGATCCTATCTCAGGTCCTTCGTCTGGTAGTGGCTCGTCGTAATCTTTCATCTTAAGGTATATGACGTCCTCGTCCGAAAAGTCGTAACTGGTTGATTCATGACCATTGAGTGGGTGGTGAGCCAGGTGCTCAGCTAGAATGCTTCCTTTCACGGCTTTCTGTGCGTGATACTCAATGTCATATTCTGATAATAACATCTGCCAGCGGGCAATCCTCCCGGTTAAGGCAGGCTTCTCGAAGACGTACTTGATTGGATCCATATGAGAGATCAAACAAGTAGTATGTCGAATCATGTACTGGCGGAGACGCTTGGCAGCCCAGGCCAAAGCATAACACGTCTTCTCGAGCATGGAGTAGCGGGATTCACAGTCAGTGAATTTCTTGCTCAGGTAGTAAATGGCATGCTCTTTTCTCTTCGTCTCGTCTTGCTGTCCAAGGACACAACCCATGGAATCTTCTAAGACGGTTAAGTACATTATCAAAGGTCTTCCTTCCACTGGAGGAGACAAGATGGGTGGTTCGAGCAGATATTCCTTGATGCTGTCGAACGCTTTCTGACAATCGTCTGTCCAGACGCAACTTTGATTTTTCCGTAGAAGTTTGAAAATAGGAGCGCAAGTCGCAGTCATGAGATATATGAATCTCGAGATGTAATTCAGACGTCCAAGAAATCCTCTAACTTGTTTCTCGGTTCTGGGCGAAGGCATTTCTTGAATTGCCTTGACTTTGTCTGGATCTACTTCAATTCCTCGTTTGCTGACAATGAAACCAAGGAGTTTTCCTGAGTAGACACCAAAGGTGCACTTGTTGGGGTTCAGGCGAAGCTGAAACTTCCGTAAGCGTTGAAATAACTTTGTCAAATTCTGTATGTGATCTTCCTCATTTTCTGATTTGGCAATCATGTCGTCCACATAGACTTCCACTTCTTTATGCATCATGTCGTGGAAAAGCGTAGTCATGGCTCTTTGATAAGTTGCCCCTGCGTTCTTTAGTCCAAAAGGCATAACACGATAGCAGAACGTGCCCCAGGGGGTGATGAAAGCTGTTTTTTCCATGTCTTCAGGTGCCATTTTGATTTGGTTGTATCCTGAAAATCCGTCCATAAAAGAGAAAACTCTGGATTTTGCTGTACTGTCTACCAACATATCAATATGTGGTAAAGGAAAATCATCCTTAGGGCTAGCCTTGTTCAGATCTCTGTAGTCGACGCACATGCGGACTTTTCCGTCTTTCTTAGGAACGGGGACAATGTTAGCTAACCACTGAGGGTATTCTGAAGTGACAAGGAAACCTGCGTTGATCTGCTTTTGAACTTCCTCTTTGATTTTCATGGCCATCTCCGGATGAGTTCTTCTTAATTTTTGCTTGACCGGAGGGCATTCTGCTTTTAACGGCAAGTGATGCTCCACTATACTGGTATCCAACCCTGGCATATCTTGATAAGACCAAGCGAAGACATCTGAGAATTCTTTGAGCAGCTGTATCAAACTCTCTCTGATCTCTGAACTGAGCGAAGCTCCAATCTTAACCTCTTTTCTATTTCCATCGGAACCAAGGTTAATGATCTCTAGAGGCTCATTGTATGGCTGAATGGCCTCTTCCTTTTGTTGAAGTAACCGGGAAATTTCCTTTGATATTTCTTCGTCTTCTTCTTCCTCTGCCTCGAATACAGGAAACTCAAATCTTGGAGAAGTCATACGGTCGCACGTTTCAACGGGTTATTTTATGATTAATCTGCATATGTGTGATAAGTTTTATTTAGACAACGAGGGAAGACTCGGTGTATGCAGTTAATGGAATGTTTTGATGTTTTTTAAGGGTGCTTTTTAGGATTACCAATTTCCGAAAAAAGAAAAGGAAAAACTAAACGAAGGAACAGAATGACATTTTTATTTATTGACAGTCATTTCTTGAAATAAAGACCTTATAAAACAAAACTCTATTGCTTTGGGCGAAGCAAAGAGGGACATTTTCCTAAGAAATAGTAAAATGCAAAGCCCTATGAAACATCTCTTCACCCTGGGCTATGGTGAGAGGACAAAATAACGGTGAAAGTTCCTACTTAGGAGTGCGAACAATAGTTGAAACTTCAACAGCTGTCCAGTAGTGGCGAACCCCATTGTGCACTAAGTAATCTGGAACCTTAGGCTTAAGCTGGCCTGTGGTAGGTCTTGATTTACCAACCACTGTCTTTGCAACACTCAGACGATCTTCTTCTACTTCAGCTGACTGAGCGGTGTGAGCATACCCATTTCCAAGTGGAGTATGTCGGTTTTTCTTTTGAGGAAACTTCCAATCTTCTGAATGGAGAGACTCGTTGTCGGAGACACTTTCGAGATCATCCTCTTCTGTATTTTGGTCTTGCTCTTCTCCCAAGATGGCATTGACTAGATATGTGAACTCTAAATCCGTAGCCTCGGAAGGTGACTTGGGGATATAATCCTCAATGATGACTTCACCAGATGTTGATGATGAATAGCAAGGGTTATACATCTCTTTTGGCTGAGAGAGGTACTCATAATTAATGTTCCATCCAGTTGGAACAATGTCTTCAAGAGAGATTCTTGAACTTTCAGGAGCGGAATATTTCACCATGTAGTCGAATTTTCCGCTTGGTTCTCCTAATGTATCCCAAGTCTCTTCGGGGATAGGAGGAACTTCTTCTGATGAACCATGACTTCTGGTGGTGAAGATGTTAGTAACTTCATCACTGCTTAGTTGAGTCTTACTTTCAGATCCTTTAGTCGGGTAACAGCAAGGTGAATCAGACTCTGGTACGGGGATATATCCTGCTTTGTTAAGATAGGATAACCATTCCTCTTCATCGGTGATTTCCGTACCGATGGTATTGACTGTTTGTTGAACAGGTTGAAGAAAACCTCCACTGCAGAAAGTTTCTTGAATAGGGAGAACTACCTCAATCCCTGGAATAGTTTTTGATGATGTTGGAAAGAATCCAAATCCTGTTCTGTTCTTGTTGTTGGTAGGAATATTAATGTGCCCCCAACCACTGGTAGTACCATCCTACACAACTTGGATTGCATCTTTGTATGAAGAGATAGACGCTGCTTTCTCCTTTCCTTTGTCTAAGGAAAGTGCTTGGAATTTAGTTCCAACAACTTCTTTTGGTTCTATGTCGGAGAATGATGACAGGTTACTGACGATCAAAGCTCGTTCTCCACATACGGTTACCAATTTGTCATTTCTTATGAACTTCAGTTTCTGATGAAGTGTTGAAGTAATTGCCCCAGCCTCAAGAATCCATGGGCGACCTAGCAAACAACTGTATTGTGCTGGAATGTCCATAACTTGGAAAGTGATTTTGAACGTCTGAGGTCCAATAGTTATGGGAAGATCTACTTCTCCGAAAACTGACTTCCTTGATCCATCAAATGCTTTGACGATGACATGACTTTTTCTTAGAGGGTAATCTTCAAAAGATAATCTTGACAATGTTGATTTAGGCATGACGTTGAGAGAGGATCCATTGTCTATTAGGACTCCTTTGAGTGTATCACCCATGCAGCCAACTGAGATGTGAAGTGGAAGATTGTGATCCACTCCTTCTTCAGGAAGATCTTCGTCACAGAAACTTAGGTTAGTTCCGGCGGAGATGTTGGCAACGATGTTGTTGAATTGGCTTATAGTAACACTTGGTTCTACAAAAGCTTGTTCCAAAACTTTCTGTAGAGCTTCCCTATGAGCTTCAGAACTCAATAGCAGGGAAAGAACGGAAATCCTAGACGGAGTATGTAGTAATTGATCTACAATGTTGTATTCACTCCTCTGGATTAACTTCAAGATCTCATCATTTTCTTTCGCTTGAACAGCATTGGTCGGATAATTGTCTTGCCTATGTGGTACTTCCTCCGAAGGTTTCTCCACATTTTCTGTTGTTGTGTTGAAGACTCTTCCACTTCTGGTGACTCGACTAACATCAGCAATGTTGACAACAGACGGTAATGGTATTTCCTTACCATTTTCAATGAATGTAGCGTTGTACTTGTATGGTATAGCCTTGCTGGACTCATACGGTACAGGACCTGGTAAGTAGATGACTAGTGGTGCAACTGCTGTCTTCCGGCTGTCATACTTGACTTGCATTGGTTCATCTTGATTAATTTGAGGAGATACGGTAAAGACTTCGTCATCTTCTCTATTGGCAAGAACAGTAATGGTATTGTCATCCATCAGTTTTTGAATGTCGTTGCGAACATGCAAACATCCTCGTGAATTTCTTCGACAGATTTCGCATCTACTGTAAGCGTGGAAATCAGTTCCAAAGTAGGCAAGTCCATTTAAAGTCTTATGGAACCTGACTACCGATCCTTCAAGATCTTCAACTTTGTAGATTTTGTATTCTCCTGGACATCCTTGAACCATGTTGATGTCATGCTCAGTTCTGACTCGGATATGTTGAATCCATCCTAAGTCCATTTGTTCTTGTAATGCAGCTTGAACTACGGCACATCCTTGATTATTCTTTGGACAAATTTCACATGTGAAGTAGTTGTGAGGTGGTACATGACCGTACCCAGCTTGTTTAGCGTGCATCTTGACAAGATTTTCCCCTATCTGACGAATGTCGTAGATTTGAATGACATTGGGGTGTTGGTCTATCAGATTTACTGAAGCTTCTTTATGCTGCGGCAAAGGATTTGCTTGGACGTTTGGATTAGTATCTTTGAAAGATAGCATTCCACTCTTTACTAATCGTTGGACGTCCATCTTGAAAGCGAAACAATTCTCAATATTGTGACCCGGTGCCCCCTGATGATAGGGACAAGATTGGTCAGCCTTATACCATGGTGAGGAACTGTTTGTAGGATTTGGAGGACTCCTTGTCTGAATGAGTCCTTTTGCCAGTGACGTTGGAAACAAATCTGCATGCGGCATTGGTATGGGGTCAAAGGCAGGATACCTTGGAGCCCGATTGTTGTAATTTGGAGGTCGAACCTGCTGCTGAGGTTGCTGCGACCTTTGTTGAATTTGTTGTTGTGAAACCTGAGGTTGATAAGCTGGCGCTGAGTTAACAACCAGAGTTATTGTTGCAACCTGAGGTTGGAATTTCTTCTTGATTTTGTGCAAGATATTGCTGACATCTTGATCCTTTTTCTTCTAGAAAGAACTTCCATACTTCCTTGGACCAATAGAAGATTCTGGTTCTTTGTTCAAGCGTCCTTCTCGAACTGCTTCTTCTAAACGCACACCCATGTTTACCATCTCGGTAAAGTCACTTGGTGCACTTGCAACCATTCGTCCGTAGTAGAATGGACTCAAAGTTTTGAGATAGATTTTTGTCATTTCTTTCTCTTCAAGTGGTGGACAAATTTGAGCAGCAACTTCACGCCATCTCTGAGCGTATTCCTTGAAGCTTTCTTTATCCTTTTGAGTCATGGCCCGGAGTTGATCTCTATCGGGAGCCATATCCAGATTGTACTTATACTGTTTGACGAAGGCCTCTCCGAGGTCTCGAAAAGTACGAATCTCTGAACTGTCCAAGTTCATGTACCATTTGAGTGCAGCACCAGTCAGGCTGTCTTGAAAATAATGAATGAGCAATTGTTGATTATCAGTCTGAGTTGACATTCTTCGAGCGTACATCACAAGATGACTTTGTGGGCATGAATTCCCTTTGTACTTCTCAAACTCTGGTACTTTGAATTTGTGAGGAATCTTAACATTTGGAACCAGACAGAGGTCTGCAGCATTCTTTCCAAATAGATCTTGTCCTCGGAGAGTCTTGAGTTCCTTCTGCATTTGCAGAAATTGTTCTTGGAACTCGTCCAATCTTTCAGACACGCCAGCATCCTCACTTGGAGCGTGATGATATACTTGTCCGCCCTGCGGGGGAAAAGTATGCATAATAGGTCGTGGAGAAACCATGACAGCAGATCTTGGTATCTCAGCATTCTGTTGTGCCAAACCCATTGCCATTGCTCTTGGAACTTCAATTTCCAGAGGTTTGTAACCCTCCGGTGGACGCATATCCATGGTGACTTTTGGAGCTTCAGAAGTTGGAGGTATGTACCCTTCTGGAGTAAAGTTATACGGCATGCCCCAAGGTCGATCAGGCGGCATGGTATACTGAGGAATAGGAGTAGAAACAATCTCGGAAACCACAGTCCTTTGCGGTTCTTCTGGCGTTGGTCGATTCTGCGCAACTACCAGTGCTTCTACCATACTATTGAGTCTTTCAACAGTACCTTTGAGAGTATTGATCTCTTCTCTGAGTTCTTCATTCTCTTGCTCAAAGTCTTCCATTCTTTTCTTGCGACTTGAACGTGTGTTGTATGGATGAGACAGCTTGAAAGTCTTGGTTCACCTCCTTCTCCTCCTCTCTTTCTGGAGAAAGGAAAGTGACTATTAGATCCGCGATAATTCTCGTGTCAGTGCGTACGACTAAAGCGATGTATGATATGCAATTAAGTTAATATTTTTCAAGGAAACACCATAATTACGTTATGAAACATCAAACTTTTATTAATTAAGCGAAAATGCCGTTTTTACACACTTTGAAAAAGGGAAATACAGAGAAACTGAGAGAAAGGACTCTAAAACTTTGATGATGAGCCGACTTCACGTTCTAACATCTTCTTTTGTTTCTTGAGCTGAGCGTTCTCTGACATGAGTTGATCGATGATCCAGGAAGCAGGAGGGATATGATGAGAAAGTGACGATTGTGTCACTTGTCGATCGAGTACTTCAAGTAACTCATCCTTCCTTCTTATGATGTTTTGAATCTTAACATTTTCCGTGTTGACAATTCGATACTTGTTCCTCCAAGCATTCATTTCTTGGCATACCTTGTTTAATGCCTCTTGCAGTTTTTCAACATCAGTGGAGAAAAGGTAAATTGGTTCCCTTAGGGGAATGGGTTCTTGATGTTGATATGGCATCCTGAGCTTGAATGCTCTGACGCGTACCCATTGAAGGTAAGGATCCAGGGAGATGCAGAGATGTTTTCCTAACAATCTTCTCCCTTTGCTGTGAACAAGACGCCAGGCTTGGACAATTTCCTTCTTCAGCATGTTGCCATGATCGTCGATGTTCTTGAAGAACAGACCCTCCAATCGGATGTTACTTGGAATATTTTTCATGGGATAGCCGTATTGACGACGGGCTAAAGCTGGATTGTAACTGATTCCTCCCTTAGTTCCAATAAGGGGTACGTTGGGAAAACTTCCGCAACTGAAGATGATCTTGGTTTCGTCGTTGTCAGGACTACACCAATCAATGTCTGTATGAGTGAGAGACATGATTTTCTGTGACCAGTAAAGGCCATCCCTCATATTCCAGAAAGTGCTAGACTTTGGCAGGTGCGAAACGAACCATTCGTATAACAACGGTACGCAGCATGTGATTAATCCTCCTCGCTGCAGGTTTCTTGAATGCACAGAGTGATAAGCATCCGCAAGCAAGGTTGGAACTGGATTTCCAATTAAGAAGATCTTAATTGCGTTGATGTCGACGAAATCGTTAATGTTAGGAAACAAAAACAATCCGTAGATAAGCAAAGCCAAGATTTCCTCAAAAGCGCTCATATCTTGGATGCTGACGAAGTACCGAGCTTGATCAAACAGGAATTTGGAGGGCAATCCTTGAATTCCTCCTCTACTCACCATATGAGTTCTGACGTCGACTACGTTCAAAGGAGTAGTTGCAGCAATGATAATGTCGTCAGGATTCTTTTCCAAACCGGAGTACGGATCTTGCGCGTACACGGGTATTCCAATCAGACGAGAGTACTCCTCAAACGCAGGCATGAGCTGATAATCTGGAAAGGTGAAGCAGTGATACATTGGATCGTAAAACTGCACCAAGGTGGGAAGGATTCCATCCACAATGTTGGTATTGAGCAAAGGCAGAAGTTTTCCATACTTCTCCTTGAAAACCTGGGGGTTGACCACCAGTTTTCCGAGCTTTCCCAGTTCCTCGCCCTGGGGAATCTTGAAGGTGTATTTCCTAGCTCTCTTTCTTCCATAATCCATGGTATAGATCCTTAAGTCCTTTCTCCGTTTCTCTCTTTCTATGAAGTTCGAAACGTTCGTTATTTAGTTTCCTTGAAAAACGACTCGAAAAAGACTCTTTTTGTTTTTAGTTGTTATTAATGAATGATGCATGAGTGCATGAATGCACACACAAGAGTTTTAAACAAACACGGCGTTGAAGGGTATAGTGGTCCTGAAGTCAAAACGCAAACCCCGCCCCAATGGTAAACTAAGGTTAAGGAGTTTTTTACCTGTAGAACGGGTTCTAGGGGTCTCAGAGTTTTTGCTCAACCTTAAAGATACGTTGATTGGTATCTATAAGAGAGTTTTCTCTGAGTGTAGTATCTGCGTGACAATTACTTTCGTAATCACCGCTCTACGTCCTAAAAAAGGCTTTAAGTGGGGTTAATGTGTTTCTAGGTCCTCCTGGTACAAATCAGTCTCGGAATGCAGTGGCGCAGTTAATCACAACCAGCCAGGAAAATCCCAAGAGTAGACTTGGAAACCAAGATTAGAGGGTCTTCACCGGGAAGACATCCTCCATCCTATCTTATGTTGCACTCAAATCCGGGTATAGGATTTCTCACCACAAGGGGGAATCAAGCCCTTTCCCGATACAGAATAAACAAAATAAACAAATATATATGCAGCAAACACATGATATGACACAGAGGTTAGGCAGGACCTCTCTTGTTTGAGGGGGAGTTTGGCATCCCTAATTCCTCATTGGGGCTGGACCAGCAACAGGTCAACCATTGGTTTGGATGAAAAACCAAGGTTTTTAACACTTATATCCCCAGCAGAGTCGCCATTTTTCTGTGGTGTCGTTTTCTTTACCTCCCCGTTTCACTTGGGAGGACGGCACGCTAGACCCTTCACGCGAAATTTGGAAGGAGAATGCGCCCGTGGTGGGATGAATTTTGTTTCAGTTCTTCCTACGATATCACACGAACTTTCTTATTGGTCCTACGAGTAGGAAAGGGAAAAAAGATCTCAACTAAACCCTAGGAGTTTGCTAAGTGTGGGGATTTCACCTAGACTATAAATTCTGGAGTCCGGGGGGTCGGTTATACATAGGGAAGTGTTTAAGCACCCTACATATCTGTAGTACTCTACAGGAACCTTCTCTGTGTCATTGTGTTTGTGTTTGTTTGCTAATGATTGGGAAAGTTTCTCCTTTGTGTTAGGAGAAGGAATTGAATTGATTTGAAAAGACAGACAGATAGACAAACTGACTATTTTTGGTATTTTATTAGCTCGCTGAGATTCCTTGTGAACCTCATGCCTACATATCCCTAGTGGAAGTCAGAGCTTAATGTAGTTCGGGGAACTAACTAGGGAAATTAAATGTTTTTGGTGCCTTGCTTGAAGCTCAAGGTTGAAGCTTGAATTAAATCTCTGTTTATAGTAAAGAGACATGAAATCATCTTTACAGAGAGGTATTTGTACTATTCTACCACAAACATTTTGAAAGAGTGACAGAATAATTGAATTCATTTCATTCAAGAGGGGGACCTTACTTGTGTGTGCAAGTATGCTAGTCAGATGCCTCTTAAATGAAAGAAAGATGCTCGTCCAAATTAGGGAAAGTTACCACATGTCTGGGTTTTACTGCCAGCTCATGCCTTTCAAAATCCTAAATGGGAGACTTGATTGAAATTGAAATGAAATGTAATGTTTGTTTGTTTGAATGTGGTAGAGTAGTAAAAATATCTCTCTATAGAGATAAGCTATGTCTATCTACTGTATAAAAGATTTGACTTTAGCGGCTTGTATGAGGCCCAAGCTTGAGGCTTTTTGATTGATTAATTATTTATTATTGACTCTGGGAGATGACTCCACTGGGGATTAATTACAGGGGTATTTTTGTGTTCTGTACAAAGCCCAGAATTGAGGCTGACTCTATTTGGAGAGTGTTTATTTGATGGATTTTATTTGGTGTTCTGTACAAAGCCCAGAATTGAGGCTGACTCTACTTAGGGAGACTCTATTTGTGTGCCTTGTACAAAGTCCAAGGTTGTGGCTAACTGCTGAGGATAACTGATTTTTTTAAGACTATTAATGACTCTATTTTGTGTGCCTTGTACAAAGCCCAAGGTTGTGGCTGACTTTAGTTAGGGAAGTTTTATTGTTTGGGGTGCCTTGTATGAAGCCCAAGGTTGAGGCTAACTGTTTTTGTTGGTCTTAACTCTACTGGAGATTAAAAAAAGACTGTTTTTTCTCTTTGGAAGCTAACCCTTTCCAGGGACTTTTGTTGAAATGACAGATTGATTTTAATTGACTTTGGAGGCTAACCCTTTCCAGGGACTTTTGTTGAAATGACAGATTGATTTTAATTGACTTTGGAGGCTAACCCTTTCCATGGAATTTTGTTAAAAAAGGTGGATTGATTTTGGAGGCTAACCCTTTCCAGGGATGGGCAGAAAGATTATCTAGTGGAGACTTCTTGTTTAAAGCCCAAGATGAAGGCTGACTCAATGCTGAGGAGAAATAAGCATAGATCCTAGACTCTGCTAAGGAAGATTGATGAAGATAAGGGTGACAGAGACTGTCCATGTCTCTCATTCCAAAATGTACTCAATGTAAAATTGAGACAATACTTAGCTTGTTTAAAGGCTGGTTTAAATTGGAAGAAACTCACCAGGGTAGGCTAAAAGGTGACTAAAGACCTGTTCCTATGTTTATAAGAAACCTGATGGGTCCTTGTATACAAGCTCAAGAGGAAGCTGGAAATGCTTTTAAGAAGCCTGTGGGTCCTTGTACAAAGCCCAAGAGGAGGCTAATCGAGGGTCATCGAGGGTCCTTGTTATAGCACAAGAGAAAGCTATGTAGTTTTGAACTTATTTTGGCTCTAAGCAAATGGGTAAGAGGTTTCACCGGGAATAATTCCTCTTTGGGTGGATGTGTCCTATTATTTGGATTCTAAGGTTTTTACCAAGATGTTTCACAGGGAATAATTCATCTTGGGGGTTTGAACTACAGATCTCTAATTAGGAAAGAGCCTTCACCGGGAAGACATTCTCAATCCTAGGTCATATTCCTATAATATATATATAGTTTAACTGTCCTAAGGTTTATACTCAAATGTAGGTCTAAACTAATATATGCACAGTTTATATTTGACAGTAATTTAAATAAAGACTGTAAATTGAAAGCTTGTAAAGCCTAACCTGGATGGAGTGGAGGCCTTTGAAGAAGTATGTACAGAGCCTCCACAGTATTTTTTGTTGTTTTGTTGATAACAGTTGAATATATATATGATAAACAGTTAATGGTTTTTGAAAACAGAAGAAGTGAAGATGGACAAAGGTCACATAGGTATCTGAAGAGTTTCACCGGGAATAATGCCCTTCAAATACCAGAAGAATGTTTTGAAAACAGAAAGAAGATTTTGAAAATACAGTTTTGAAAACAAGCTAAGAAGAGAAGGTGTTTGGGACTTACACTCTATTAGAGGCCCAGTACTTTATAGTACTGGTTAGAAAAACAGTTTGAAAATGATTTGGAATGATATAAGGTTTTGTTGTTTGAAAACCCTAATCATTTGATTTAATCAGAGATTGAAAAATAGTTTTGAGAATTGACAAAAGTCAACTTAATTAAAGTAAAAATAAAGATTTTTACTCAATTAAGACCTAAGTAAATAGGGTTTTATCATGGATTTTATTTACAAAATGATTAGGTTAAAACAAAGTGAAAATATGTATTTAAAGTATTTAAGAAAACACCTAAAACATACTATTTTAAACCTAATAAAAATATATGAAATAAATGACATTTTTATGATTTTTTTTATTATTCATAAAATAGATATGTTAAATGACAAGTGTGTGAAAAATGAAGTGAAAATAAATTAATTTGATAGGTTAAATAATTATGTGAAGTTTGTGAGAAAAATGAAAGAAATTGGTGTTAAAAAAATAGTTTTGGCCCTTGGAAGGTTTGAACCCACGCCCTCTAGGTCACTCACTCAAAATAATACCACTGGGCCAAGGCGCGCTTGGTGTTAGTAACTTGCACTCATTTGATTATGTTTCAAAACAAGTAATAAATCTTTGAAAAATAAAAGAATCAAAAAGTCTGGGGCGAGGGGGATTCGAACCCCAGACTTTGGGCATGAGGAGACTAAGAGCGCATGTGTGGCCACTGGGGCAAATTATTCAGTCGTTTATAAAACGCCTATCACTCAAAATAAAATAAACTCTGCCCTGAGATTTGAAATTTGCGCGCCACCACCATTGTCATCTTCTTCCTCAAGCTCCAACAATTTGAATTTCTGAACTCTCTCAATTCTCAACCATTTGCAACGATATAAAGACCAAACTTGCTCTAAATTCACTCACGATTCTAAATATGTAACTAACATGTATTGATATTAACTACATCTAACTAATTTACCAGAAATCGTGAAGAACCCTAAAATTTCAAAATCAAATTAAATGTCTATACTGAAAGATAAATGAATGATGATAGAGGGTTTTCACTCCTCTGATGATGCTGAACAAGATAGAATCGAGCTATTTCACAAAGAGTACTTAAATTAGAGAGGTGGGGTTCAGAAACTTACCTCTGAAAATGGAGGTCGTGAGGATGATGGAGAGCACCTGGGCTTGAATGAATGATCTCAATAGCTTCCCTGAGACTCAATGATGCTAACTGAATGCTTATTGTAGCCTGAATCCTTCTGAATTGTTCTATGGACCTCCCTCGATTTCAGCTTCAAGTGAACATGGAGGGTGTTGATTCTTGAGTTACAGATGAGCTGCAGCCATCTGGTTAGCTTCACTATGACCTGAGGAGTGTGTCTGGATGATTGGCTTGGCTCGGAACCTCCTGAATTACTCCATGGACCTCCAACTGCAAATGCTCCAAAGTGAGAGCAACAATGGTGTTCCTCCACTTACAGAAGTGATCCAGGTGCTTGGATCACCTCAAATGACCTCCCTTGAGATGTTAGAATGTTCACTTCCCAAAGATGAGCTCTGGTTTGAAGAAATCGATTCTTCTTGCCAAAGAACTTTGAAAAACAATGAACATGAGAAGAGAAAGAGAAAGCAAGGAATATGGTTGCTTTTGTGTGTTTTTGAATGAGGAATGCCTCTGTATTTATAGGCAAATGGATGCAGATCAATTGGCTGTGGTGAGCTTGCTTAGTGTAGTGAGTTTGGTTTCTTAGCCATAAAGAAATTCAAAGAATCTCCAAAATGCAATGATGCATTTTCGGGCTAGCTCTCCCAACCATTGATCTTGTAGGATCTTAGGGAACATTTCTGATATGTAGCAAGTTTCTATTGGCTTAGGAGAAGATTCCAATTGGTGAATCATTGCTTATCATAAATTCTCAAAAGTAATGATTACATAATCACATGTTCTTGCTTTTGGGAATCTTCTTCAATCTTCATGCCATGGTGAAAATGAATGCATGGTATTGTTTCAGACATGTTATGGGTCGTGTAGCATCCATTAGTGAAGCAAAATGCACAAAATTGCAAAGTTCCAATTTGCACATGACCTATAATTTTACTTCATGAGGCCAACTTTGAACAAGCATAACTCCTAGCTCAAATTGAATTTGGAGAAGGTTGAACACAATTTGGAAAGCCCTAAACATCTACTTTAAATCATTAGTTTATGTCTTCTTCAGAATCATTTGGGAAATTTGTGAAAAATGAGCCCAAAGTTGGATGAAAACTAGGTTAAAACACTTAGAAAAATTTCTAAGTGTTTATGACCTAAACTTCAAAATTTCCAAAACTTCATAAATGATTGATCTTTTGAAAAAAGTTCCTTTGTAAGATGTTGTTTTATTTTGCAAGATCTACAACTTTCATGTTGGAAGTTTTTTGAGTTGTGTAGGTGAAATTTTGAGTTCTCACCATGCCTTCAAAAACCCTAATTCCCGACTTTTTGCTCCTTGATGAATTTCTTTGAATTTCTTTGGTCAAATGACTTTAATATCCATATATTGATGATATTGATCTTTGAAAGTCATTTTTTGACCAAAAACCTTAAAAGTCAAAGGTGATCCCATACAGTTGACTTTTGCCTGACAAAGTGAATTTTTGGACTTTTGTGTAGAAACAAGATCTTATCCTCAGATGAATGATGTAAATGGATTATATTGAGGTAGTAGAGACTCTTGAATCATGTCTTGAGTTTTTGGATTCATGCCCTGATTAAAAGTCAACTATCTTGGTGAATTAGGTCAAAAATCCTAATTTGTCGACCATGTGAAAATAATGACTTTAGACTTTGAATTGAAGTGTGATATCTAGTAGATCTTGTAATATGAGATGTTGGAAGATGATTGATGTCTTTGAATGATTCCCTGGGGTTTTGTAGGGTTTCCCAAATGTGATCCCTGATTTTAGTCCTTGATAGGCTCAAAACCCTAGTCTGGCAACTTGATTAAATATGTACTCAGATGACTGGATGTCTAATCAATCATAGGTGAGAAAAATGAAGTTCTTGAGCCTCATGATTGCATTAGGGACTAATCCTTGTATTGATTGATCCTTTTCCTGAGTTTTCCTGTCTTTGGGCATCCTCAGTTAGATACCAGATGGAGAAGTGACTGCTCTGGGAACTGGTCTTGACCTGATGAAAAATCTAAGAGATATGTCATCTCAGGGGGGGCCAAAATTAGGGTATGACACATGAATATTATGACAATCATAAAATGTGAAGTGAATGTGAATAGAATTGTCGCGGATGTAAAATCCTATGATACGACTTGAATCTTGTTGATCAGAAGATGTCCTTTTCTTGTAGTTCGAACTCTGTTGGGAATACCTGGTTATCAGTTGTCCGCTGTCCGAGGTGAGTAATATGAATTGAAGTTAAGATCCGTCATCGGGAGATGTTCGCAAAGCGACCTCATGGGGAAATCTTGGTTCCCGGAGTCTCAACCGTTCTCGGAGCAACTGTTTGCATTCTTCCTATTGTTTTTAAACCTCAGAAAGAAATTTCACCTTTATGTTTGCAAGTAAATTCATTTTATTTTATGAAAACATTTGTTTCAAGAAAATGACTGTTTAAACTTAAAATGCATCTCAAGAAACTGAATAAGACTAGATTGCAAAGGAAAAGCACAAGGCTCAAATTATTATTTATGGAATGGTAACCAGCCAAATGCTTGATTCCATGGAGTATTTACAAAGTTGGAAATTGGTAATTTTTTCGGGAAAAGGGCTACGATGAAACGTGATGACCGTTATCCTTCCCTTCCACTCCGAGTCGCGTTGTATCCGTGCTTCGTAGAAGATGACCTACTGCTGATGAATACTCCGCTATGGATTTTGAATGATCAAGTTTATCCTGAACATAGTTACTTGCCTTATATCCCTAACTTTTGCGTAAACTACCCCTCTCGGGTTTTAAGTCTACCGGGATTGATTATATATTTTTTATGTCTCTAACTTTTGCCTGAATCGCCCTTTCGGGTTTTCGATTCACCGAGACGCTCTTTTTTGCCTAAGCTGCTCTTTGCGAGTTTTCAACTTAGCGAGCTGTTCTTTTAATTATTTAGGCGAAGTATTTCTTGACTGCGTCGACGTTCACAGGATGGGTGAATTCTTCTCCATCCATAGTCGTGAGTATTAAGGCTCCTCCTGAGAAAGCTCTCTTGACCACGTAGGGGCCGTCATAATTGAGAGTCCATTTCCCTCTCGAATCTGTGAGAAAAGATTGAATCTTTTTTAGTACAAGGTAGCCTTCTTTGATTGTGCGAGGTCGGACCTTTTTGTCGAAAGCTTTCTTCATTCTTTGTTGATATAGCTGACCGTGGCATAAAGCTGTCATGCGCTTTTCTTCGATTAAGTTCAATTCATCGAATCTGCTTTGACACCACTCGGCTTCTGTTAATTTTGGTTCCATCAAGACTCTCATTGATGGAATCTCAACCTCTATAGGTAGGACTGCCTCCATGCCATATACAAGGGAGAAAGGAGTTGCTCCAGTCGAAGTACGTACTGATGTATGGTAACCATGAAGAGCATACGGGAGCATTTCATGCCAATCTTTGTAAGTGATGACCATCTTCTGAATGATTTTCTTGATGTTTTTGTTAGCTGCTTCTACCGCTCCATTCATCTTTGGTCTGTAAGGAGATGAGTTGTGATGCTCAATTTTGAATTCTTCACAAAGCTCCTTCATCATTTTGTTATTCAAATTTGACCCATTGTCAGTTATTATCTTGCTAGGAATGACGTAGCGACAGATGATGTGATTCTTGATAAACCTGACGACAACTTGTCTTGTAACGTTTGCATATGAAGCTGCTTCAACCCATTTGGTGAAATAGTCTATGGCTACCAAGATGAAGCGATGTCCGTTGGACGCTTTTGGCTCGATCATTCCAATCATGTCGATTCCCCACATGGAGAAAGGCCAAGGGGAAGAGAGTATGTTGAGAAGAGATGGTGGCACATGAATTCTATCGGTGTAGATCTGACATTTGTGACACCTCTTTGCGTACTGGTAGCAATCTGACTCCATCGTCATCCAATAATATCCTGCTCTCAGTATTTTCCTTGACATGGTATGTCCATTGGTGTGAGTACCAAAGGAACCTTCATGTATTTCTCTCATGAGTATTTCTGCTTCTTTTCTGTCAACGCGTCTGAGCAGAACCATGTCGAAGTTTCTCTTGTACAGAACATCTTCATTCAGGAAGAATCTACAAGGTAACCTTCTCAAAGTCTTTCTATCTTTCTTTGACGCCCCAAGAGGGTATTCTTGATTTTGATGAAAGTTCTTGATGTCGTGATACCACAGTTTGTCGTCGATGATCGCTTCTACTGTAAAAACATGAGCAGGCCTATCCAGGCGCATAACATCGATCCGAGGAATGTCATTTCAATGATTTATCCTAATCATGGAAGAGAGTGTGGCTAATGCATCAGCCAAGTTGTTTTCTTCACGAGGAATGTGATGAAAATCTACCCTGTCGAAGAATGGTAACAATTCTTGCGTAGTCTTTGTAAGGAATTAGCCCTGGTTGGCGTGTTTCCCATTCTCCTTTGATTTGATTGATGACCAAAGCAGAATCTCCGTATACATCCAAGTGTTTGATTCTTAGATCCACGGCTTCTTCGAGACCCATGATGCAAGCTTCATATTCGGCCTCATTGTTTGTGCATTTGAAAGTTAATCTGGCGGTAAATGGAATATGGGTACCCTGAGGTGTAACAATGATTGTCCCAATTCCTCGTCCATAAGCGTTGACAGCTCCATCAAAGATTAAGCCCCACTGGGATCCTATCTCAGGTCCTTCGTCTGGTAGTGGCTCGTCGTAATCTTTCATCTTGAGGTACATAACGTCCTCGTCCGGAAAGTCGAAACTGGTTAATTCATGACCATTGAGTGGGTGGTGAGCCAGGTGCTCAGCTAGAATGCTTCCTTTCACGGCTTTCTGTGCGTGATACTCAATGTCATATTCTGATAATAACATCTGCCAACGGGCAATTCTCCCAGTTAAAGCAGGTTTCTCAAAGATGTACTTGATTGGATCCATATGAGAGATCAAACAAGTAGTATGTCGAATCACGTATTGGCGGAGACGCTTGGCAGCCCAGGCCAAAGCACAACACGTCTTCTCAAGCATGGAGTAGCAGGATTCACAGTCAGTGAATTTCTTGCTTAGATAGTAAATGGCATGCTCTTTTCTCTTTGTCTCGTCTTACTGTCCAAGAACACAACCCATGGAATCTTCTAAGACGGTTTAGTACATTATCAAAGGTCTTCCTTCCACTGGAGGAGACAAGATGGGTGGTTCGAGCAGATATTCCTTAATGCTGTCGAACGCTTTCTGACAATCGTCTGTCCAAACGCAACTTTGATTTTTCCGTAGAAGTTTGAAAATAGGAGCGCAAGTTGCAGTCATGAGATATATGAATCTCGAGATGTAATTCAGACGTCCAAGAAATCCTCTAACTTGTTTCTCGGTTCCGGGTGAAGGCATTTCTTGAATTGCCTTGACTTTGTTTGGATCTACTTCAATTTCTCGTTTGCTGACGATGAAACCGAGGAGTTTTCCTGAGTAGACACCAAAGGTGCACTTGTTAGGGGTTCAGGCGAAGCTGAAACTTCCGTAAGCGCTGAAATAACTTTGTTAGTTTCTGTATGTGATCTTCTTCATTTTCTGATTTGGCAATCATGTCGTCCACATAGACTTCCACTTCTTTATGCATCATGTCGTGGAAAAGCGTAGTCATGGCTCTTTGATAAGTTGCCCCTGCGTTCTTTAGTTCAAAAGGCATAACACGATAGCAGAACGTGCCCTAGGGGGTGATGAAAGCTGTTTTCTCCATGTCTTCAGGTGCCATTTTGATTTGGTTGTATCCTGAAAATCCGTCCATGAACGAGAAAACTTTGGATTTTGCTGTATTGTCTACCAACATATCAATATGTGGTTAAGGAAAATCATCCTTAGGGCTAGCTTTGTTCAAATCTCTGTAGTCGACGCACATGCGGACTTTTCCGTCTTTCTTAGGAACGGGAACAATGTTAGCTAACCACTGAGGGTATTCTGAAGTGACGAGGAAACCTGCGTTGATCTGCTTTTGAACTTCCTCTTTGATTTTCATGGCCATCTCCGGATGAGTTCTTCTTAATTTTTGCTTGACCGGAGGGCATTCTGCTTTTAATGGCAAGTGATGCTCCACTATACTGGTATCCAACCCTGGCATATCTTGATAAGACCAAGCAAAGACATCTGAGAATTCTTTGAGCAGCTGTATCAAACTCTCTTTGATCTCTAAACTGAGCGAAGCTCCAATCTTAACCTCTTTTCTGTTTCCATCGGAACCGAGGTTAATGATCTCTAGAGGCTCATTGTATGGCTGAATGGCCTATTCCTTTTGTTGAAGTAATCGTGAAATTTCCTTTGATATTTCTTCGTCTTCTTCTTCCTCTGCCTCGAATACAGGAAACTCAAAGCTTGGAGAATTCATACGGTCGTTCGTTTCAACGGGGTATTTTATGATTAATCTGCATATCTGTGATTAGTTTTATTTAGACAACGAGGGAAGACTCGGTGTATGCAGTTAATGGAATATTTTTTAAGGGTGTTTTTTAGGATTACCAATTTCCGAAAAAAGAAAAGGAAAAACTAAATGAAGGAACAAAATGACATTTTTATTTATTGACAGTCATTTCTTGAAACAAAGACCCTATAAAACAAAACTCTATTGCTTTGGGCGGAGCAAAGAGGGACATTTTCCTAAGAAATAGTAAAATGCAAAGCCCTATGAAACATATCTTCACCCTGGGCTATGGTGAGAGGACAAAATAACGGTGAAAGTCCCTACTTAGGAGTGCGAACAACAGTTGAAACGTCGACAGCTGTTCAGTAGTGGCGAACCCCATTGTGCACTAAGTAATCTAGAACCTTAGGCTTAAGCTGGCCTGTGGTAGGTCTTGATTTACCAACCACTGTCTTTGCAACACTCAGACGATCTTCTTCTACTTCAGCAGACTGAGCGGTGTGAGCATACCCATTTCCAAGTGGAGTATGTCGGTTTTTCTTTTGAGGAAACTTCCAATCTTCTGAATGGAGAGACTCGTTGTCGGAGATACTTTCGAGATCATCCTCTTCTGTATTTTGGTCTTGCTCTTCTCCCAAGATGGCATTGACTAGATATGTGAACTCTAGATCCGTAGCCTCGGAAGGTGACTTGGGGATATAATCCTCAATGATGATTTCACCAGTCGATGATGATGAATAGCAAGGGTTATACATCTCTTTTGGCTGAGAGAGGTACTCAAAATCACTGTTCCATCCAGTTGGAACAATATCTTCAAGAGAGATTCTTGAACTTTCAGGAGCGGAGTATTTCACCATGTAGTCGAATTTTCTGCTTGGTTCTCCTAATGTATCCCAAGTCTCTTCGGGGATAGGAGGAACTTCTTCTGATGAACCATGACTCCTGGTGGTGAAGCGGTCAGTAACTTCATCACTGCTTGGTTGAGTCTGACTTTCAGATCCTTTAGTCGGATAACAGCAAGGTGAATCAGATTTTGGTAGGAAGATATATCCTGCTTTGTTAAGATAGGATAACCATTCCTCTTCATCGGTGTTTTCCGTACCGATGGTATTGATTGTTTGTTGAACAGGTTGAAGAAAACCTCCACTGCAGAAAGTTTCTTGAATAGGGAGAACTACCTCAATCCCTGGGATAGCCATTGATGATGTTGGAAAGAATCCAACTCCTGTTCTGTTCTTGTTGTTGGTAGGAATATTAATGTGCCCCCAACCACTGGTAGTGCCATCCTTTACAACTTGGATTGCATCTTTGTACGAAGAGATAGACGCTGCTTTCTCCTTTCCTTTGTCCAAGGAAAGTGCTTGGAATTTAGTTCCAACAACTTCTTTTGGTTCTATGTCGGAGAATGATGACAGGTTGCTGACGATCAGAGCTCGTTCTCCACATACGGTTACCAATTTGTCATTTCTTATGAACTTCAGTTTCTGATGAAGTGTTGAAGTAATTGCCCCAGCCTCATGAATCCATGGCCGACCTAGCAAACAACTGTATTGTGCCGGGATATCCATAACTTGAAAAGTGATTTTGAACGTCTGAGGTCCAATAGTTATGGGAAGATCCACTTCTCCGAAAACTGACTTTCTTGATCCATCAATTGCTTTGACGATGACATGACTTTTTCTTAGAGGGTAATCTTCGAAAGATAATCTTGATAATGTGGATTTAGGCATTACGTTGAGAGAAGATCCATTGTCTATTAGGACTCCTGTGAGTACATCACCCATGCAGCCAACGGAGATGTGAAGTGGAAGATTGTGGTCTACTCCTTCTTCAGGAAGATCTTCGTCACAGAAACTTAGGTTAGTTCCGGCGGAGATGTTGGCAACGATGTTGTTGAATTGGCTTATAGTAACACTAGGTTCTACAAAAGCTTGTTCCAAAACTTTCTGTAGAGCTTCTCTATGAGCTTCAGAACTCAGTAGCAGGGAAAGAACAGAAATCCTAGACGGAGTATGTAGCAATTGATCTACAATGTTGTATTCACTCCTCTGGATTAACTTCAAGATCTCATCATTTTCTTTCGCTTGAACAGCATTGGTCGGATGATTGTCTTGCCTATGTGGTACTTCCTCCGAAGGTTTCTCCATATTTTCTGTCTTTCTGTTGAAGACTCGTCCACTTCTGGTGACTCGACTAACATCAGCAATGTTGACAACAGACCGTAATGGTGTTTCCTTACCATTTTCAATGAATGTAGCGTTGTACTTGTATGGTATAGCCTTGTTGGACTCATACGGTACAGGACCTGGTAAGTAGATGACTAGTGGAACAACTGCTGTCTTCCTGCTATCATACTTAACTTGCGTTGGTTCAACTTGATTAACTTGAGGAGATACGATAAAGACTTCATCATCTTCTCTGTTGGCAAGAACAGTAATGGTATTGTCATCCATCAGCTTTTGAATGTCGTTGCGAACACGCAAACATCCTCGTGAATTTCTTCGACAGATTTCGCATCTACTGTAAGCGTGGAAATCTGTTCCAAAGTAGGCAAGTCCATTTAAAGTCTTATGGAACCTAACTACCGATCCTTCAAGATCTTCAACTTTGTAGATTTTGTATTCTCCTGGACATCCTTGAACCATGTTGATGTCATGTTCAGTTCTGACTCGGATATGTTGAATCCATCCTAAGTCCATTTGTTCTTGTAATGCAGCTTGAACTACGGCACATCCTTGATTATTCTTTGGACAAATATCGCATGTGAAGTAGTTGTG
Organism: Vicia villosa; assembly: GCF_029867415.1. Classification (NCBI taxonomy): domain Eukaryota; kingdom Viridiplantae; phylum Streptophyta; class Magnoliopsida; order Fabales; family Fabaceae; genus Vicia; species Vicia villosa. The sequence goes on along the minus strand of NW_026705203.1, from coordinate 571,368 downwards.
AGGTGATACATGGCCGTATCCAGCTTGTCTAGCGTGCATTCTGACGAGATTTTCCCCTATCTGACGAATGTCATAGATTTGAATGACGTTAGGGTGTTTATCTATCAGATTTACTGAAGCTTCTTTATGCTGCGACAAAGGATTTGCTTGGACGTTTGGACTAGTATCTTTGAAGGATAGCATTCCGCTCTTCACTAATCGTTGGACGTCAATCTTGAAAGGGAAACAGTTCTCAATATTATGACCTGGTGCCCCCTGATGATAGGGACAAGATTGGTCAGCCTTATACCATGGTGAGGAACTGTTTGTAGGATTTGGAGGACTTCTTGTCTGAATGAGTCCTTTTGCCAGTAATGTTAGAAACAATTCCGCATACGGCATTGGTACGAGGTCAAAGGCAGGATACCTTGGAGCCCGATTGCTGTAATTTGGAGGTCGAACCTACTGCTGAGGTTGCTGCGACCTTTGTTGAATTTGTTGTTGCGGGACCTGAGGTTGATAAGCTGGCGCTGAGTTAACAACCGGAGTTATTGCTGCAACTTGAGGTTGGAATTCCTTCTTGATTTTGTGCAAGACATTGCTGACATCTTGATCCTTTTTCTCCTGGAAAGAACTTCCACACTTCCTTGGACCAATAGAAGATTCTAGTTCTTTGTTCAAGCGTCCTTCCCGAACTGCTTTTTCTAAACGTACACCCATGTTTACCATCTCGGTAAAGTCACTTGGTGCACTCGCAACCATTCGTCCGTAGTAAAATGGACTCAAAGTTTTGAGATAGATTTTTGTCATTTCTTTCTCTTCAAGTGGTGGACAAATTTGAGCAGCAACTTCACGCCATCTCTGAGCGTATTCCTTGAAGCTTTCTCTATCCTTTTGAGTCATGGCCCAGAGTTGATCTCTGTCGGGAGCCATATCCAGATTGTACTTATACTGTTTGACGAAGGCCTCTCCAAGGTCTCGAAAAGTACGAATCTCTGAACTGTCCAAGTTCATGTACCATTTGAGTGCAGCACCAGTCAGGCTGTCTTGAAAATAATGAATGAGTAATTGTTGATTATCAGTCTGAGTTGACATTCTTCGAGCGTACATTACGAGATGACTTTGTGGGCATGAATTCCCTTTGTACTTCTCAAAATCAGGCACTTTGAATTTGTGAGGAATCTTAACATTTGGAACCAGACAGAGGTCTGCAGCATTCTTTCCAAATAGATCTTGTCCTCGAAGAGTCTTGAGTTCCTTCTGTATTTGCAGAAACTGTTCCTGGAACTCGTCCAATCTTTCATACACGCCAGCATCCTCACTTGGAGCGTGATGATATACTTGTCCGCCCGGTGGAGGAAAAGTATGCATAATCGGTCGTGGGGAATCCATGACAGCAGATCTTGGTATCTCAGCATTCTGTTGCGCGAAATCCATTGCCGTTGCTCTTGGAACTTCAATTTCCTGAGGTTTGTAACCCTCCGGTGGACGCATATCCATGGTGACTTTTGGAGCTTCAAAAGCTGGAGGTATGTACCCTTCTGGAATAAAGTTATACGGCATGCCCCAAGGTCGATCGGGTGGCATGGTATACTGAGGAATAGGAGTAGAAACAATCTCGGAAACCACAGTCCTTTGCGGTTCTTCTGGAGTTGGTTGATTCTGCGCAACTACCAGGGCTTCTACCATACTATTGAGTCTTTCAACAGTACCTTTGAGAGTATTAATCTCTTCTCTGAGTTCTTCATTCTCTTGCTCAAAGTCTTCCATTCTTTTCTTGCAACTTGAACGAGTGTTGTATGGATGAGACAGCTTGAAAGTCTTGGTTCACCTCCTTCTCCTCCTCTCTTTCTGGAGATAGGAAAGTGACTATTAGATCCACGACAATTCTCGTGTCAGTGCGTATAACTAAAGCGATGTATGATATGCAATTAAGTTAATATTTTTCAAGGAAACACCATAATTACGCTATGAAACATCAAACTTTTATTAATTAAGCGAAAACGCCGTTTTTACACATTTTGAAAAGGGAAATACAGAGAAACTGAGAGAAAGGACTCTAAAATTTTGACGAAGAGCCGACTTCACGTTCTAACATCATCTTCTGTTTCTTGAGCTGAGCGTTTTCTGACGTGAGCTGATCGATGATCCAGGAAGCAGGAGGGAAATGATGAGAAAGTGATGATTGTGTCACTTGTCGATCGAGTACTTAAAGTAACTCATCCTTCCTTCTTAGGATGTTTTGAATCTCAACTTTTTCCGTGTTGACGATTCGATACTTGTTCCTCCAAGCATTCCTTTCTTGGCATACCTTGTTTAATGCCGCTTGTAATTTTTCAACATCGGTGGAGAAAAGGTAAATTGGTTCCCTTAAGGGAATAGGTTCTTGATGTTGATATGGCATCCTGAGCTTGAATGCTCTGACGCGTACCCATTGAAGGTAAGGATCCAGGGAGATGCAAAGATGTTTTCCTAACAATCTTCTCCCTTTGTTGTGTACAAGACGCCAGGCTTGGACAATTTCCTTCTTTAGCATGTTGCCTTGATCGTCGATATTTTTGAAGAACAGACCCTCCAATTGGATGTTACTTGGAATGTTTTTCATGGGATAGCCGTATTGACGACGGGCTAAAGTTGGATTGTAACTGATTCCTCCCTTAGTTCCAATAAGGGGTATGTTGGGAAAACTTCCGCAACTGAAGATGATCTTGGTTTCGTCGTTGTCAGGACTACACCACTCAATGTCCGTATGAGTGAGGGGTAGGCATGAGCTGATAATCTGGAAAGGTGAAGCAATGATACGTTGGATCGTAAAACTGTACCAAGGTGGGAAGGATCCCATCCACAATGTTGGTATTGAGCAAAGGCAGAAGTTTTCCATACTTCTCCTTGAAAGCCTGGGGGTTGACCACCAGTTTTCCGAGCTTTCCTAGTTCCTCAATCTGGGGAATCTTGAAGGTGTATTTTCTAGCTCTCTTTCTTCCGTAATCCATGGTATAGATCCTTAAGTTCTTTCTCCGTTTCTCTCTTTCTATGAAGTTCAAAACGTTCGTTATTTAGTTTCCTTGAAAAACGACTCGAAAAAGACTTTTTTGCTTTTGGTTGTTATTAATGAATGATGCATGAATGCATGAATGCACACACAAGAGTTTTAAACAAACATGGCGTTGAAGGGTATAGTGGTCATGAAGTCAAAACGCAAACCTCGCTCCAATGGTAAACTAAGGATAAGGATTTTTGTACCTGTAGAACGGGTTCTAGGGGTCTCAGAGTTTTTGCCTAACCTTAAAGATATGTTGATTGGTATCTATAAGAGAGTTTTCTCCGAGTGTAGTATCTGTGTGACAATTACTTTCGTAATCACCGCTCTACGTCCTAAAAAAGGCTTTAAGTGGGGTTAATGTGTTTCTAGGTCCTCCTGGTACAAATCAGTCTCGGAATACAGTGGCGCAGTTAATCACAACCAGCCAGGCAAATCCCAAGAGTAGACTTGGAAACCAAGATTAGAGGGTCTTCACCGAGAAGACATCCTCCATCCTATCTTATGTTGCACTCAAATCCGGGTATAGGATTTCTCACCACAAGGGGGAATCAAGCCCTTTCCCGATACAGAATAAACAAAATAAACAAATATAAATGCAACAAACACATGATATGACACAGAGGTTAGGCAGGACCTCTCTTGTTTGAGGGGGAATTTGGCATCCCTAATTCCTCATTGGGGCTGGACCAGCAACAGGTCAACCATTGGCTTGGATAAAAAACCAAGGTTTTTAACACTTATATCCCCAGCAGAGTCGCCATTTTTCTGTGGTTGTCGTTTTTTTTACCTCCCCGTTTCACTTGGGAGGACGGCACGCTAGACCCTTCACGCGAAATTTGGAAGGAGAATGAGCCCGTGGCGGGAGGAATTTTGTTTCAGTTCTTCCTACGATATCACACGAACTTTCTTATTGTCCTACGAGTAGGAAAGGGGAAAAAATATCTCAACTAAACCCTAGGAGTTTGCTAAGTGTGGGGATTTCACCTAGACTAGAAATTCTGGAGTCCGGGGGGTCGGTTATACATAGGGAAGTGTTTAAACACCCTACATATCTGTAGTACTCTACAGGAACCTTCTCTGTGTCATTGTGATTGTGTTTATTGCTAATGATTAGGAAAGTTTCCCCTTTGTGTTAGGAGAAGGAATTGAATTGATTAAAGAAAGACAGACAGATAGACAAACTGACTATTTTTGGTATTTTATTAGCTCGCAGAGATTCCTTGTGATCCTCATGCCTACATATCCCTAGTGGAAGTCAGAGCTTAATGTAGTTCGGGGAACTAACTAGGGAAATTAATTGTTTTTGGTGCCTTGCTTGAAGCTCAAGGTTGAAGTTTGAATTAAATCTCTGTTTACAGTAAAGAGACATGAAATCATCTTTACAGAGAGGTATTTGTACTATTCTACCACAAACATTTAAAGGAGTGACATAATAACTGAATTCATTTCATTCAAGAGGGGGACCTTACTTGTGTGTTTGCAAGTATGCCGGTCAAATGCCTCTTAAATGAAAGAAAGATGCTCATCCAAATTAGGGAAAGTTACCACATGTCTGAGTTTTACTGCCAGCTAATGGCTTTCAAAATCCTAAATGGGAGACTTGATTGAAATTGAAATTTGAATTGAAATGTTGAAATGTTTGTTTGTTTGAATGTGGTAGAGTAGTAAAAATATCTCTCTATAGAGATAAGCTATGTCTATCTACTGTATAAAAGATTTTGACTTTAGCTGGCTTACATGAGGCCCAAGCTTGAGGCTTTTTGATTGATTTATTGAAAGATAACTCTACTGGGGAGAAATTAAACTAAGGATATTTGGTGTTCTGTACAAAGCCCAGAATTGAGGCTGACTCTAATTGGAGAGTGTTTATTTTGATGGATTTTATTTGGTGTTCTGTACAAAGCCCAGAATTGAGGATGACTCTTTTTGGAGGTTTTGACTCTTTTGGAGAAATTGTCTATTAAAAGACTGATTTTTGTCATGTTTTTTGGAGGCTGACCCTTTCCAGGGGTTTTTTATTAAAATGATAGAATGATTTTGGAGGCTAACCCTTTCCAGGGGTTTTTGTTAAAATGAAGGAATGTGTGGAGGCTAACCCTTTCCAGGGATTTTGTTAAAATGATTGGCAGAAAGATTATCTAGTGAGACTTCTTGTTTAAAGCCCAAGATGAAGGCTGACTCTTGTTGAGGATAAGCAAACATGGGTCCTAGACTCTGCTAAGGAAAATTGATGAAGATAAGGGTGACAGAGACTGTCCATGTCTCTCATTCCAAAAATGTACTCAATGTAAAATTGAGATAAACTTAGCTTGTTTAATGTCTTGTTTTAATTGGAAGAAACTCACCAGGGTAGGCTAAAAGGTGACTAAAGATCTGTTCCTATGTTTATAAGAAACCTGATGGGTCCTTGTATACAAGCTCAAGAGGAAGCTGGAAATGCTTTTAAGAAGCCTGTGGGTCCTTGTACAAAGCCCAAGAGGAGGCTAATCGAGGGTCCTTGTTATAGCACAAGAGAAAGCTATGTAGTTTTGAAATTATTTTGGCTCTAAGCAAATGGGTAAGAGGTTTCACCGGGAATAATTCCTCTTTGGGTGGATGTGTCCTATTTTTTTGAATTCTAAAGTTTTTGCCAAGATGTTTCACCGGGAATAATTCATCTTTGTGGTTTGAACTATAGATCTCTAATTAGGAAAGAGCCTTCACCGGGAAGACATTCTCAATCCTAGGTCATATTCCTATAATATATATATATATATATAGTTTAACTGTCCTAGGGTTTACACTCAAACGTAGTTCTAAACAAATCTATGCACAGTTTATATTTGACAGTAATTTAAATAAAGACTGTAAATTGAAAGCTTGTAAAACCTAACCTGGATGGAGTGGAGGCCTTTGAAGAAGTATGTACAAAGCCTTACCAGCAATTTTTGTTGTTTTATTGATAACAGTTGAATATTTATGATAAACAGTTAAGGGTTTTTGAAAACAAAAGAAGTGGAGATGGACAAAGGTCACATAGGTATCTGAAGTGTTTCACCGGGAATAATGCCCTTCAAATACCAGAAGAATGTTTTTGAAAACAGAAAGGAGATTTTGAAAATACAGTTTTTGAAAACAAACTATGAAAAGAAAGAAGGTGTTAGGTCTTACACTCTATTAGAGGCCCAGTACTTTACAGTACTGGCTATAAAAGCAGTTGAAAATGATTTGGAATGATGCAAGTTTTTGTTGTTTGAAAACTTTAATCATTTGATTTAATCAGAGATTGAAAACAGTTTTGAGAATTGACAAAAGTCAACTTAATTAAGGTAAAGATAAAGATCTTTACCTAATTAAGACCTAAACAATTAGGGTTTTATCATAAAATTATTCACAAAAATAATTAGGTTAAAACAAAATGAATATATGCATTTAAAGTATTTAATAAAACACTTAAAACATACTATTTTAAACCTAATAAAAATATAAGAAATAAATAATATTTTTATGATTTTTTTGATTATTCACAAAATAGATATGCTAAATAACAAGTGTGTGAAAAATGAAGTGAAAATGACTTAATTTGATAGGTGAATTAATTGTGTGAAGTTTGTGAGAAAAATGAAAGAAAATGAGTGTTAAAAAATAGTTTTGGCCCTTGGAGGATTTGAACCCACGCCCTCTAGGTCACATACTCAAAACAAACACCACTGAGCCAACGCGCGTGTGGTGATAGTAAGCTGGTTTCAATGCAATTCATATAGTGTTCAAGTGTATAGAAGCAAAAAAAGAAAATAAAATCAAAAGGTCTGGGGCGAGGGGGATTCGAACCCCAGACCTTGGGCACGCGCAACACACAAACACTCTTTACCACTGGGCTATCACGTTTTAGTCGTTTATGAAACAACTACCACTCAAAATAAAATAAACTCTAGCCTTGAATTTGAATTTTGCGCGCCACCACCATAGTCATCTTCAACCTCAAGCTTATATATTTTGAAATTCTGAACTCTCTCAAATCTCAACCATTTGCAAAGATGTAAACATGAAACTTGTTCTAAATTCACTCACGATTCTGAATATGTAACTAACATAAATTTATATTAACTACATCTAACTAATTTACTAGAAAACGTGAAGAACCCTAAAATTTGAAAATCAAATTAAATGACTATAGTGAAAGATAAATGAATGATGATAGAGGGTTTTCAATCCTCTGATGATGCTGAACAAGATAGAATCGAGCTTTATCACAAAGAGTGCTTAAATTAAAGAGGTGGAGTTCAGAAACTTACCTCTGAAACTGAAGGTCGTGAGGATGATGGAGAGCACCTGGGCTTGTATGAATGATCCTAAAAGCTTCCTTGGACTCAGTGATGCTAACTGGATGCTTGTTGTGACCTCAAACCTTCTGAATTTCTCTACTCGACTCCTTCGATTTGAGCTTCAAGTGAGCATAGAGGATGATGAATCTGGAGTTACAGATGAGCTACAACCATCTGAACAGCTTCACTATGATCTGAGGAACGTGCCTGGATGCCTAACCTTGCTTGGAACCTCCTGAATTGTTCTGTGGTCCTCCAACTACAAGTGCTCCAAATGAGAGGTGGAGATGATGATTCTCCACGCTCAGAAGTGTTCCAGAGGTTTGGATCACCTCTAAATGCCTCCCTTAATGTGTTTGAATACTTATTTTCAAAGAGAGAGCTTTGGTTTGAAGAATCCGAGTTTTCTTGCCAAAGGACCTTTGAAAAAACTAAGTATGAAGAAAGAAAAGAGAAAGCAAGAATTCTGTTGCTTTGGTGTGTTTTTCTACTGAGGTATGCTCTCCTATTTATAGGCAAATGGTTCAGTATAGTTGCAGAGGAGTGAGCTTGCTTAGTGAGGTTGATTTGGTTTTCTTGGCCATGAAGGAAGTTTGCAAATATCTCTTATGCAATGATGAGAATTTTGATTCCATTTGATCAATCCCCTAGCCCTCGATTTTGCTTGATCTTAGGGGACAATTCTGAGACCGAAATGAGCTCTAATTGGTTGGTGAGAAGATTCCTTAGGTGATTCATCAATTTGCCATAAATTCCCAAATGTAATCATTACATAATCACATGTTCTTGTTTTGGGAATCTTCCTCAATTATTATGCTAGGGTGAAAATGAATGCATGGCATGTTTTCAGATGTGGTATGGGTCGTGTAGCATCCATAAGTGAGGTCATGTGCACAAAATTTCAAAGTTCAAAAATGAGGCATGACCTATAACTTCACTTCATGAGGCCAACTTTGAACAAGCATAACTCTTAGCTCAAAATGAATTTGGATAAGGTTGAACACAATTTGGAAAGCCCTAAACATCTACTTAAAATCATTAGTTTATGGTTCCTTCAGAATCATTTGGATGAAAACTAGGTTAAAAACACTTAGAAAAATTTCTAAGTTTTTATAACCTAAAGCTTCAAAATTCCAAAACTCTTAAATGATTGATCTTTTGAAAAAAGTTCCCTTGTAAGATGTTGTTTTATTTTTCAAGATCTACAACTTTCATGTTGGAAGTTTTTTGAGTTGTGTAGGTGAAATTTTGAGTTCCCACAATGCCCTTAAAAACCCTAATTCCCGACTTTTTGCTCCTTGGTGAATCTCTTTGAATTTCTTTGGTCAAATGACTTTAATATCCATATATTGATGATATTGATCCTTGAAAGTCATGGTTTGACCAAAAATCTTAAAAGTCAAAGGTGAACCCATACAGTTGACTTTTTCCTGATAAAGTGAAATTTTGGACTTTTCTGTAGAATCAAGATCTTCTCCTCAAATGAATGATGTAAATGGGTTATATTGAGGTAGTAGAGGTTCTTGAATCATGTCTTGAGTTTTGGATCCATGCCCTAATTAAAAGTCAACTATCCTGGTGAATTAGGTCAAAAACCCTAATTGTCGACCAGATGAAAATGATGACTGTAGACTTTGAATTGAGGTGTGATGTCCAGTGGATCTTGTCATATGAGCTATTTGAAGATGATTGATGTCTTTGAATGATCCCCTGGGGCTTTTTAGGGTTTCCCAAAGGTGATCCCTGATTTTAGTCCTTGATAGGCTCAAAAACCCTAGTCTGGTGACCCGAGTAAACCTGTACTCAGATGACTGGGTGTCTAATCAATCATAGGGTAAAAAATGAAGCTCTTGAGTCTTATTATTGTATTAGAGACTAATCCTTCTATTGATTGATCCTTTGCCTGAGTTTTCTTGTCTTTGAACACCCTTGATTGAATGCCAGATGAAGAAATGACTGCTCTGGGTACTTGTTTTGACCTGATGAAAATCTTGAAGATATGTCATCTCAGGGGGGTCAAAAATTAGGGTATGATAGATGCCCCTATTTAAGTTTCTTTTATCTGGAGGGAGAGAGATTGATATCTCGATCTCTCCTACGTGAAAGAGACTTAAATATCAAAGAATGCCCGAATTTTGGGCGCTCCTGAGATGTTGTAATTGATAAAATCTTTGCATGACTTGATCCCGTTGTTGCACTTGGCGGGGGGATGAGGAGACAAACTCCTGTAGAAATACTTGATGTGGACTCTGGCTAATGGATGGCAGTGTCGGATGCGCAATCCATCTTCTTTAACTAAGTGTTGATACTTAGAAAAAGGTAAACAACCTCCTCTTGTTTCGGATGTCCATATCTCGAAACTCGTCTCAGTCGCGTTTGGACAATATCTCAGATAAAGAGAAAATTTCCAAAGGTCTGTTTCCTCATCAAACTTCTCATCAGCACTTGGAGATGAGACGCCATTTGACGGTAGTAGAGAAACTTCAAAGGTTTGTTTCCTCATCAAACTTCTCATAAGCACTTGGAGATGAGACGCCATTTGACAGTAGTAGAGAAACTTCAAAGGTTTGTTTCCTCATCAAACTTCTTACCAGCACTTGGAGGTAAGACGCCATTTGATGGTAGTAAAGAAACTTCAAAGGTTTGTTTCCTCGTCAAACTTCTCATCAGCACTTGGAGATGAGACGCCATTTGATGGTAGTAAAGAAACTTCAAAGGTTTGTTTCCTCATCAAACTTCTCATCAGCACTTGGAGATGAGACGCCATTTGATGGTAGTAAAGAAACTTCAAAGGTTTGTTTCCTCATCAAACTTCTCATCAGCACTTGGAGATGAGACGCCATTTGATGGTAGTAAAGAAACTTCAAAGGTTTGTTTCCTCATCAAACTTCTCATCAGCACTTGGAGATGAGACGCCATTTGATGGTAGTAAAGAAACTTCACCATCTTCCCTTTTGACTTGACGTCTTTGAAAGAATGTCATATGCCCTCATGATCTTTTGAGGGTCTAATGACTTTGTTTGAAGGCTGACGAACTGTTTTCGGGGTGAAAACCGCCATTCGTCGACTGATGCCGGGGAACCAACAAACTGTTTTCCTAAGAGGAAAACTGCCATTTGTCGACTCTGAGGGGAATTAACAAACTGTTTTCCTCGGAGGGAAACTGCCATTTGTCAACTCTGAAGAGGATGAAACATCCCAGAAACAGACAAACTGTTTGAAGAAACTGCCATTTGTCGATTTCTTGAGTATTTAACAGACAAACTGTCTTTCCTTGGGGGAAGACTGCCATTTGCCAATTGCTAGGGGAACAAACTGTCTTCTACTGGGAGAGACTGCCATTTGTTGACTTCTAGGGGAACAAACTGTCTTCTACTGGGAGAGACTGCCATTTGTTAATTGCCAGGGGAACAAACTGTCTTCTACTGGGAGAGGCTGCCATTTGTTGACTTCTAAGGGAACAAACTGTCTTCTACTGGGAGAGACTGCCATTTGTTGACCCTGCCGTGAAAGAAAGTGAGCAAACTGTCTTCTGCTGAAAGAGACTGCCATTTGCTGACTTTGTTGAGGAATCTTTAAGCGAAACGAACTGTCTTCGTGAAGAATGCTGCCATTCGTTATTTTTGTCCGAAAAAGTGAGTGAACTGTCTTTTGCTGAAAGAGACTGCCATTCACTGACTCCGCTGGGGATCATTTGTCGATCTGCTGGGAGATTCTGAATTATTTTCTTTGACGAAAAGTGGCATCTCTTGACCTTGTTGGGGAAATACCAAACTTTTTTCCTGGAGGAAAAACTACCACTTGTCAATTATGTCGGGGAATCCACACTTCTTGGAGAAGAGAACCGCTCATCGGCCTTGTGGGGAATTCCAAAATGCGAGGTAGACTATCTTATCTGAAGAAGACTGTCAAGTGTCGCTTTGCGGGAGAATCTCGGTTGGGGAATTCCAAAAGTGAACAAACTATCTCTTTGAGGGATTTGCCATTTGCTGACTTGCTTGGGGAGATCCTTGTGTATGAACTGTCCTTTTGAAGGAAAAAGTTCCTCCAGAACTTGCAGGGGAAACTTGAGTTCATGCCTTAATGACTCGGGCATTCACATGATCAAAGCCTGACTCGACTATGCAGTTATAATGTATGCATGAATATTATGACAATAATAAAATGTGAAGTGAATGTGAATAGAATTGTCGTGGATGTAAAATCCTATGATACGACTTGAATCTTGTTGATCAGAAGATGTCCTTTTCTTGTAGTTCGAACTCTGTTGGGAATACCTGGTTATCAGTTGTCCGCTGTCCGAGGTGAGTAATATGAATTGAAGTGAAGATCCGTCATCAGGAGATGTTCGCAAAGCGACCTCATGGGGAAATCTTGGTTCCCGGAGTCTCAACCGTTCTCGGAGCAACTGTTTGCATTCTTCCTATTGTTTGTAAACCTCGGAAAGAAATTTCACCTTTATTTTTGCAAGTAAATTCATTTTATTTTATGAAAACATTTGTTTCAAGAAAATGACTGTTTAAACTTAAAATGCATCTCAAGAAACTGAATAAGACTAGATTGCAAAGGAAAAGCACAAGGCTCAAATTATTATTTATGGAATCGTAACCAGCCAAATGCTTGATTCCATGGAGTATTTACAAAGTTGGAAATTGGTAATTTTTTCGGGAAAAGGGCTACGATGAAACGTGACGACCGTTATCCTTCCCTTCCACTCCGAGTTGCGCTGTATCCGTGCTTCGTAGAAGATGACATACTGCTGATGAATACTCCGCTATGGATTTTGAATGATCAAGTTTATCCTGAACACAGTTACTTGCCATATATCCCTAACTTTTGCGTAAACTACCCCTCTCGGGTTTTAAGTCTACCGGGATTGATTATATTTTTTTTATGTCTCTAACTTTTGCCTGAATCGCCCTTTCGGGTTTTCGATTCACCGAGACGCCCTTTTTTGCCTAAGCTGCTCTTTGCGAGTTTTCAACTTAGCGAGCTGTTCTTTTAATTATTTAGGCGAAGTATTTCTTGACTGCGTCGACGTTCATAGGACGGGTGAATTCTTCTCCATCCATAGTCGTGAGTATTAAGGCTCCTCCTGAGAAAGCTCTCTTGACCACGTAGGGGCCGTCATAATTGGGAGTCCATTTCCCTCTCGAATCTGTGAGAAAAGATTGAATCTTTTTGAGTACAAGGTATCCTTCTTTGATTGTGCGAGGTCGGACCTTTTTGTCGAAAGCTTTCTTCATTCTTTGTTGATATAGCTGACCGTGGCATAAAGTTGTCATGCGCTTTTCTTCGATTAAGTTCAATTCATCGAATCTGCTTTGACACCACTCGGTTTCTGTTAATTTTGCTTCCATCAAGACTCTCATTGATGGAATCTCAACCTCTATAGGTAGGACTGCCTCCATGCCATATACAAGGGAGAATGGAGTTGCTCCATTCGAAGTACGTACTGATGTATGGTAACCATGAAGAGCATACGGGAGCATTTCATGCCAATCTTTGTAAGTGATGACCATCTTCTGAATTATTTTCTTGATGTTTTTGTTAGCTGCTTCTACCGCTCCATTCATCTTTGGTCTGTAAGGAGATGAGTTGTGATGCTCAATTTTGAATTCTTCACAAAGCTCCTTCATCATTTTGTTATTCAAATTTGACCCATTGTCAGTGATTATCTTGCTAGGAATGCCGTAGCGACAGATGATGTGATTCTTGATAAACCTGACGACAACTTGTCTTGTAACGTTTGCATATGAAGCTGCTTCAACCCATTTGGTGAAATAGTCTATGGCTACCGAGATGAAGCGATGTCCGTTGGACGCTTTTGGCTCGATCATTCCAATCATGTCGATTCCCCACATGGAGAAAGGCCAAGGGGAAGAGAGTATGTTGAGAAGAGATGGTGGCACATGAATTCTATCGGCGTAGATCTGACATTTGTGACACCTCTTTGCGTACTGGTAGCAATCTGACTCCATCGTCAGCCAATAATATCCTGCTCTCAGTATTTTCCTTGTCATGGTATGTCCATTGGTGTGAGTACCAAAAGAACCTTCATGTATTTCTCTCATGAGTATTTCTGCTTCTTTTCTGTCAACGCATCTGAGCAGAACCATGTCGAAGTTTCTCTTGTACAGAACATCTTCATTCAGGAAGAATCTACAAGCTAACCTTCTCAAAGTCTTTCTATCTTTCTTTGACGCCCCAAGAGGGTATTCTTGCTTTTGAAGAAAGTTCTTGATGTCGTGATACTACGGTTTGTCGTCGTGATCGCTTCTACTGTGAAAACATGAGCAGGCCTATCCAGGCGCATAACATCGATCCGAGGAATGTCATTCCAATGATTTATCCTAATCATGGAAGAGAGTGTGGCTAATGCATCAGCCAAGTTGTTTTCATCACGAGGAATGTGATAAAAATCTACCCTGTCGAAGAATGGTAACAATCTTCTTGCGTAGTCTTTGTAAGGAATTAACCCTGGTTGGCGTGTTTCCCATTCTCCTTTGATTTGATTGATGACCAAAGCAGAATCTCCGTATACATCCAAGTGTTTGATTCTTAGATCCACGACTTCTTCGAGACCCATGATGCAAGCTTCATATTCGGCCTCATTGTTTGTGCATTTGAAAGTTAATCTGGCGGTAAATGGAATATGGGTACCCTGAGGTGTAACAATGATTGTCCCAATTCCTCGTCCATAAGCGTTGACAGCTCCGTCAAAGATTAAGCCCCACTGGGATCCTATCTCAGGTCCTTCGTCTGGTAGTGGCTCGTCGTAATCTTTCATCTTGAGGTACATAACGTCCTCGTCCGGAAAGTCGAAACTGGTTAATTCATGACCATTGAGTGGGTGGTGAGCCAGGTGCTCAGCTAGAATGCTTCCTTTCACGGCTTTCTGTGCGTGATAATCAATGTCATATTCTGATAATAACATCTGCCAACGGGCAATTCTCCCAGTTAAAGCAAGTTTCTCAAAGATGTACTTGATTGGATCCATATGAGAGATCAAACAAGTAGTATGTTGAATCATGTATTGGCGGAGACGCTTGGCAGCCCAGGCCAAAGCACAACACGTCTACTCGAGCATGGAGTAGCGGGATTCATAGTTAGTGAATTTCTTGCTCAGATAGTAAATGGCATGCTCTTTTCTCTTCGTCTCGTCTTGCTGTCCAAGGACACAACCCATGGAATCTTCTAATACGGTTTAGTACATTATCAAAGGTCTACCTTCCACTGGAGGAGACAAGATGGGTGGTTCGAGCAGATATTCCTTAATGCTGTCGAACGCTTTCTGACAATCGTCTGTCCAGACGCAACTTTGATTTTTCCGTAGAAGTTTGAAAATAGGAGCGCAAGTTGCAGTCATGAGATATATGAATCTCGAGATGTAATTCAGACGTCCAAGAAATCCTCTAACTTGTTTCTCGGTTCCGGGTGAAGGCATTTCATGAATTGCCTTGACTTTGTCTGGATCTACTTCAATTCCTCGTTTGCTGACAATGAAACCGAGGAGTTTTCCTGAGTAGACACCAAAGGTGCACTTGTTAGGGGTTCAGGCGAAGCTGAAACTTCCGTAAGCGTTGAAATAACTTTGTCAGATTTTGTATGTGATCTTCTTCATTTTCTGATTTGGCAATCATGTCGTCCACATAGACTTCCACTTCTTTATGCATCATGTCGTGGAAAAGCGTAGTCATGGCTCTTTGATAAGTTTCCCCTGCGTTCTTTAGTTCAAAAGGCATAACACGATAGCAGAACGTGCCCCAGGGGGTGATGAAAGCTGTTTTCTCCATGTCTTCAGGTGCCATTTTAATTTGGTTGTATCCTGAAAATCCGTCCATGAACAAGAAAACTTTGGATTTTGCTGTACTGTCTACCAACATATCAATATGTGGTAAAGGAAAATCATCCTTAGGGCTGGCTTTGTTCAAATCTCTGTAGTCGACGCACATGCGGACTTTTCCGTCTTTCTTAGGAACGGGAACAATGTTAGCTAACCACTGAGGGTATTCTGAAGTGACGAGGAAACCTGCGTTGATCTGCTTTTGAACTTCCTCTTTGATTTTCATGGCCATCTCCGGATGAGTTCTTCTTAATTTTTGCTTGACCGGAGGGCATTCTGCTTTTAATGGCAAGTGATGCTCCACTATACTAGTATCCAACCCTGGCATATCTTGATAAGACCAAGCGAAGACATCTGAGAATTCTTTGAGCAGCTGTATCAAACTCTCTCAGATCTCTGAACTGAGCGAAGCTCCAATCTTAACCTCTTTTCTGTTTCCATCGGAACCGAGGTTAATGATCTCTAGAGGCTCATTGTACGGCTGAATGGCCTATTCCTTTTGTTGAAGTAATCGTGAAATTTCCTTTGATATTTCTTCGTCTTCTTCTTCCTCTGCCTCGAATACAGGAAACTCAAAGCTTCGAGAAGTCATACGGTCGTTCCTTTCAACGGGGTATTTTATGATTAATCTGCATATGTGTGATAAGTTTTATTTAGACAACGAGGGAAGACTCGGTGTATGCAGTTAATGGAATATTTTTTAAGGGTGTTTTTTAGGATTACCAATTTCCGAAAAAAGAAAAGGAAAAACTAAACGAAGGAACAGAATGACATTTTTATTTATTGACAGTCATTTCTTGAAACAAAGACCCTATAAAACAAAACTCTATTGCTTTGGGCGAAGCAAAGAGGGACATTTTCCTAAGAAATAGTAAAATGCAAAGCCCTATGAAACATCTCTTCACCATGGGCTATGGTGAGAGGACAAAATAACGGTGAAAGTCCCTACTTAGGAGTGCGAACAACAGTTGAAACTTCGACAGCTGTCCAGTAGTGGCGAACCCCATTGTGCACTAAGTAATCTGGAACCTTAGGCTTAAGCTGGCCTGTGGTAGGTCTTGATTTACCAACCACTGTCTTTGCAACACTCAGACGATCTTCTTCTACTTCATCAGACTAAGCGGTGTGAGCATACCCATTTCCAAGTGGAGTATGTCGGTTTTTCTTTTGAGGAAACTTCCAATCTTCTGAATGGAGAGACTCGTTGTCGGAGATACTTTCGAGATCATCCTCTTCTGTATTTTGGTCTTTCTCTTCTCCCAAGATGGCATTGACTAGATATGTGAACTCTAGATCCGTAGCCTCGGAAGGTGACTTTGGGATATAATCCTCAATGATGATTTCACCAGTCGATGATGATGAATAGCAAGGGTTATACATCTATTTTGGCTGAGAGAGGTACTCAAAATCACTGTTCCATCCAGTTGGAAAAATATCTTCAAGAGAGATTCTTGAACTTTCAAGAGCGGAGTATTTCACCATGTAGTCGAATTTTCCGCTTGGTTCTCCTAATGTATCCCAAGTCTCTTCCGGGATAGGAGGAACTTCTTTTGATGAACCATGACTCCTGGTGGTGAAGCTGTCAGTAACTTCATCACTGCTTGGTTGAGTCTGACTTTCAGATCCTTTAGTCGGATAACAGTAAGGTGAATCAGATTCTAGTAGGGAGATATATCCTGCTTTGTTAAGATAGGATAACCATTCCTCTTCATCGGTGTTTTCCGTACCGATGGTATTGAGTGTTTGTTGAACAGGTTGAAGAAAACCTCCACTGCAGAAAGTTTCTTGAATAGGGAGAACTACCTCAATCCCTGGGATAGCCTTTGATGATGTTGGAAAGAATCCAACTCCTGTTCTGTTCTTGTTGTTGGTAGGAATATTAATGTGCCCCCAACCACTGGTAGTGCCATCCTTTATAACTTGGATTGCATCTTTGTACGAAGAGATAGACGCTGCTTTCTCCTTTCCTTTGTCCAAGGAAAGTGCTTGGAATTTAGGTCCAACAACTTCTTTTGGTTCTATATCGGAGAATGATGACAGGTAGCTGACGATCAGAGCTCGTTCTCCACATACGGTTACCAATTTGTCATTTCTTATGAACTTTAGTTTCTGATAAAGTGTTGAAGTAATTGCCCCAGCCTCATGAATCCATGGGCGACCTAGTAAACAACTGTATTATGCCGGGATATCCATAACTTGAAAAGTGATTTTGAACGTCTGAGGTCCAATAGTTATGGGAAGATCCACTTCTCCGAAAACTGACTTTCTTGATCCATCAATTGCTTTGACGATGACATGACTTTTTCTTAGAGGGTAATCTTCGAAAGATAATCTTGATAATTTGGATTTAGGCATTACGTTGAGAGAAGATCCATTGTCTATTAGGACTCCTGTGAGTACATCACCCATGCAGCCAACTGAGATGTGAAGTGGAAGATTGTGGTCTACTCCTTCTTCAGGAAGATCTTCGTCACAGAAACTTAGGTTAGTTCCGGCGGAGATGTTGGCAACGATGTTGTTGAATTGGCTTATAGTAACACTAGGTTCTACAAAAGCTTGTTCCAAAACTTTCTATAGAGCTTCTCTATGAGCTTCAGAACTCAGTAGCAAGGAAAGAACAGAAATCCTAGACGGAGTATGTAGCAATTGATCTACAATGTTGTATTCACTCCTCTGGATTAACTTCAAGATCTCATCATTTTCTTTCGCTTGAACAGCATTGGTCGGATGATTGTCTTGCCTATGTGGTACTTCCTCCGAAGGTTTCTCCATATTTTCTGTCATTCTGCTGAAGACTCGTCCACTTCTGGTGACTCGACTAACATCAGCAATGTTGACAACAGACCGTAATGGTGTTTCCTTACCATTTTCAATGAATGTAGCGTTGTACTTGTATGGTATAGCCTTGCTGGACTCATACGGTACAGGACATGGTAAGTAGATGACTAGTGGAACAACTGCTGTCTTCCTGCTATCATACTTAACTTGCGTTGGTTCAACTTGATTAACTTGAGGAGATACGGTAAAGACTTCATCATCTTCTCTGTTGGCAAGAACAGTAATGGTATTGTCATCCATCAGCTTTTGAATGTCGTTGCGAACACGCAAACATCCTCGTGAATTTATTCGACAGATTTCGCATCTACTGTAAGCGTGGAAATCCGTTCCAAAGTAGGCAAGTCCATTTAAAGTCTTATGGAACCTAACTATCGATCCTTCAAGATCTTCAACTTTGTAGATTTTGTATTCTCCTGGACATCCTTGAACCATGTTGATGTCATGTTCAGTTCTGACTCGGATATGTTGAATCCATCCTAAGTCCATTTGTTCTTGTAATGCAGCTTGAACTACGGCACATCCTTGATTATTCTTTGGACAAATATCGCATGTGAAGTAGTTGTGAGGTGGTACATGGCCGTATCCAGCTTGTCTAGCGTGCATTCTGACGAGATTTTCCCCTATCTCACGAATGTCGTAGATTTGAATGACGTTAGGGTGTTGATCTATCAGATTTACTGAAGCTTCTTTATGCTGCGACAAAGGATTTGCTTGGACTTTTGGACTAGTATCTTTGAAGGATAGAATTCCGCTCTTCACTAATCGTTGGACGTCAATCTTGAAGGGAAACAGTTCTCAATATTGTGACCTGGTGCCCCCTGATGATAGGGATAAGATTGGTCAGCCTTATACCATGGTGAGGAACTGTTTGTAGGATTTGGAGGACTTCTTGTCTGAATGAGTCCTTTTGCCAGTAATGTTAGAAACAATTCCGCATACGGCATTGGTACGGGGTCAAAGGCAGGATACCTTGGAGCCCGATTGCTGTAATTTGGAGGTCGAACCTACTGCTGAGGTTGCTGCGACATTTGTTGAATTTGTTGTTGCGGGACCTGAGGTTGATAAGCTGGCGCTGAGTTAACAACCGGAGTTATTGCCTCTTAAATGAAAGTATGCCAGTCAAATGCCTCTTAAATGAAAGAAAGATGCTCATCCAAATTAGGGAAAGTTACCACATGTCTGGGTTTTACTGCCAGCTCATGCCTTTCAAAATCCTAAATGGGAGACTTGATTGAAATTGAAATTTGAATTGAAATATTGAAATGTTTGTTTGTTTGAATGTGGTAGAGTAGTAAAAATATCTCTCTATAGAGATAAGCTATGTATATCTACTATATAAAAGATTTTGACTTTAGCTGGCTTGCATGAGGCCCAAGCTTGAGGCTTTTTGATTGATTTATTGAAAGATAACTCTACTGGGGAGAAATTAAACTAAGGATTTTTGGTGTTCTGTACAAAGCCCATAATTGAGGCTGACTCTAATTGGAGAGTGTTTATTTTGATGGATTTTATTTGGTGTTCTGTACAAAGCCCAGAATTGAGGCTGACTCTTTTTGGAGGTTTTGACTCTTTTGGAGAAATTGTCTATTAAAAGACTGATTTTTGTCATGTTTTTTGGAGGCTGACCCTTTCCAGGGGTTTTGACTCTTTTGGGGAAATTATCTCCTAAGAGAATGAATCTTTGGTTTTGAAGGACTGATTTTGATTTTTATTAAAATGATTGAATGATTTTGGAGGCTAACCCTTTCCAGGGGTTTTTTATTAAAATGATAGAATGATTTTGGAGGCTAACCCTTTCCAGGGGTTTTTGTTAAAATGAAGGAATGTGTGGAGGCTAACCCTTTCCAGGAGTTTTGTTAAAATGATTGGCAGAAAGATTATCTAGTGAGACTTCTTGTTTAAAGCCCAAGATGAAGGCTGACTCTTGTTGAGGATAAGCAAACATGGGTCCTAGACTCTGCTAAGGAAAATTGATGAAGATAAGGGTGACAGAGACTGTCCATGTCTCTCATTCCAAAAATTTACTCAATGTAAAATTGAGACAAACTTAGCTTGTTTAAAGTCTGGTTTTAATTGGAAGAAACTCACCAGGGTAGGCTAAAAGGTGACTAAAGATCTGTTCCTATGTTTATAAGAAACCTGATGGGTCCTTGTATACAAGCTCAAGAGGAAGCTGGAAATGCTTTTAAGAAGCCTGTGGGTCCTTGTACAAAGCCCAAGAGGAGGCTAATCGAGGGTCCTTGTTATAGCACAAGAGAAAGCTATGTAGTTTTGAACTTATTTTGGGTCTAAGCAAATGGGTAAGAGGTTTCACCGGGAATAATTCCTCTTTGGGTGGATGTGTCCTATTTTTTTGGATTCTAAAGTTTTTGCCAAGATGTTTCACCGGGAATAATTCATCGTGGTGGTTTGAACTACAGATCTCTAATTAGGAAAGAGCCTTCACCGGGAAGACATTCTCAATCCTAGGTCATATTCCTATAATATATATATATATATATATATAGTTTAATTGTCCTAGGGTTTACACTCAAACGTAGTTCTAAACAAATATATGCACACTTTATATTTGACAGTAATTTAAATAAAGACTGTAAATTGAAAGCTTGTAAAACCTAACCTGGATGGAGTGGAGGCCTTTGAAGAAGTATGTACAAAGCTTTACCAACAATTTTTGCTGTTTTATTGATAACAGTTGAATATTTATGATAAACAGTTAAGGGTTTTTGAAAACAGAATAAGTGAAGATGGACAAAGGTCACATAGGTATCTGAAGAGTTTCACCGGGAATAATGCCCTTCAAATACCAGAAGAATGTTTTTGAAAACAGAAAGGAGATTTTGAAAATACAGTTTTTGAAAACAAACTATGAAAAGAAAGAAGGTGTTGGGTCTTACACTCTATTAGAGGCCCAGTACTTTACAGTACTGGCTATAAAAGCAGTTGAAAATGATTTGGAATGATGTAAGTTTTTGTTGTTTGAAAACCTTAATCATTTGATTTAATCAGAGATTGAAAACAGTTTTGAGAATTGACAAAAGTAAACTTAATTAAGGTAAAGATAAAGATCTTTACCTAATTAAGACCTAAACAATTAGGGTTTTATCATAAAATTATTCACAAAAATAATTAGGTTAAAACAAAATGAATATATGCATTTAAAGTATTTAAGAAAACACTTAAAACATACTATTTTAAACCTAATAAAAATATAAGAAATAAATAATACTTTTATGATTTTTTTGATTATTCACAAAATAGATATGCTAAATAACAAGTGTGTGAAAAATGAAGTGAAAATGACTTAATTTGATAGGTGAATTAATTGTGTGAAGTTTGTGAGAAAAATGAAAGAAAATGAGTGTTAAAAAATAGTTTTGGCCCTTGGAGGATTTGAACCCACGCCCTCTAGGTCACATACTCAAAACAAACACCACTGAGCCAACGCGCATGTGGTGATAGTAAGCTGGTTTCAATGCAATTCATATAGTGTTCAAGTGTATAGAAGCAAAAAAAGAAAATAAAATCAAAAGGTCTGGGGCGAGGGGGATTCGAACCCCAGACCTTGGGCACGCGCAACACACAAACACTCTTTACCACTGGGCTATCACGTTTTAGTCGTTTATGAAACAACTACCACTCAAAATAAAATAAACTCTAGCCTTGAATTTGAATTTTGCGCGCCACCACCATAGTCATCTTCAACCTCAAGCTTATATATTTTGAAATTCTGAACTCTCTCAAATCTCAACCATTTGCAAAGATGTAAACATGAAACTTGTTCTAAATTCACTCACGATTCTGAATATGTAACTAACATAAATTTATATTAACTACATCTAACTAATTTACTAGAAAACGTGAAGAACCCTAAAATTTGAAAATCAAATTAAATGACTATACTGAAAGATAAATGAATGATGATAGAGGGTTTTCAATCCTCTGATGATGCTGAACAAGATAGAATCGAGCTTTATCACAAAGAGTGCTTAAATTAAAGAGGTGGAGTTCAGAAACTTACCTCTGAAACTGAAGGTCGTGAGGATGATGGAGAGCACCTGGGCTTGTATGAATGATCCTAAAAGCTTCCTTGGACTCAGTGATGCTAACTGGATGCTTGTTGTGACCTCAAACCTTCTGAATTTCTCTACTCGACTCCTTCGATTTGAGCTTCAAGTGAGCATAGAGGATGATGAATCTGGAGTTACAGATGAGCTACAACCATCTGAACAGCTTCACTATGATCTGAGGAACGTGCCTGGATGCCTAACCTTGCTTGGAACCTCCTGAATTGTTCTGTGGTCCTCCAACTGCAAGTGCTCCAAATGAGAGGTGGAGATGATGATTCTCCACGCTCAGAAGTGTTCCAGAGGTTTGGATCACCTCTAAATGCCTCCCTTAATGTGTTTGAATACTTATTTTCAAAGAGAGAGCTTTGGTTTGAAGACAATGCGCCAGATTTCAAACCGGCCACTAGTATCATGCCACGCATCACCTTCAACCTCTGGCTGTTGTTTTAGAGGCAATGTTTTACCTACGGACACAGTTCCGTCACTACAGCCCCTGCACACCACGAAACCTCACACAAGCAACGAAAATCAAAAGCAAAACCATAGACATACTTACCTGTTCGTTGAGAATCAAACGATTCATGTTTCGAGTCCCAATTCTTCTTAAATCAAAGAATCCCAATTCAAGGTCTCAAACCCTAAATATGGCATCTCACGGTCTATGCGATTAAACACCAAATAACTTGCCCAAGAACATTCAAAACATCATGATAAACAACTATATGTAATCAAAACACATGTACAATGCTTAATTCATTAAATATGAAATCGAATTTTAGGAAGGCAAACCGTGAAGAACAGTAGCGTATTCTTGATGCTTCAAGCCTGGAAATCGATTGGGAAACAATCAAGAGTGTTCCCTGATGGTGTTTGAACCTTCAAACGTTTCTGAATTTCCCCCAACCTCTCAAACGAACTTCAAGATTTTCTTCAAATTCCCTACTCGGATTAGAGTTCTTTTGAGACTCCCCATTCGTAACCCTGTGATCTGAGAGTGTTATTTTTATATATTGTTTATATATTGGAAGGAAATAGGGTGAATCTTTGGCCTTGAATCTTAAGAAATCTTTGAATTCCAATCTTTGCAAATTGATTGAAAATATGGTTCCTAATATTTCTATTTTTGATCAATTTCAATCCAATCTCCTTAAATTTCTTTTGCAACGAATTTGTATTGATTATTGGAGTGAATGTGGATTGGATTTGATTCAAAACCAATTTTCTTTCAAGTCTTTTGATTTTCTTTAATTTTATTGAATTTTAAATGAATAAAAATTCCTATAAAATAAATTCGTGGCCAATGATTTATGGGCTCCCAATATCATAAGGAAGGAGTTTGGATCTTAAAAATATGGGCCCATTTGCAAAGAAACTTATTTTAAGGCCTTTTGTTTCATATTCTTTCTTCCAAAATTAGTCAACTTTGACAAGGCATATCTCCCTCAATATTTAAGGTATGAAGGAGTTCTAGGACTTTTTGGAAACCTTAAAGAGTCCTCTAACCAGTATTTTTGGTCTCATGTCAAAATAATTTTCCATGCTCCTTGTGTATCCTTTTGAAAAAAAAGACTTTTGGTTGACTTTTGAAAAGGACCTATAATGTTTTGGTCCATATCTCTCAAATGAAGCATTTTTAGCCTTGGCTTGTGAGACACAAAATTGTAGAGAATCAAATTTCCTTCAAAATGAGCTGTGTATGTAAAATTTTTGATGTTCCATGTAGGAGTTATGGCTGGTCAAAGTTTAGTTGACTTTCTCCTATGAAAACCCTAATTTAGAAACTTTTGGAATTGTTGATTTCTGATCTTTCCTTGATGAACCATGATCAATTATTGATCAAATGGTGAATGATACTTCAATATGAGGATGTTGACAAAAAAATCAGAAGTTTTGACTGTACTTTGACCACAGTTGACTTTTAGGTCAAACCAGTCGACTGTTGACTTTCTGAGCAGTCGAGTGATCAATCTTTTGAATTGAGACCTAAAACTTTTCATAGAGCTAGTGTGGGATATCATAGACCATATGAAATGTATTGGAGCTTTTGATCCATGGATTTTTCCTCAGAACAACAAAACCCTAGTTCTTTGTACCTTGTTTAGGAGAGGGTGTCTTTGAGCTTTGTACCTTGATTTGAATTTGAATAGGAGAAATAGTATGGGCAAATTTTGGGGTATAACAGATACCCAGATCTCAGATCAATCTTACTGAATACACACGCTCCAACCATTTGATCCATCAAATCATCAATCCTCAGCAGTGGATACCAATTCTTAATAGTAACCTTGTTCAATTTTCTGTAATCCACACAGCCTCATCGAACCCTCTTTCTTCTTTACTAGCAACACAGGCGCACCCCACGGAGAAACACTCGGGCGAATGAATTTCTTCTCAAGCAGTTCTTCCAATTGTTTCTTCAATTCAGCCAACTCAAACGGTGACATACGATACGGTGCCATCGACACTGGACTAGTTCCCGGAATCAAATCAATATCAAATTCCACTTCTCTTTCTGGTGGCAATACGTTCACATCTCCCGGAAAGACTTATCAGAAATCACATACCACTGGTAGTTCGCTACTTACCACATTCTCTTTCAAATCCATCAATGCAAACAACATAAACACTGTTGCACCATCTCCGATAGCCTCGTTCACCTGTCTAGCAGTCATGTTCAGATCATCAGCACTAACAGCTTTAGGAAATAACACCGTCTTCGAAAAACAGTTGATATGAACACGGTTGAACTCTAACCAGTTCATTCCCAGGATTACATCAAGTTGTTACAACGGAAGGAACACTAATTCCATTCCAAATTCTCTACCTAAAATATCAACTGGACAATTCAAACAAGCAGATAAAGTAGTTACTAAACGTGACGCAGGAGTGTCAATAACCATGCTTCCATTAATATCAGATATTTATAATCCCAATCTTTTAGCACAATCCAACGAAATAAATGAATGTGCTGCTCCAATATCAATAATTGAAATTAAAGGTGTGCCATGGAAAAAACACGTACCTTTAATCAATCGATCTTCTGGAGTAGTCTCTGACCCAGACAAAGCAAAGACCTTCCCACCAGACTTATTCTTCTTTGGCTTAGGACACTGTGGGCTAATGTGACCTTCTTCACCACAGTTGTAGAAAGTCACATCCTTCTTCTTATAATCAGCTGCAACATGGCCCACTTTATCACACTTGAAACACTTCTTTTGATCAAGCTTGCAGTCATTCTTACGATGTCCAATCTCACCACAATTGTAGCACCTGACAAAAGCACTGGAGTCTCCCCCACTATGCTTCCTCCAATCACCAGCTTTAGGATTTCATCTACCATATGGCTTACCTCTGTCCATAGGCTTCTTACCTTTTCTTTTCGACCAACTCGCGAGAGTGAGACGACTTCAGCTTAAGGTTATCCTCTTCAAAGATCTTGCTTTAGTCCACCAAATCGACAAATCGCCGAATCCTCTGATACCTGATACCTTGCTTGATCTCATCACGAAGACCATTCTCAAATTTGATACACTTTGAGAATTCACTAGCTTCATCATTGTTGTAGTGAACGTAGTACTTCGCCAACTCGAAAAACTTTGAAGCATACTCTGGTACCGTCATATTACCATGAGTCAGCTCCAAAAATTCGATTTCTTTTCTTCCCTGAACATCTTCAGGGAAGTACCTTCTCAGGAATTCTCTCTTGAACACAGCCCAAGTAATTGCTACACCAGCAGCATTAAGTTCATCTCTAGTGCCCTTGAACAACGGAGGATTGTTCCTCTGAAAGTTCCCCAATTGTCGGTCAGCACCAATCCCAGCTCCATTTGCATTTCATCCAAGCACACCAGCAATCATTCCCAGAGCCTTAACGATAGCATCATCATTTCTTCCACCTCTTCCAGCCATTACTTTGCTTAAATTACAAACAATTCAGTCAGAACAAAAGTATCGACTAGTTAACTCGTACATTGTCGCATACACACAGGGAAGACTGACACAAGACTCTGGTCACAACGACCAACTATGCTCTGATACTACTATTGTAACACCCTTCTAAATCCCCGCGGCAATTAATAATTAAATCAGAGTACATGCAACCAAGGGTGCCACAATTGGTAATAAAATAAACATATTCTGTCACTGTCATGCGTTTACTAGGGAATAATCCTTCATAATTCATCAATATCATGTTTACACAGTGGAATTAAATTATCAAATAACAATCCATCATCAAATACCACCAATCCTCAAAATTAATTCAAAACAAACAACGTTATTAAATCAATTACAAAAAAAAACATAACGTTTCCTAGTGTTACATTTATCAGAGCATGACACCTGACGCTAAACTAAAACGCACTGACTCATGAGCTAATCCTCACCAAGTCGGAAAGCCGCTACCTCAATCTGAAAATAACAACATGTAAGGGTTGTCGCACGCTCGCGAAAAATGAACCGAGTCGCCACCAATATATTTATCCCATAAGGGAAAGGAATATCAGGAAACCTAACAAAGGAAGGAACAGGGTCTTGCGACCAGAGAATCAAGGTACGGGAGTCGGTTACGCAAGGGGAAGGTGCTAGCACCCCTCACGCCCATCGTACTCGATGGTACCCACCTATGTCTGTTTCTATCTAAAGGGTGTATACTATGTCTATGTCTAAATGCGAATGAATGCAAAATGTAGGGAAAATAAAGAATTGTACTCGCACGGGCCCTACCCCGCTGCCTACGTATCCTTTTCAGGAATCAGAGTTACCGTAGCTCGGCTAAAGATTTTCTGTTTGTTTTTGTGTTTTTTAGTTGGGCGGCGTTAATGCTCACGCTCTTGCATAAGGGACCGCCTAGGATGCAATGGAGCGGAGATAACTTGCCCTTAAGAAAAGAGAAAAAGAGATTGGTTTGTATCTTTTAAGGGTGATTCCATGATGACGAGAACCCACTACAAGGTCTCGCATCACTTCCTCACTTTTGTTTTAAGTCTGAACATTTATTAGGTTTTTTGAAGTGTTTTTGGTTGGTGTTTTTTAAGGGGATTTAATTTGTGACTTAGATCATACCAAAAAGAGTTTTGTTTTGCGTATTTAGAGAACGCACATCGAGGCCTACGCCACAATCGTTTCTCTAAACAACGGTTAAGAAATACATCGAGGTTTCACACCTCAATCATTTCTTCTCCGCTAAGTAAAGGAGATACAAAAAGAGTTTTTTTTTGTGAATATTTAGAGAATGCACATCGAGGCCTACACCACGATCGTTTCTCTAAACAACGGTTAAGAAATACATCGAGGCTTTACACCTCAATCATTTCTTCTCCGCTAAGTAGGAAAGAACATACATCGGGGCCTACACCCCAATCATTTCTTTCCTACTATGAAATATGGTAACGGTATGATCTTCATCGATATTTATTAAGTATTTTAGGAGTTGAAAAGAAAAAGAATGAAAAAAGTGGGAACTACTCCTAATTTCTACATCTATGTTATTGGTCATCCTAAAAGAAAGTGGGGAAAAAAAACAATTAAGCATTTCACAATATGTTGAAAAATATTCTCAAAAGGAAAAGAATTTAAAATCTAAACTATTCAAGAGAATTATTTACAAGCAACTTCCTTTTTATTCATGTGAGAAACTACTTTTGAATTAGAGACTAAAAACTATCTATTTGTTTATGGTTTATCAACCAATTAAAAGTCAAAGAAATCACCAATTAAAATTCCAATTAAAAGAAAACAATATTCCTAAAAATTCTAATTGGTCAAAAAACTATTTTTGTTATTTATTTAAGGAGGAAAACAATTAACATGCAAAAATAATAAAGGAAAGGAGATCATTTTTATTTGTTTTTATTACAAGCAGAGGGGGTGCAGAAGTATTCTTTGTATGGACTAAAATGGTTACAAGCAGAAAAATGGGCCTGATACTGGGGGTGTGTGAAGCAAAACGCGCTAGGCCCAAAGGTGAAAACGCGTGGCCCATATTCTATTGAATCAATTCTATTATTCAGCACATGCAAATTATATGTTTCAATTATTAATCTCAGCATGCCATTGTATCACGTGAAAATATATTGCAATGTAACGTGAATTCATATCAATTGGTCATGGGTGATTAAATGGAGAAGAAGACAAAAACACTATCGGCCAGTCAGAATACAACACCTCATAGGCCAATCATTGAGTAAAAGACAAAGTTACAATATAATGGGAGCTCTAGCCAATACATGCACGCCACGTAGCCATGACGGAGAGAGAATCAAACAAACCGAACTAGACGCCGGAGCTCAGCTCCGGTCGTCTTCTCCAGTAGCTCTACGGCGGAGATACACCGTAATTTTCCAGAAAACAACCAAACCGCCACCAATCGACTCGGAATCTTGTGTAGATCACAGATCCGGTCTTGCTTTTCATTGACCCTAACCTTAACACCATAACCGAACCTAATTGCAAAGCCCTAGTTTGACGGAAGTTCATGAAAACGCGGTATCTTCGTATCAAAACAAAACTCAATCCATACAGAGCGTGTAAATGCATTTAATGTGATCAAGCAATAGACGTTTTACTCAGAGCGCATCAGGTTCGAGAGTCACGATAAACTTCACATAGATGTATGCTTGGAAACATGGCGCTACCTATGAGTTTCGTTTAGAGGACGTACCTGCAGGTTCTTGAACGAGACTCGAACTCAGCGAAAGAGGATGAATCTTGAAGGCTATGCGTGGATCACGGGGAGAGGCTCAATGGTGACGAATAGTGCACTGAACGTGATGATAACGGTGATGCTCCAGTCTTTTCCCCGAAACGTAGTTTGGTGATGGTAGATGAAGACGATAAGGTTCCGTATTGGAGATGGTGATTATTCTGATTTTCTTGAGTGATGCAATGGTTATGACGGATGCAGCAGAGAAAGTGATATTGATGATGATGCGAATCAGTGGAGGTTGATGGTGGCTATGGTGGTGGTTAGAGAAGGTGGAGAAGAGTGGTGGTTGTGGTGGTTAGAGAAGGTGGTTATGATTTGTAACAAACTTCCTTGAGAGAGGTTGGGGAGAGAGCCGAGAGAGAGAAGAATAGAGTGAAGTGAGAGCTTTTGAGAAAGTGAAAAAGTGAGAGTGTGAAAAAATGGATGTGTGTTGCTGAGTTTTGTGAAGGGTTTAGCTTATATAAGTGAGTGAGGTTGCATGGAATTAAGGTGAGGAGTGGTGTAGTGTAGTATTTGCATGGGGATATTGGTGAATGCTCTCCATGCTGCAACAACAAAATCATGTCCAGGTCTCACTTTGGGTGGTTATGTCTCTCTCCATAGTACATCATTCATTTCAAACTCAAAAGCAACATGAAGAGGGCATATGATTGATGAGTTTTGACGTTTGCGAGTTGTAAAGATGAGGTCTGGAACTTGCTCGAAAATGCACCCGAACATCACTTGGCATGGCTGATCCTATCTTGCACGCAGACTCAGGCTTTGGCTTAGATTCATTGCAGGGATACGACTTGGTCAGGTCATGACTTTAGGCTTTCGTATCTTGATCCACACAAATTTAATGATTCCCATCCATGACTTGTTGGGAAGAGCATATGGCAAGGAGCAATCTGATACCAAGATGGATCCAAATGGATATTTGTAGAGTCCTAAAACTGGCTTCGAATTCAGCGCGCCACGTGTTTGATGAAAGGTTCACGCGTGACCAGGATTCATGCCCAGCCAGATGCATAACTTGGACCAGTGTGAACATGTGACTTTGGAGCTTTGTAAATGATTCATTCTTTGTCCAAATGGCTTGACTATTGTTTTATTGTGTAGAGGACATGGCAAAGAATGGAAGAATACCAAGTTTAAACTCATAGCATTTTTGTAGAGCTCAATAACTAGCTTGACATTTGGCATACCAAGTGTTTGGTAAAATGCTTGGGCATGACTTGGCTCATGACCTGAATTGTGCCTAGATCAAATGAATTTTCAGAAACTTCATGCTTCAATATTTCTCTAACCAAGCTTCAAATGAAAAAGTATCCAACTACAAAGTTGTTCTCCTCCATGAGAGGAACAACTTTGATGTTGGAAATTCTTCCAAAAAATGTCAATTGCCACGTGTAATTATGCTGTGAAGTTGACTGATCATCACACTTGAAATGTACCACAATTTTTCTAAGTATGAAAACCTTCCATTTTTGTCATTTTCTATTTTTGGCAACTTTTGTCAAACTCCCGATTTTATTCATTCCTCGACATTTCTTGACCGATTTTCCACCAAAAGTCGATATTCGAATAATTCTTCCGATTTCGACCCAAAAGTCAACTGTCCTGATTTTTCTGATTATTGATGAAATTCTTGATTAAATCTCCTCCAGTCAAATCCGGTCGAATGAATGTGTCCATATAGTCAATACGAAAGCTTCTCATTCATGAAATCCCTCCCTGATTAAATGTTGACCGAAAAGTCAACTGGTTGACTTTGGTCAAGGAAACCCTGATTAAGAGGATCAGATGACTTCTACACTTCTACACTTGCCAATGCTGTGAACTGGATAAAAACCCTGATTTCAAGAAGTCTTGGGCAAGCTGATGACACCCCACATTAGGCTTCAAGTCTCTCCTTCTGATCAAGGACCAATGATATGGATGCATGCAATGGTATGGCCTAAGTGGATGTATGTTTATGAAATGTGAAGCTAGAGCCAGTTAGAAATTAAAGGGTAGGACAAATTTGGGGTATGACAGCTGCCCCTATTTAATCGTCTTAAACTTGAAGGTGAGATTGGCGCTAGCCTTTCGAACATTCAAGGTAGAAGATGATTAAATATCCAAGACCTGAAATTTTTCCTGAAAAGATGGTGTCAGTGTTATCCTTATTTTTGATATCTGCTGGGGAAAGAGAAATTTTTGTTTTTCTGGTGGAAGAATTTGTAGTGAGTAATGGGTTTGAATGGAGATAGCTTATAACGTGGTAGCGGTGCCGACACAGGGTTTTCAAAGAGAATGGTTGTATGAAACAATGATCGAAAGAAAAAGACCTCGTGCGATTTACGACTCAACATCAGGACTGAAAGGAATAAGATCTCGTGGCGATCTATGACTCAACATCGAAAGAAGATCTCGTGGCGATCAACTCGTCAACAGAAGAAAAGGGAATAAGATCTCGTGGCGATCTTATGACTCAACATCGAAAGAAAATCTCGTGCGATTTTCCACACTTTGGGAAGGAATAAGATCTCGTGGCGATCTCATGACTCAACATCGAGAGAAAATCTCGTGCGATTTTCCACACTTTGGGAAGGAATAAGATCTCGTGGCGATCTCATGACTCAACATCGAGAGAAAATCCCGTGCGATTTCCCACACTTTGGAAAGGAATAAGATCTCGTGGCGATCTATGACTCAACATCGAAAGAAAATCTCGTGCGATTTCCCACACTTTGGAAAGGAATAAGATCTCGTGGCGATCTATGACTCAACATCGAAAGAAAATCTCGTGCGATTTTCCACACTTTGGAAAGGAATAAGATCTCGTGGCGATCTTATGACCCAACATCGAAAGAAAATCTCGTGCGATTTCCCACACTTTGGGAAGGAATAAGATCTCGTGGCGATCTATGACTCAACATCGAAAGAAAATCTCGTGCGATTTCCCACACTTTGGGAAGGAATAAGATCTCGTGGCGATCTATGACTCAACATCGAAAGAAAATCTCGTGCGATTTTCCACACTTTGGGAAGGAATAAGATCTCGTGGCGATCTATGACTCAACATCGAAAGAAAATCTCGTGCGATTTTCCACACTTTGGGAAGGAATAAGATCTCGTGGCGATCTCATGACTCAACATCGAGAGAAAATCTCGTGCGATTTTCCACACTTTGGGAAGGAATAAGATCTCGTGGCGATCTATGACTCAACATCGACTCGACATCGAGGGACAAAAGAAGACATTGTGTCAGACGCTCATCAGAGATTGAAGATACCTCGCATCGGCACTGCAGCTTAAAAGTATTTGTAGTATGATAGCAGATATCAGGCAAAGTTTGTACAGGTAACAACTTTGAGAGGATGGGTCATTGTTCTGATTCAACATTGGCTCCTATTATCTGGCTTATGTTCCGTATGCATGTTTGATTTTTTATGGCGTAATGATCCACTGTAATGGATATGCTACGCTTTCGAGGATGCAATGCTATATGCAATGAATACTATATGCAGAGAGTGCCAAATAAAGGCCCTTGGTGGGACAGAAGGGTAGGATCATTGGGGTCCGTTGCTTGTGATCTTGAGACGCCATTGCGGGTGGGCGTTGAAAACCTCATAGTGCCAAAGATGATTGGCAACTGTGTGGAGGATTAGAACATAACTCTGTTGGGGAGGAAGTGACTTTGCTCGACTTTCCTTACATCTTATACTGTTTGGGGAAACGTGGGTTCTGATGGACACTTCTTTGTCTGCCGTGTAGGGGAGAGACATGGATTTCTTCCGGTGTCTTGTGCTTACCAGTACTGATGAATTATACGCTTGAACTTTCACGCGGGATGATGACGACCTTTGTGGCATGTCGTAAGCCAAGATGACGGCTAGAACCTGCAACCTGCACGGAAAACAACGTTTGGACGCAAATGGTGCCCCTTAGAGCACTTTTATGTTTATGTAACATCATGTTTCGTTTTGATTTTGTGATTATTATTCCCCATGTTTTCAATGCAATGTTTAATAACGAATTAAATCACACCTCGCATGCGAAAAAATGAAAAGCAGGAAAGAACACTTCTTATCAAAAGATCATTTTATTGATGGAATGCCTGTGAATAGGCTTCTGTACAAGGAAGCAACTCCTAAATGAGGTAGTTGCGAAAGGAAAATAAAATGCAAAAAGCAAAATGGCAAAGAGAAATGCTCGAGTTTCCATTAAAACTGATATTGCTACAATTCCCATATCTTCGATCCTCTCAATGCTTTGCTTCAGAAGGGTAATGGTTGGATTGATCTGTCCGTTCTGCCAAGGGCGTATAGGGGTCTTTGTGAAAGATATTCAGACTGCAGCCTCTCGCTTTTGATCCCTAACTTTTGCCTGGATCGCCCTTTCGGGTTTTCAATCCAGCGGGATGCCCCTTTTTGCCTAAGCCGCCCTTTCGGGTTTTCATTTTAGCGGGTTATTCTTTTTTTTTGTTTTATCCCTAATTTTTGCCCAAACCCTTTTGGTTTGTCGGGATGCCCTTATTTTTGCCTAGGTACGTCGACCTAGCGGGTCTTTTATGCGTAGTATTTTTTGACTGAGTCTGAATTGACTGGAAGCGGAACGTCTTCCCCATCCATCTTTGTCAGGATTAAAGCACCACCTGAAAATGCTTTCTTCACAATGTATGGTCCCTCATAATTGGGAGTCCATTTGCCCCTTGGATCAGTGTGAATTGGCAAGATCTTCCTTACGACTAGGTCACCTGTGTGGAATTCTCGAGGCCGAATCTTCTTGTCATACGCTTTCTTGATCCTCTTTTGGTACAACTGGCCGTGGCAGATAGCGGATAAGCGTTTTTCCTCAATTAGATTGAGATGATCAAGCCTCGTTTGAACCCATTCCGTTTCATCGAGTTTGGCGTCCATTAAGACTCTCAATGAAGGAATTTCCACTTCAACAGGTAGTACGGCCTCCATGCCGTAGACAAGAGAGAAGGGAGTTGCCCCAGTTGAAGTGCGGACAGAAGTTCTGTAGCCGTGCAAAGCAAACGGCAACATCTCATGCCAATCTTTATACGTTCTAACCATTTTCTGAACAATCTTCTTTATATTCTTGTTAGCAGCTTCGACCGCGCCGTTCATCTTTGGCCGGTAGGGTGATGAATTGTGATGTTCAATCTTGAACTCTTCACACAACTCTACCATCATCTTGTTATTAAGATTGGACCCATTATCAGTGATGATCTTATTTGGAACCCCATATCGGCATATGATCTCTTTCTTGATGAAGCGAGTAACGACTTGCTTGGTTACGTTCTTGTAAGAAGCAGCTTCAACCCATTTGGTGAAGTAGTCGATAGCAACAAGAATAAATCTGTGTCCATTTGAAGCTTGTGGCTCTATCCGTCCAATCATGTCTATGCCCCACATAGCAAAGGGCCAAGGCGACGTCAGGACATTCAGAGGAGTCGGAGGAACATGAATTCTGTCAGCATACACTTGACATTTGTGACATTTCTTCACATACACATAACAATCACTTTCAATCGTCATCCAATAATATCCTGCTCGCAAGATCTTTTTGGCCATAGAATGTCCACTGGAATGAGTTCCAAAAGATCCTTCATGAATTTCCCGCATGATCAATTCTGCTTCGTGTCTATCCACGCATCTGAGCAAAACTGAATCATAGTTTCTTTTGTACAGGACGTCTCCTGACAAGAAGAATTTGGATGCTAGCCTTCGAAGCGTTCGCTTATCACCAATCGTAGCATCTTCGGGATACTCTTGCTTCTCAACATACCTCTTGATGTCGTAATACCATGGCTTTTCATCATACACATCTTCAGTAGTGAGGCAATGAGCAGGGAATGCATGGGCAGGCTCTTTGTAACGGAGGATCGTTATGTCTGGTACTTCTTTAGGGGAGCTAACTCTGAACATAGCCGCCAAAGTAGCCAAAGCATCTGCCAATTGATTTTCCTCTCGGGGGATGTGATTGAAAGTGATCTCCTCGAAAGCGGGCAGCAACTCCAAGATATAGTCCTTATAAGGAACCAAATTGGGGTGTCGTGTCTCCCAATCACCTCTTACTTGATGTATGACCAATGCAGAATCCCCATAAACCTCAAGGATCTTGATCCTCATATCAATGGCTGCTTCGAGGCCCATTATGCAAGCTTCGTACTCTGCGACATTGTTTGTGCAATCAAAGCATATTCTAGCTGTAAAAGGGATGTGAGTTTGACGAGGAGAAGTCAAAACTGCCCCAATACCATGGCCCATAGCATTTGATGCACCATCGAACGTGAGAGTCCAACGCTCTCCTGGTTCGGGTCCTTCATTATCGTCCAGTTTCATGATATCTTCATCAGGAAAATCAAACCTCATTGACTGATACTCTTCTAATGGCTGATGAGCAAGATGATCTGCAAGGACACTCCCTTTGATGGCCTTCTGTGTGACATACTGGATGTCGTATTCTGATAAAAGCATTTGCCATCGGGCTAGTCTTCCTGTAAGGGCCGGTTTTTCAAAGATGTACTTTATCGGGTCCATTTTGGAGATCAATAGAGTGGTGTGGGTCAGCATATACTGTCTCAGTCGGCGAGCAGCCCATACCAAAGCACAGCAAGTTTTCTCGAGTAGTGAGTAGCGGGATTCACAATCGGTAAACTTTTTGCTCAGGTAATAAATGGCGCACTCTTTTCGACCGGACTCGTCATGTTGGCCCAGCACACATCCCATAGATCCTTCAAGCACAGTTAAGTACATAAGAAGCGGCCTCCCAGGAACCGGAGGCATGAGAATTGGTGGCTCTTGGAGATACTGCTTGATCTTTTCGAAGGCTTCCTGACAACGATCATCCCAACGGATATCTTGATTTTTGCGCAGCAGTTTGAAGATGGGTTCACAAGTATCAGTGAGATGAGAAATGAACCTGGCTATGTAATTCAATCTTCCAAGGAACCCTCGAACTTCTCTTTCATTCTTCGGCGCCGGCATGTTCTGTATTGCTCTTACTTTATCGGGGTCGACCTCAATCCCTCGTTGGCTCACAATGAATCCAAGTAACTTTCCAGATCGCACTCCAAAAGTGCACTTGTTTGGATTAAGTCTCAACTTGAATTTACGCAAACGAGCAAACAATTTCTCGAGATATACCAAGTGTTCCTCCTCAGTTTGGGATTTTGCAATCATATCATCGACGTACACCTCAACCTCTTTATGGATCATGTCATGGAAGAGGGTCACCATTGCTCGTTGATATGTTGCACCAGCATTCTTAAGACCAAAAGGCATCACCTTATAACAATATGTACCCCACGGAGTGGTAAAGGTAGTCTTGGTCATATCTTCAGGAGCCATCTTTATTTGATTATAGCCAGAAAAACCATCCATGAAAGAGAACACCGAATACTGAGCAGTGTTGTCGACTAGCACATCAATATGAGGCAGAGGGAAATCATCCTTCGGACTTGCCCTATTCAAATCTCGGTAGTCAACACACATGCGTACATTTCCGTCCTTCTTAGGAACAGGTACTATGTTTGCAATCCAAGGAGGATACTCACACACAGATAAGAAACCAGCCTTCAACTGTTTTTCAACTTCTTCCTTGATTTTCAAAGCCATATCAGGTCGTGTTCTTCGTGGTTTTTGCTTTACAGGCGGACATTCTGGTTTGAGAGGTAGCCTGTGCATAACTATATCTGTGTCTAAACCAGGCATGTCTTCATATGACCAGGCGAAGATATCAACATACTCTCGAAGCAACTCAATCAACCTTCTCTTTACATCACTTTGCAAAGCGGCACCTATCTTGACTTCTCTCTTTGCCTCTTCTGTACCGAGGTTGATGATTTCTATGGCTTCTTGATGTGGCTGAATAGATTTCGCTTCTTGTCTCAAAAGTCTTGCCAATTCCTCGGGGACTTCACAATCTTCCCCACTATCCTCATCAGCTTGGTCCATTGGATTCTCAAAGATATCAAGACGTGGAACTGTAACATTATCA
The DNA here is from genome assembly GCF_029867415.1 of Vicia villosa. Taxonomy (NCBI): domain Eukaryota; kingdom Viridiplantae; phylum Streptophyta; class Magnoliopsida; order Fabales; family Fabaceae; genus Vicia; species Vicia villosa. The sequence continues at coordinate 534,605 of NW_026705203.1, read as the reverse complement.
TTTTTGATGGAGTTCGAGCCGGATCTGCACGATGGATGATTTATGCCTTAGAATGCAACACATAAAAAGGAAAAAAAGGAAATCTTTGCCATTTTTGAAAAAGTTTTTTTTTTAAAGTAAAAACAAAAAAGAAGGAAATGGAACAGTAATTGCATGCGAAGATATGATTTTCATTCAATATTAAACAAATTGAAACACATGGGGGGCCCTTCTTTATACAAGAGGTCAAAAATGCTTAGGGCGAAGCATATGACTTATTGAAACAAGAAAATTACATCTCCATAAAAGTGACTTTGGGGATGTCCAAGATAGTCCAATTGTTGAGTTCCTGTCCAGGCGCAGCATGGCAAATGAATCTGGAGAGATCTTCTTCATCATCATCATCCACGGCGAGAACTTGATTTTCAGAACTGGCGCTTGCACTGACGAACACTTGAGAAATGGGGGGAATCACCTTCTTTCCCGGAATTATGCTGAGCTGAGTAGAAGAAGATGGTTGATACCCAAGGCCATACTTGTCTCGCTTCTCTTGAACGTCAATCAGCTTGCCCCAGGCACTATGGGGAGTGCCAGCTTCTAAAAAGGCCTTAGCATCATTTAGAGACGAGAGGGGTGCTCCGAGTTCCTTCTTATTCTCAACCACGGGGAGTTTGTCAACCGACACAATCTCTAAGGCTTGAAAAGGTGTCTCTTGTATCTCTCCCTCCACTTCAACATAACGGTATGATGCCAGATTATTGACTATCAAATCCTCTTCACCAGTGATCACAACAATCTTGTCATTCACAACAAATTTCAAACACTGGTGGAGAGTAGATGTCACAGCTCCAGCAGCATGAATCCAAGGACGACCCAAGAGGCAAGTGTATGAAGGGTTTATATCCATAACGTAGAAGGCAATGTAGAACATGTGAGGACCAATCAAGACAGGCAGATCAATTTCTCCTTCTACGGACCTTCTAGAACCATCAAATGCTCTAACACTCATAGTGCATGGTCTCATCATAATCCCATCCATACTCAGCTTAAACAAAGTGGCCTTGGGCATCACATTAAGAGAGGAACCGGTATCAATCAGAACTCGAGACAACACAGCATCCAGACACTTGACGGAGATATGCAACGCTTTGTTGTGTGCTCTACCCTCAGGTGGAAGCTCATCATCAGAAAAACCCAAACAATTACCAGCAGCAATGTTGGTCACAACCCCTTCAAACTGAGGCACGGTAATGTCTTGAGTTACATGAGCGGAAGCCAGAACTTTCATCAGAGCATCACGATGAGCTTCAGAATGTACCAAGAGAGACAAGATGGAGATCTTGGCTTGGGTCTGATCAAGTTGGTCAATCACTTTGTAATCACTTTTCTTAATGATTTTCAAGAGTTGCTCGGCATCTTGGGCATTACGTGTTACAGGAGGATCAACAGCAACTTGCTTTCCTTTTGCTTGTGTACTAGCCTCTTTGTTGGTCTCTTTAGGAGGCGGAGGAGGGGCAGCAAAGATCCGACCACTACGGGTAATGCCACTAGTGCCAGTAATATTTGTGATGCTCGAATTACCCACTGGAGGACAGTCATACTTCTTCCCTCGAATATACACAGCATTATAACTCCAAGGAACAGCCTTAGAATCATTCACATGAGAGGGAGCGAGAGATGAGGTCGAAGGAGTTGAAGGAGCATTTGGAACCTGAATAACCATCGGAGTTCTCGGAGCTTGACTGGTCAATGGGGCCCTCGGTGTATGAATAACCAGCGGGGTCCTTGGTGCTTGGATGGCCAAAGGTGTGCTCTGAGTCTTTGACGCCTCAGCAGGATGGTAAGGGATTTCTAGGATGGCCACATCTTCAATAGGAACGACCCTTTCCACTCTAAGAACACCTTCATCCATTAGTTTCTGGATTTCTTCTCTCAACCTAGTGCATTCCTCAGGATTAGAAGAACATTGCAAACAGTAGTCATGTAGTTCACACAAAACCTTTTGTTGCATAAGATACTCTCTGATAACTGCTAGCGGCATCCTAACCTCATTAACATCATTTACCAGGATCTGATCATCACATAACTCAATAGCATTGGTCGTACCAGCATGAGGAGGCATAGGATTATTCTGCACATTAGGACCAGTAGGAGCGAACGAGATAAGCTTGTCGTCAAGGAGATCCTGAACCTTCAATTTGAATGCTCTACACTTTTCAATAGTATGGCCTGGAGCCCCTGAATGAAATTCACATCGAGCATTAACATCATAACCGGGAGGGAGAGGACTAGGTGGAGGTCCAAGTTCACGGAGTTGTACCAATTGACCAGCAAGCAACTGAGGGAGAAGCTGAGCATATGACATCGGAACCGGATCGATACGCCTATCTTGGAATCTTGTTCTTTGCGGGCCCCTTTGACCTTGAGGCCTAGGGTTCTGTTGACGATTCTGAGGAGCAGCAGCTTGTTGTTGTGGTACGAAAGGCTGTTGGGGTGCCATCCATGGTTGTGGAAGAGCAGCAGCATATGCCTGAGGGACATATGGGCTAGGAACAGCATAAGGCATCGGATAATAAGGAGGTGGAACAGCAGAATATGCAGGAGCTCGGCTTTGGTCAACAGAAGCGGTGCTAGTCTCACCTTCCTTCTTCTTCACAAACCCAGAATACGGCTTCTTACCATTACCACTTGAGTTGCTAGGATTAGTAACACCTTGAATGGTACCAGCTTTGACACAGTTCTCAACCCTCTCACCAATGATGACCACATCCGAAAAAGAAGGAGAAGTATTACTAACCATGTGCTGAAGATACGGCCCTTTCAGAGTCCCCATAAACAGATCGATCAACTCTCGGTCCAATAAAGGAGGTTGGACTCGAGCAGCAAGTTCACGCCATCTCTGGGCGTATTCTTTAAAGGACTCTTCAGATTTCTGTGACATATTCTGCAGTTGGGCACGGCTAGGAGCCATAGCAGTATTGTAGTGGTATTGTTTCAGGAAGGCATCAACAAGTTCTCCCCAAGTACTGACATTAGACCTCTCGAGTTTCATATACCACTCCAACGGGGCTCCAGTGAGACTATCTTGGAAGAAGTGCATAAGCAGAGGTTCGTTCTCAGCGTGAGCGGCCATCTTACGGCAGTAGGAACGAATGTGAGTCTCTGGGCAGGTAACTCCCTTGTACTTATCAAAATCTGGCACCTTGAACTTCGGGGGAATAACAATCCCAGGTACCAAGCACATAGCAGCAGTGTTAAAACTCGAAGTTTTAGCAACCTCAACGGCTTTAAGGCGTTCTTCAAGAGCTTGGTACATCTTAGCAGTCTCGGTCAACTCAGCAGTGAGATCATGTTCAAGATCAATAACCTCATGGTGGTCGTCCACCACTTTAAGTGTCTCATTAATAGGAGTCTCTTTAGTTTTCACCCCTCCGTCAGCAGAATTGGTAGGAGTATCTTTGATCAAACTAGCGACACTCTTTCTGAGTTCATCCTGTCCTTGAACAACGGCATGGAAAGTCTCCATAAGTTGGGCCATTCTCTCCCCCATAACATCCATATCCCTACGGAGGGCAGCTTGGTTCTGCTCAAATTGGTCCATGAGTCTCTCGTTGCTCCGGGTACGGTAAGGATGTAAGAAAGTCAGCTTCGTCGTCGGAAAAGAAATCTGTTGCTGAAAGGGACCCCATTTAGTTTCTTGTACAATAACCTGAAAAATGCAATGTGATAATGTGAATGTATGAGTGCATGTGTGTGTATGACGTGATGTGCCATTTTCGGAGTATCCAAGATTTAATATTGATCCAGAATAGCTAACAACGTGACAAAAGATAAGTATCAAGAGAAACTAGTTCTTTTTCATTCATAACAGAGATTTAAACTTGGGCAAGCCATACATCAACAAGATAGTTCAGCAAGGGAAATAAAAGACCCCATCCAACAAGTCTGGTGGTGGTCGAAACATACAGACTCAAACATCAATCCATCTGAATATAAAACAGAGGTCCTCCTTGTCTGAAGTGCTCGTCGCTCCACTTCTTAGTTTCATCAAACAGCTTCTTGGTTGCTTCTCGATCTCTTCCTTTAAGAATGCTTTGGATCACCTCATCTTTGCGAAACAAATGCCCATCTAGCTTCTTGCAGCACTCCTTGAGTTCGTCACATCCTTTGCATTCTGGGAGATAATCCTTCTCAGATATGTCCTCCATCATTCGATCTCTGAGCTTGGCATTTTCTTCTGTTAGTCGAGTATTACGGAGGTGACTTCCTTTCAGTTGAGTCTCAATTGCCATTCTTTTAGTGGTCTCTTCTTCCAGTTTCTTTTTCAGATTCTTCACTTCAACTCTAGCATCCCTTTCTATCTTGAGCTTATAAGCTTTCAAGTCTTCTCGGTACTCTCGCTTGAGTTTCTCTTCTGCCTCTTTCATGGCCCTTTTTAGGATCTTCTGGTGATCCTCAACAATAACAGTAGTGTCTTTTTCACCTTTTTCCGTTCTAGCCCTCTTTTGAACTCTGGAAGATCCTCCCTTCAGCATTTTGGCTTCGTGTGTCAACTCAACTCTTTTCTGGCCCACAAGACAATGTTTCGGTTGCGCATCTGACTTCTTTTCGTGCAATTGGGTGCATTCCATATCTACTTGGATGCAATTCTCAGCAGGCATAATGGCAGTTGGAACCTTAGGTGGTTGCTTGTACAATGGATTAACCTTCGGGAAAGGCAACAGACGATCTTTAACTCTATCCTCAACCCAATCCGTGTAGGCTTGTTTGGCAACGGCATTCTTTTCACCTAGAGAAATCTGATCACTTGTATGGATGTCATTCCAGGCACTCACCACTTTTTCTATACCTTTTAGATCAGTTCCCTTCTCAAAGCAAGCGGATTCAAATATCTCTTTGTCCAAAGGCTTGTTTTCAAGTGCAAAACCCAATTGACGCAGCGCTAGCTTAGGATTATAATTGATAACACCTTTTGTTCCTATGAGGGGAACATTGTCAAAAGCACCACAACTAGTTATAACCTTCTCTACGTCCATCCCAGTAGGACACCAGACAATGTCATTTCCAGTAAGCCCCATGATCCTTTGATGCCATTTCTGAGTAGAAGTAACGAAAGGACCACTTGTAGGTAGGTGGGACTTAAACCAGGTGTATAACAACGGAAAACAATTTCTTATGGCTCCTCCTTTCCCATATCGAGAGTGAACAGAATAGTACGTATCGGCTAGCAAAGTAGGGACCGGATTCTTCTCCACAAAAAGACATATAGCAGCCAGATCAACGAACTTGTGAATGTTAGGGAACATCACGATCCCATAAATCAAAACGGCCAGAAGGGCGTTGAAGGCCTCCCACATATTTTTGTTGGCCAACTCTTGGGCCTTCTCAACCAAGAAACTCATATAGAAACCATGAGTGTTACCATTCTTCTTCCAATTCCCAAGAACGTCTTCTATGCTCAAATAAAGAGCGTTGGCAATGTTGTTCAAATCAGGTTTCTCTGGGACACACACGAAAGGAACCTTGTGCTGAATCTTGATATTGAGAAAGTGAGAGTACTCCTCGAGAGTGGGAGCCAACTGATAGCCTGAGAAGGTGAAACAACGCAAGTCAGGATCATAGAACTGGAGAAGAGTAGATAAACCCCATTCGTCGACGTGGGAGTCCAAAAGGGTCAAGATGTTTCCGTAATTCTCAGTGAACACAGTTTTATTATGACCAGTGATCAATCCACCCAATTGCCCCAACTGAATCAAGCCTTCGCGATGGAAACTGTAAGTGTGAGTACGCCTTGTAGCTTCTCTGGTAGCGGTCACGTTGTTAGCCATCCTGGATGAAAAGTAATAACCTCGGATACCCTGAAAAATGGCATGCATATGAGAAATAATACTATTTTCCTTTTTTCTTTTTTCTTTTTTATTACATCTTTTCTTTCTCTTTTTTTTTTTTGAAAATAAATATGCCATGATGAAAATGATGCAATGGAGGTTTCCCCACATAGGAGAAGTGTGTGTGGCCTCTGAATGAGATCGGACGTTGTAGGATCAAAGGTCCGGCATAGGCACAATGAAACCATGAGAACACAAGTCATCAGCAGAACAGAACGGTCACCAACGGTACCTGTCATGTATATCCCTCCCCACTCACGGGTGTAGTCTAGGTCAAGGTAGGTCAAAAAAGCCAACAGAGGATTGAAAGTAGGTGTAATCATACGATATTGCCTCTTTCAACCAAGCTCTGTCAGTGGATACATGATCGGATCAATCAGACATACGTCTTCTGTCCGTCATGGCCACTCTATTCCTAGTTCCTAAGGTATCACTCATGGCCTGGGTATTGGGCCTTTTACCTCATAGAACATCCCACCCAACCTGCAAAACAGAACAGAAGACCCCAAGGAACACAGAATATAATCCATATGCATGATGTGCAAACAGAAATAAACATGATATGCAGGCAGAAAAGTAAACATGCAAACATATATACAAGGTATAGACATAAAAACAAATAAACACCCAGTAAATAAACAAACAAACGCAGGCTAGGATCGACTCGCTATGGATGGACCAGCAACAGGTCTAGCAACATCCCCAGCGGAGTCGCCAGCTGTCGCACGCTCGCGAAAAATGAACCGAGTCGCCACCAATATATTTATCCCATAAGGGAAAGGAATATCAGGAAACCTAACAAAGGAAGGAACAGGGTCTTGCGACCAGAGAATCAAGGTACGGGAGTCGGTTACGCAAGGGGAAGGTGCTAGCACCCCTCACGCCCATCGTACTCGATGGTACCCACCTATGTCTGTTTCTATCTAAAGGGTGTATACTATGTCTATGTCTAAATGCGAATGAATGCAAAATGTAGGGAAAATAAAGAATTGTACTCGCACGGGCCCTACCCCGCTGCCTACGTATCCTTTTCAGGAATCAGAGTTACCGTAGCTCGGCTAAAGATTTTCTGTTTGTTTTTGTGTTTTTTAGTTGGGCGGCGTTAACGCTCACGCTCTTGCATAAGGGACCGCCTAGGATGCAATGGAGCGGAGATAACTTGCCCTTAAGAAAAGAGAAAAAGAGATTGGTTTGTATCTTTTAAGGGTGATTCCATGATGACGAGAACCCACTACAAGGTCTCGCATCACTTCCTCACTTTTGTTTTAAGTCTGAACATTTATTAGGTTTTTTGAAGTGTTTTTGGTTGGTGTTTTTTAAGGGGATTTAATTTGTGACTTAGATCATACCAAAAAGAGTTTTGTTTTGCGTATTTAGAGAACGCACATCGAGGCCTACGCCACAATCGTTTCTCTAAACAACGGTTAAGAAATACATCGAGGTTTCACACCTCAATCATTTCTTCTCCGCTAAGTAAAGGAGATACAAAAAGAGTTTTTTTTTGTGAATATTTAGAGAATGCACATCGAGGCCTACACCACGATCGTTTCTCTAAACAACGGTTAAGAAATACATCGAGGCTTCACACCTCAATCATTTCTTCTCCGCTAAGTAGGAAAGAACATACATCGGGGCCTACACCCCAATCATTTCTTTCCTACTATGAAATATGGTAACGGTATGATCTTCATCGATATTTATTAAGTATTTTAGGAGTTGAAAAGAAAAAGAATGAAAAAAGTGGGAACTACTCCTAATTTCTACATCTATGTTATTGGTCATCCTAAAAGAAAGTGGGAAAAAAAAACAATTAAGCATTTCACAATATGTTGAAAAATATTCTCAAAAGGAAAAGAATTTAAAATCTAAACTATTCAAGAGAATTATTTACAAGCAACTTCCTTTTTATTCATGTGAGAAACTACTTTTGAATTAGAGACTAAAAACTATCTATTTGTTTATGGTTTATCAACCAATTAAAAGTCAAAGAAATCACCAATTAAAATTCCAATTAAAAGAAAACAATATTCCTAAAAATTCTAATTGGTCAAAAAACTATTTTTGTTATTTATTTAAGGAGGAAAACAATTAACATGCAAAAATAATAAAGGAAAGGAGATCATTTTTATTTGTTTTTATTACCAGCAGAGGGGGTGCAGAAGTATTCTTTGTATGGACTAAAATGGTTACAAGCAGAAAAATGGGCCTGATACTGGGGGTGTGTGAAGCAAAACGCGCTAGGCCCAAAGGTGAAAACGCGTGGCCCATATTCTATTGAATCAATTCTATTATTCAGCACATGCAAATTATATGTTTCAATTATTAATCTCAGCATGCCATTGTATCACGTGAAAATATATTGCAATGTAACGTGAATTCATATCAATTGGTCATGGGTGATTAAATGGAGAAGAAGACAAAAACACTATCGGCCAGTCAGAATACAACACCTCATAGGCCAATCATTGAGTAAAAGACAAAGTTACAATATAATGGGAGCTCTAGCCAATACATGCACGCCACGTAGCCATGACGGAGAGAGAATCAAACAAACCGAACTAGACGCCGGAGCTCAGCTCCGGTCGTCTTCTCCGGTAGCTCTACGGCGGAGATACACCGTAATTTTCCAGAAAACAACCAAACCGCCACCAATCGACTCGGAATCTTGTGTAGATCACAGATCCGGTCTTGCTTTTCATTGACCCTAACCTTAACACCATAACCGAACCTAATTGCAAAGCCCTAGTTTGACGGAAGGTCATGAAAACGCGGTATCTTCGTATCAAAACAAAACTCAATCCATACAGAGCGTGTAAATGCATTTAATGTGATCAAGCAATAGACGTTTTACTCAGAGCGCATCAGGTTCGAGAGTCACGATAAACTTCACATAGATGTATGCTTGGAAACATGGCGCTACCTATGAGTTTCGTTTAGAGGACGTACTTGCAGGTTCTTGAACGAGACTCGAACTCAGCGAAAGAGGATGAATCTTGAAGGCTATGCGTGGATCACGGGGAGAGGCTCAATGGTGACGAATAGTGCACTGAACGTGATGATAACGGTGATGCTCCAGTCTTTTCCCCGAAACGTAGTTTGGTGATGGTAGATGAAGACGATAAGGTTCCGTATTGGAGATGGTGATTATTCTGATTTTCTTGAGTGATGCAATGGTTATGACGGATGCAGCAGAGAAAGTGATATTGATGATGATGCGAATCAGTGGAGGTTGATGGTGGCTATGGTGGTGGTTAGAGAAGGTGGAGAAGAGTGGTGGTTGTGGTGGTTAGAGAAGGTGGTTATGATTTGTAACAAACTTCCTTGAGAGAGGTTGGGGAGAGAGCCGAGAGAGAGAAGAATAGAGTGAAGTGAGAGCTTTTGAGAAAGTGAAAAAGTGAGAGTGTGAAAAAATGGATGTGTGTTGCTGAGTTTTGTGAAGGGTTTAGCTTATATAAGTGAGTGAGGTTGCATGGAATTAAGGTGAGGAGTGGTGTAGTGTAGTATTTGCATGGGGATATTGGTGAATGCTCTCCATGCTGCAACAACAAAATCATGTCCAGGTCTCACTTTGGGTGGTTATGTCTCTCTCCATAGTACATCATTCATTTCAAACTCAAAAGCAACATGAAGAGGGCATATGATTGATGAGTTTTGACGTTTGCGAGTTGTAAAGATGAGGTCTGGAACTTGCTCGAAAATGCACCCGAACATCACTTGGCATGGCTGATCCTATCTTGCACGCAGACTCAGGCTTTGGCTTAGATTCATTGCAGGGATACGACTTGGTCAGGTCATGACTTTAGGCTTTCGTATCTTGATCCACACAAATTTAATGATTCCCATCCATGACTTGTTGGGAAGAGCATATGGCAAGGAGCAATCTGATACCAAGATGGATCCAAATGGATATTTGTAGAGTCCTAAAACTGGCTTCGAATTCAGCGCGCCACGTGTTTGATGAAAGGTTCACGCGTGACCAGGATTCATGCCCAGCCAGATGCATAACTTGGACCAGTGTGAACATGTGACTTTGGAGCTTTGTAAATGATTCATTCTTTGTCCAAATGGCTTGACTATTGTTTTATTGTGTAGAGGACATGGCAAAGAATGGAAGAATACCAAGTTTAAACTCATAGCATTTTTGTAGAGCTCAATAACTAGCTTGACATTTGGCATACCAAGTGTTTGGTAAAATGCTTGGGCATGACTTGGCTCATGACCTGAATTGTGCCTAGATCAAATGAATTTTCAGAAACTTCATGCTTCAATATTTCTCTAACCAAGCTTCAAATGAAAAAGTATCCAACTACAAAGTTGTTCTCCTCCATGAGAGGAACAACTTTGATGTTGGAAATTCTTCCAAAAAATGTCAATTGCCACGTGTAATTATGCTGTGAAGTTGACTGATCATCACACTTGAAATGTACCACAATTTTTCTAAGTATGAAAACCTTCCATTTTTGTCATTTTCTATTTTTGGCAACTTTTGTCAAACTCCCGATTTTATTCATTCCTCGACATTTCTTGACCGATTTTCCACCAAAAGTCGATATTCGAATAATTCTTCCGATTTCGACCCAAAAGTCAACTGTCCTGATTTTTCTGATTATTGATGAAATTCTTGATTAAATCTCCTCCAGTCAAATCCGGTCGAATGAATGTGTCCATATAGTCAATACGAAAGCTTCTCATTCATGAAATCCCTCCCTGATTAAATGTTGACCGAAAAGTCAACTGGTTGACTTTGGTCAAGGAAACCCTGATTAAGAGGATCAGATGACTTCTACACTTCTACACTTGCCAATGCTGTGAACTGGATAAAAACCCTGATTTCAAGAAGTCTTGGGCAAGCTGATGACACCCCACATTAGGCTTCAAGTCTCTCCTTCTGATCAAGGACCAATGATATGGATGCATGCAATGGTATGGCCTAAGTGGATGTATGTTTATGAAATGTGAAGCTAGAGCCAGTTAGAAATTAAAGGGTAGGACAAATTTGGGGTATGACAAGGGTGAGTCTCATTGCAATTAACAAATATTATTGCATCATAAATAATAACACGTCATAGTTATATCATTCACCCAATATATTATATTCAGACAATTTCAACAAACACACAACTAGCACATCATCAATTCATAACACTAAAACACATTCAATCATGTTATGAAAATCATGCATATGTAATGTCTAACACTATGCATGTGGTACCAAACATCATCAATGGGAATAACCCACCGACCGATCCAACATCTTCCAGATACGGCCCTGCCAGCATAAATTCCACACAATGGGAATCATGCCCTTCTCTGAATCCTCACATCATCAGGGTTCACCCCTCAACAAATTCTTATGAATGAATGCAACGTATATAACATACTTTGACAAACATCATTATCATCATCACCATCATGTGTGTTTGAATATATATATATATATATATATATATATATATATATATATATATATATATTAGCATCATTCAAATATCATCCAATCATCATCATCATCATCATACTATAAATAAGTCATCACACAAATATTACTTCAAACATAGCATGTAATTAACATATCTCATCACATATATGTATAATACATCATTCGTCAAGAAATAAATTATGTTTCAAAATAATTCAAGTTACACCTCATTTCATCATTTATACACATAAGTTATCTCCTGAGGTTCACCGTATTCGAAACGACACTAAAAACATACTAACGGTTCAAAAGAATCGTCATTTTCAAGTTTGGACAATTTTCTACACAGCAAGGTCCGCTTGGCGGACCACTAGCGGCGATTGATAGAAACGAACTTCCTTTAGACCTCCGCTCAGCGGACCACTAGTGAACATGAATAAAAACTAGCTAGGTCAGGTCCTCCGCTTAGCGGACCCCCCTCCATTTAGCGGACCTACGATTTTACCAATTCGCAGGTCTGCGACAGACCCTGTGATTTCACACATTCAAGCCCCAAAATCGACTCTAAACACCAACTACAATCATACAATCACAAATTACATCAATATAGATCATCATACATCAAAGCAACACATTATTAATCCAACAATTCATGCAATTTCATCAATTATAACATCCCTAACTAACATACAATCTAGTTAACTCAAACGACTTCCCTAATCAATATTATCATCTAAGAATGCGATAATAGATGCTAACCGGAGAGTCCCCCTTACCTTAGCAAAATTCTTGATTGGTCTCTCCCTCTACTGCTCTTCTTTCACGTTCTTCAGCTCTTCCCTTCAACTTCTTCTTTTTCACATTCTTCTCTTTCTTTTCCCAATTCCTTATAATTTTATGAAAAATAATATTTTAATTTAGTAACGGGCCTTACTACACAACACCCCCTCACTTGCTAACCTTTCACATGCGCCAAATGTCATAAACCATTCTTCTCCAATTATTTTCATAAAACTCATAATACTTCTAATTTTTAATTAAATTTCCAAATTAAATTAAAATTAAAAATATACGGGTGTTACATGCAAGACTGTCCCAAGGTCAAATGATTCAAATTTCTCTTGCATAAATTTTGTATTTAAGTTTATTTTCCATCCTCTACCACTTTCCTATTGGGATTTTTGGCAAATGCACCAAGGTGTTTGATGAAATGACTCCAAGGTGTTTGATGAAATGACTCCGGGAAAATGCCTTGTTTTTGTCCAAGTTGCCGAGACCATATCTCTTGATTTATGGCACCTATGAAGTTGATTATTTTTTAATCATGTTCATCATAATGAGAATATTATTTTTCTCAAAGAAATTCAAGAAACACATGAGCCAATATATAGAGGCATAAGGTTGAAGTGTGATGACCAAGATTGCCAAAATTGCTAAATTTGGCTAAGTATTTTGGGCATATATTCCCTCTACTTTGAAGACCTATAACTCTTGAGTCAAGAATTCGAATGGATACTTTCGATGCGCATTGTGAAACTTGATACCTTAGCTTTCCAAAGAGCCCAAGATTATGCCATAAATCCTCCTAGATTGAATGCCCTATTTATTTGATGCTGGCATCTAGAAGCTCAAGAAACCACATGATCAGTTTTGCCAATGTCCAAATTACTCAAAATTAATCCAATATGGCACGCATTTTTTCTCTTAAACATGTTTGGCAGCCTTCCAGAAGGAGTTTAGTGCTTTGAAACTCAAGTTTTGGCTGCGTTTTGAGTGAATTACATGTCACACATTCCATGATTTGACCTTCACATGAATTCATTCAACCCTTGATCATTTCGCACGCTTCTTGATCCTATGAGCTCAGCTATAAATAGAAGATCGTATTCCACTCATTTCCCAAGATTTGAGAGCCAAAAAACCTCTACTGCGACTCACACTACCCTCCACTGAAATTGAGAATCGAATTCAATCTTTCTTTGGAATTCTTTTAAAATTATTTGTTGAGTTAGCTTCCTTGTTATTTCATGAAGCTAGCCGAGCAAGAATTAAACCTCAACTCTCCCTGAATCAAGCACACGAACTCCATTTTCAGAGCTCCGAAAGTGAACTTCTACAGGTAGATTCCTTCACTCATTCATCTTAAATTTGTGGCTACAATGTAGCTCTCATCACTCTGATGCTCGTGGCACAATTTGTTTTTAATTGGAAGTGGTTTATGCTCATGTATTTTTCAAATTCCCTTCCAAAATGTTCTTCTGGTTTTCTTTAAAACGAGTAACATATGGTTTAAATAAATTTTTCGCAAAGGTATGGTTGTCTTCTTCTTCATGAGAAAAAGAGAACGACATAAGTTTGAGATCCTGATTTTACCATCTGTGGAGATGCCAATTCAGGGTGGTCGGGGGTTGAAGACAATGACGTTTTTGCCTTCAACCAATGACAAAATGCCACGCTATTTTTCAAAAAACGTTTTAAATGTGATTCAATGTGTTATTCACTAATGACCATGATATGCACAGCGCGCCAGATCCAGTGGATTGGATTACTAACGCCTTTTGACATCAATCAGATGGTCTACATTTTTTTGGCTTTTATTTCATTTTTAAAAATTATTTTATCTTCAAAAATTAATATCTCTTTCATTTTAATTCCATAAAATACCATTGTTTTTGCTTAAAAAAAAATTCTCTTTCTAATTTACATTTTGTTTGTATTTTTATTTTTATTTTACTATTTTTCTTGATTTTTTCTTTATTAGCTGTGTTTTAGTTGGTTTAAAATTGTTTTTTGACCTTTAAAAATTGTGAATAAATTTGTCAACACTTGTTGACTTTTGTTTGACCTATGATAGATTTTGGGATTTTTGTTTGATGTTATGATACCTTTTAAGTATTTCAACACTTGTTGACTTTTATGAAAATTTTAAAATTCTTTTTTTTTTAATTAAAGTTTTTGTTTCTTTGTAATTAATTATGACCTTGGGAATATTTTGTGATATATTGACTTAACTTCATTAATATCATTGAATCTAAGATGTTGATAGGTTTGAAAGAACCAAATCCATAATGTTAAATGAATGATATTAATGATAGTTTGAGTTTTCTTTCATCCCTCTTATGGTAGAGGCTTTGATTCGATCAATCCTCTAATGAATCATCAAGATGAAATCCCATAAAAATCAAAAGGAATTCATCTGGACATTGTGGTTCTAATTCTAATTCACCTCTCCCCTTATTTTTTTCTTCTTTGTCCCGTATCGGAGAATAATCATTCGTGGCCTAAACCTATGTTTACAAGCCCAAGGATGGTTGACTATTTGACAATTGGTTCAAAAAATTTGAAAACTTGTTGTGTAGAGGTTTTGATTCTATCGATCCTCTGATATGTTTTCATTAACCATGACCAAAGTTCATTGGTTAATCATTGTTCATCATTCATGTTAACTACTAACTACTAATTTCTAACTATTAACATCTGACTTGTACTTTATATTTATTCTATTAGCTTAATTTATGATTTATGCTTTACATTACCATTTATCATTCATTATCATGTTTATGTTTATGTACTTTTCCTTTTGTCCATTTGGACCTATGTTTGTGTTTATGCACTTTTCTTCCTTTGTCCATTTGGACCTCTTATTTTGTCATTAAGACACTAATAACCAAACTTGAACCGTAAATAATTAAAGATCTCATGGACTGTGGTTATTATCCTTTGGCGTTTTGGAGTTATGGACCTCTTGGACTTAGTTTATGAGCCTTGTTCTTTGAGAACCTCAAGACCTTGCGATTATCTTATTTCTTATGCTTGTCTGGAAGTCCATGGAGTTTACTCTAAGGCATTGTATTATTTCTCTATGTGTATTCAGGTGGTTCTATAAAAGTCATTGAGGTTTAATTCCAAGGCATTGTGATTGGGAATTCATATGTACACAGTTGTTACTCTGCCCAATTTTTACTTCAAGTTCTCATGGTGCATTTCCCAAAGCTTAGCGCAAGATATTATATTCATCTGGATCTTGTTTCATCTGGTACTTTGGTATTGTACTTTCTTGGTTATGGTTTAAGTCCAAATAATGGCAAATCTACATTGACTCTTTAATGTCAAGTGTTGTCCTCTTGCCTGGTTAGATCATTCTTGTCCTTAACTTTTACTTTATGCTTTAGGATAGTCCTTTCATCTCCTCTCATCTTCTTTGATTTTCAAATTTTCTCCATGTATTTCAAAATCTTCTTATGTTTGCAAACTTCTTTTAAAAATAACCTTTCTTAAAAATATCTTTTGCCTTTAGTGGCTATTCTTTTAAAAGTTTAAGCATGAGTAATTGTTATGGTGAAGATGTAATTCCCCAAAGTCTTGATATTGATTGATATAATGGATTCTTTTACACTTGAAAGAGTTAATGGCATACTTGTTGATTTATCCAAGTTGGAGCCCTTCTTTCATTTGTGATACAAAAAATTCATTTATTCTCATGTTCAAGAATGATTGGCTGAGTATTCTCTTTTATAATGACAAAGTGTTTACTCACTTTTAAAATATTTTTAATTCTCTTTTAAGTGGAACGACGTTTGCTCTGACTTCTCCATTGCACTGAGGAGGTATGTAGGCACAAGGTGTTATGTCTTGTCAAGTATAATTTTAAAATCAACAAACAAACTCTTTCTCTCTTTTGCACATAATTTCTTTTAACACACAGATTTACAAAAAGATTCATGTGGAGTACCACAGATGTTACGGATATTAACACCTACCCCTTACATAATCAACATCCGTACCTAAGATTTCTTCTTACCTTTCAACTTCGAATGCAGAGTACAGGTTCTCCAAAACCAATCTTTTACCAAAAGCAGTTTTTCTTTTCAAACTGGCATTGCTTTCACCAAATGCTTGAACAAAAAATGCATTGCTTTCATTGATTTCGCAACATCCACCATCATCTACAACAGAACTTGCCCTTTCAAGCCTTTTATTTCATTCCTCAGATACCGAATGCTTCTCCGATGCCCCACAGAGTAGCTTCTCTATGGTAAGTCGTTTCCAAGGTGATTGGACAGACAACCATTCCGGTGATCTGCAAAGAAGACAACAAAACAAATTATTTGTAACTGAACATTAAACTTCCAGCATATTAACAACACTCAACAACAAGACATGCACAAACCTCTGTTTAAGAACAACATGATATTCCATAGACATGTTGTTGTTGGAGACATTTTGAAAACAACACTTCTGTCTATTACAGACACGTCTTGGAACACGTTTTGAACCATGGATTCACTTTATGAAACACCAAATGTTTCTATTGCGTGACATTATACCATTATGTTATATTATTAATTATTATTCATATTTCTTTCTTTTTGGGCCATTTTTTTTATAATCAAAGGGATATATTCATGGTCGGCCCAAATAAGCCGGGGGCCCTGTTATAAATTTTAAAAAAGGCCCAAAAAAATAAAAATTTATACCTAAATTGTGAAAATAAAAATTATTTTACACCTACCTTTAAAAACTCGGTGTAAAATGTTTTCAAAAGAATAATTATTTAATACCTACTTAAAAAAAACAGGTGTAAAAGGTATTGTTTTAATTAAAAAATAAATAAATGGGGCCCCCAAAAATTTTGGGGCCCAGCGCTGCAGCCCGCCCTTGTTGCGCCTGCTAAAGGCCGGCCCTGGATATATTAATAAGCATTAGGGGTGCTTAACCCAAGAGTACAAGAACAATAAAGAAAAGGGTTAATGAACTTTTTGGTCCCTCTAAATATTGCGGATTTCATTTTTAGTCCCTCCAAAATTTTCCTTTAAGAAATCGTCCCTTTAATATTTTTCGTCTAAACTATTGGTCCCTAACGTCAAATTTGCTAGAGATTAGCTACGACTTTAGCCACCGATTAGCTACGAAATTTGACGTTAGGGACCAATAGTTCAGAAAAAAATTTTTTAAGGGACGATTTCTTGAAGGAAAATCTTGGAGGGACTAAAAACGAAATTTGAAATATTTAAAGGGACGAAAAAGTTCATTAACCCTAAAGAAAAAACAAAAAAATCCCACATGGACACAACCACCCAAAAACCAAAAGACCACCACCTCACGTAAGAAACGGTCTCGGATCGACACACCAATCTGGCCAAGTACAACTAGCTTTCTCCTTAAAAAAAAATCAAAAACCATTCCCAAGAGATAAATTTATTGATCCCATCCCATCAAATGAAGACAAAGTAGTATCCTTAAAAGTGATTGCATTCCTACACTTCCAGACAACCCAACAAAAAATCAAGCCAAAGAACCAACCTATTTCCAAATGGAAAGAAGACTAACAAGTCGAATCTAATGAAGAAAGCCGCTCCAAAATTGTTTCGGTCAACGGCGCATCATCTATACCAAGCCAAATATACAAATTGGTCCACCAAGTTCTAACAATGTGACAATGAAGAAAAAGATGTTCCAAATCCTCGTCAACCCGATTAATCAGACTTTATTGTCTAACATTAAAATATTAGGTTACATCCTTTGGGCAGACCTATTATGTTATACCAATATATTACATAGTTTAGGCCAACCTTTGGGCCAACCTATTCAAAATAAATTTCTGTTTTCCACACATCTTTTTTTATTATATTTACCTTTGTGATAAAATTTTATCTTTTACTTGTACCTTTTATTTTTCTCAATCCAAATATGTGAAAATAACGGGTACCCGTGCGAACGCATCGATATCCCACTAAGTATATTAAAATAATTTAAAGCGATACACATTCACATTTTTTACCTATTGAAACTACAAAGCGAGATCATTAACGTTTTATTTTTGTTTAGTAAATTATGTATGAAATAATTTTTTAATGGAAATTATGACTGAAATATAGGAATATAATGTAAAAAAAAAAAGTATTTGAACATATTCAATATGAGTTGTTATTTTTTTCTTATTAATTGGAACGTTTGAAGTATTAATATGGTAGACATTAAACCAAAATCAAAACTATAGAATATTAAACTAATCTAGTCCTTAACCCTACGCATTTGTTTAAATAATTCCAAAATTTTCGAATCGATTCAATATCCCTCCTTACATCGTTTCAAATTTTCGAATCATTAAATATCCATTTTAATTATAATTCCAAAATGCACAAGTGAATGAGTGCATTATACATCCCCCTGACAGCAAGATATGAATCAGATATCTCTTTCCTTATTCAAAGATTTGTGCATTAACTCAGGTTATTAATTTTTCAAAATAAATAACACCACTTATAAACCACTCTTTTCATCAAACCAAAAACCAACATAAGATATAGTTTTCTACACTTAATTTGTGCCATGGCATCCGAATCCTCTAGCCCCTCAGTCACTTCACAAAATCATGGTGATTCTTCCAAAACACAAAACATGGTGGACAAGAAGGAGATTGAACAAGGTCAATCTTCAAAATCTAATTCCATCATGCCTATTAATTTTGTGAAGCTATCGAAAGAGGCTTCGGTTGACGGGTCAAAGGTGCAAGCGCACAATTTGTTTAGCCATATTCAAGTTGGCGGTTCCTCGTCTCATTCTCCTAATACAGACAATGAAAAGAAAGGAGAGAAAACCATTGAAGGGAAGAATTCGGCATCAAAGGTATCATATGCTTGTAAGTTTTGCAAGAGAGAATTTCCTACCTTACAAGCGTTGGGAGGGCACCAGAACGCCCATAAGGCAGAACGTGCTTTAGAAAATCAACGTGAACAAAGGTACATAAATAATGCTTTAGGGTTAGGGCAAATTCACTTGAACCCTACTTACTTTTGTTATCCTAGTTCAAATTCACCTTATGGATCACTCGGGGTTAGAATGGATTCAATGATTCAAAAACCATCCTTTTTTAGCCCTAGGGTTACACCAAATAATTTGGCATATAGTCATGGTGGTGTTGGTGGTGTGTGTTTGAGAAATAGTATGGAAGGAAGTAGTAGGGTTGGAATTCTTGGTGGTGCAACTTCTACTAGGATTGAAAATGGTGCAAATAATAAAATTGCCGCTTTTCTAAAACTTGGAGAGTCTTCAAAAGATGTTGCCACAAATTCAAACTCAATCATAGAAAGGAATTTTTTTGTGGCTCCTGCTCCTGTCAAAGATGATATACATCAACCAAAGCTCAGCACTGAAGATGAAACTTTAGATTCTGAATCTTCAGGGCTTGATTTGACACTTAAGCTTTGAATAAGTTTCGAAGTTGCCATGCCCTCGAGTTGAAGTTATGGCATGGGGTTTATTTCTTTTTGTTATGTCAAACTATTTTGAAGTCATTTAATTATTGGTGTGGTTTTGAATAAGTTTTGTGTTACTTGGTGTATGTAAGTCAAGCTAAGAGTTATTAATTTATTGTGGTTTCTTAAATCTTGTTTAGATTACTACCTTGATTAATTACGTTATTTTTCTTAATCATATTAATGCTGTTTAATTTGCTAGCAAGAGGTATTTAAAATAAAAATAGTGAAACTTAAGACGGCAATGTTAACAAAATATCACTTTCCTCGATCCATTTCTTATTCATTTTTTAATCGGTGAGTATGGAATTCATTAAACCAAAATTTATAACAACCACATTTTATGCACTTATCACTTGTATTAAACTTCGGTGGTTTATTATCCATGCATCAAGCAAATCATGCATATATTTTAGAGATTAATTATTATTATGTAGTATCATTTTGTAAAAAGTTTTACACATGAGTTTAAGCTTGAGGAAGAAGTCTTTTTAAGATAATTAGGAAAATATAGGTAGGTTAGATAACACCCTAATTCTCTAACGATAATTTAATAAAAATTAAAATAATTTATTGTTAAAAATAAAACATAATAATTAGAATGCTACACTTTATATTGATGAACCAACAATTAAAACCTGCTCAAGTATACGTAAACGAATACATAACATATCATGTTGATGAACCAACACCAATTTAACATAGTTCTCAACTTTAACATCATTAATGCAACTAAAGGAAACATATTTTTTATTGAAAATTCTCAAACAACATAAAGCAACATTTTTTCGATTAAAAGGGGAGTTCTTAATACTCTAATAAATCAACAAATTAAAGTGTCAATATACCAAATTAAGCAAGCACTCATTTCCCCGGTGTTATGTATCATAACACTGACGCCAACTCATAAAAATAAGAAGCACAACCTCTTATGGACTACGCGGCCTCCGACTACTCCTGACTATCTACACATGCCGTATAAAGCATCATTCTAATAGAAGGGTGAGATATCACAATAATATAATAGATTATATAATAAGTATGCAACAAAATATATATATATATATATATATATATATATATATATATATATATATATATATATATATATATATATATATATTTATATATATATATATATATATATATATATATATATATATATATATATATATATCACTACTAAAAATAAGACATTTGGTTAAAGGATTTTACATCAGGTTTCAAAATATATGATGTGAAAAATATTTGTTAAAGGATTTTACATCAGATTTCATAACAATTTGAAGTGAAAAATACATGATTCAGGGATTTTACATCAAAACATTAATTTTCATTGATGTGAAAAATAACGCGGTGGCAGTTTAGTAAATAATATAAAATTTTGTTATAAAGGATTTTACATCGGCCCTGAATTTACACCCGATGTAAACAGTTGGCCTTTAAATCGAGCCATGTTGCAACCGATGCGAAAAATCTCATGAACCTTTTCATTTTTCACTAAACCCCTCGTCGTAAGTACTCCCTCAGCTGTCTTGCTTCTATACCCTTTTCATTTTTCACAAATGGAGTTCCAAGAACCCTTTTCATTTTTCACAAAAATCAACTTCTCCATGTCAGAACAACAACAACAATTGGAACCTGTAAAACAGAGCTGAAGAACCACGACTTGTTCCACTGATCTCCATCGTGACGAACCATATTTTCACTCAGAAGAACCGCACACGCCGGGGAGCCTCTGACCACCGCCGACAACTCCGTTTCTGCACTGCACCAACGAGCCTCCCTCCCTCATCTTCCCATTCGGCCATTCCCTTGTCCTTCGCGGCTTCTTTTTCTCTCAACCCCATTTCTCACTTTCCTACAAACAAACATACACTTCTTTCTCTTGTTCTTTTCTTCCGAAAAATGAAAACTTTTTTCAATCTGAACCCATAAGGTACGTCTTTTCTTTTTAGAATTTGCTATTGGATTTTTTATTTTTTTCATGCAATCGTTGATTCCAATGTGTTAAAGGTTTGATTTTGATTATTGCGTCAGTGTGTTCTTCCAACTGTTTGATCAATTTACTCAACCAAAGTTTAACGGCATGTCTAGTTTTGTGGGTGTCCTTGTTTCTAGTCAATGGCTTCAGAGCCAGTTCATCCAAGTCAAACTTCCAACCCTCAAATCAAAAGTAAGTTTTTTTTGTGTGATTATTGATAAGAATCTAGATGTATCTGATTGTGAAATGTGGAATATGTTTGTGTTATTTTTGTAGTATGTATCACAAAAAACTCTATCGAAACGTGTTACCGTGGGAGATTTGTCATTTTTTTTCAAGAAATTAAAGGCCTTCTCTGAGGTTTTTACCGAGGATGAAATTAAGGATGTGTTGGCAGAGTCATATCAGAACATGGATGATGAAATTGACTTTGAGTCCTTCCTTAAGGTGAGTCTTTTATGTTCTTTCTTTGATGTTCTTCAAAAGCTAAAGCTTTAGGTTTCTTTTCCGTTCGATTTCTTTGTTTTGTTTCTTATATGATTCCCCTGTCTTAGAATATGCTTGTTTGTCATTTCTTAGACGAAATAGTATGAAAATGGATAAATTGCACTCATCTCCCTAAGCTTAAATGATACATCTACTCCCTTGAGTTAGGAAAAGACATTGACATCTCACTCAATGGCCTGAATCTCCCATAGTAGATGAGTGCAATTTTCCACAAGAGCATAGAAGAATGTCGTTAGATGCTCAACTTGTCTCTACTTGAATGCATACTTTTGTTTTTGTTTTGAATGTTTGAGTGGGAAAATATATTCACTTTATTTGCAAGTACTGTTATAGGTATTAACTATATTGAACCCGAAAGCTTATTTATTGACATTGTGTGGTAGGCACATTTAAATTTGCAAACTCAAGCTATAGCAAAAGGCGGTGGTTCAAAAAGTTCTTCTTCATTTCTGAAGACAGCCACAACAATTTTTTATCATGCAATTAATGAATCTAAGAAGGCTTCTTATGTTGCACATATTAACATTTACCTGAATAAAGATAAATTCATGAAGCAGTTTCTTCTAATTGATCCATATGCAAATGTTTTGAGTTCACCTAAAAAGGTATTCTTTTGATATTTGTGCTCCCTTAACTTCGACCTCTATCCCGTATCTTGCTGACTTGTTAAGAGATTCACTTTATGAAATTCCAGTATATTTTGCTGCCACTGCAAAAGGCATCGCGCCTGTGATTGAATTGCACCGCTTTTCCTGTGCCAAATCAGTGCGATTGGTAACTTTGGAGCACAACTCTTTCACAATCAACTTTTAACTTTGTGCATTACAAACTATGAGCGTTTAGAGAGTCAAGTTCAACTTAGACTGGAGATGGGTCTTCCCACTACTGTTGCTTATTTCACTACAAAAACAGTTTCCTTATCCATCTTTAGTAAATAGTAAGAAACCTACAAATTATTTTTGCTAACTGGTTAATAACTAACAAGTATACTTTAGATGTATGTCGTTGACTATAGTGTGTTTTCTTTCATATAAGATTTTACAACATAAAGGTATATAGTATATTATAGAAATGTAGGTATAGATATATAGAATATGTATAGTGTAGAAAAGGAATAGTATATTGATGAAGATATATACTCACTTGTAATTATTAATTAGAAGGGCAATGAAAAAAGTGAATATAGAAATTAATAAAAGAGAATTGTTGAAGGATGGTACGTTTGATTCCCTTATTTGTAGCCTTATTTGATACCTGGTCTGATTTCAAAAATAATTAAGGTTTGCTACTGAAATCTACTCCCTTTTACTTGCGTAGTATGGAGCTAAGAGGAGGGATTGACACCTTTCTGATTTTGATTATTCATTGGAAATACTTTTAAATTTAGGTGTATTGTATTTTTCTATTTTTCCATTGCGTGGCAACATTAGATTCAACTATTAGCTAATTTCAATCTGAAGAAAACTCCTCAACTTTTGGAATTAGTAGAAGATGATAAGGTGATATTAGCTAATAATGTTCCTTCTGTTTATAATTTGCAAGTCCCATGCTATTATTTCCTTTACATTTTTGTCAGAACTACAATTAAATTAAATCGTTAGCATCCATATTGTAGATTACAGAAAGCTTTCAATGGGGAACAAGAGCATGGTGTTGCTCCAAAATCCTTAACTGGAGAGGAAGTTTATCAACGACAACAAGGCATTACTGCTGTCTTTGGAAAGTACCAAAAGCGACCTATTGTGAAAAATATATGGAAAAAGAGGTCGGTTTTCTTCGATCTTCCATATTGGTCTAGTCTTAAGGTAAGACATTGTCTTGACTTTGGTGTCTATATTTCTGATTCGAGCTAGTTTCTTAACTTTGGTGTTGTCTGTTGATGTTAATTAGTGTTATTGTTTATTCTCAGCAAATGTAATTTTGGTGTTGTCTTGAAAAGCTACAACTCATCTTCTCGTGGATGCATGTTGGTATTTCAAGGGCGCGAAAAGACTTAAATGGTTTAATATTTGTTGTTTTGTTATTTTGTAGTAGTCCACCGTGTGTAAACTATCTTATAATTTTGTACACTTGTGTATCCTAGATTAATACTTTTGTAAATTTTGAAGTATATATATATATATATATATATATATATATATATATATATATATATATATATATATATATATATATATATATATATATATATATATATCTTAGCTATTTGGTGTAATGAAATTATATCCTTCATTGGTTAGAAAAATATGAAAATAGTGACCTAAATGTGGTATGTGGGAAAAATGTGCAAAATAGCGACCTAACTTTGGTTTGTGTGGTATTTGAAAGTTATATGGAAAATTAGGTACAAAAAAATTTACAGGTTAAAATAGGAAAAACAACTATTGTATGCTTAAAAGCAGAAAATATATTACATCGGGAAAAATGGAAAACCAATGTAAAAACTTATCTATTACATCGGGCAAAGTAGAAAACCGATGTAAAAACTGTTATTACATCGGGCGGATAGGAAAACCGATGTAAAATAGGGCGTATATATTTTTTATTAAAAAATTGTATTATTTTTCACATCAGATGCCTGAATTCAACTGATGTGGTATGTTAATTTTTCACATCGGGCCTTGACCCGATGTAAAATGTCTCTGACTTATTACATCGCCGGGCTTTACATCGGACCCAGACCCGATGTAAAAAGTATTTTTCGCGCGATGTAAAAAGTACTTTCTGCACTAGTGTATATATATATATATATATATATATATATATATATATATATATATATATATATATATATATATATATATATATATATATATGTTCATAGTAAATATATATACAAACCCAACAAATAGAAAATACATAGAGAATAAGAGAAATTAACCACAAATATCCCGGTTTGTCAACGTCGATCAATGAATTTTTTACCCTTTTTAACGAGTATGAAAATCGTAGATCTCCCTTGGCACCACATAGATCTCGCTAAGCGCGGTTTGCTGCAACTTGAAATCTTGTTTCAGTCATAACTTGAGAACCGTAACTCCAATTTGCGCCCGATTCAAAGCGTTGGAAAGCTTATTCAATGCTCTAACTAACTATGACTAAATGGAAACCAAATTTGAGTATTTTTATCATCCTTATTTTGAGTGTTATTCTTTGATAAATTGCTAAACATTGCAATCTTGAAGCTTAGCCTTTGCCCTTTATTACTCAATGCTCCAACCATGCATGAATACCTCCAAAAAGACATTAAAAAAATAAAACAGTACCTAAATGAATTAAAAACACAAATTTAACACAATATGTACAAATCTAAATAAAATGTGTGAATTTACGTACACGAACAAACAATATATATATTTATAATTTTTTTAATTCTTTTACTAAAATTAACAAATTTCAATGTTAATCTAGATTCATATGCGGGTTAAGGTAACGTCATTGTGTGTCTCTGAATTCCCTGAGGTTTATTCTGCGAGGAACCTTTTCGAGTTGTTTGGCTGCAACAGGAACATTCTGGAGGTCGCAATATCTCCCAGGAGAAACAGTTTCGGTAAGCGATTTGGTTTCGCGAGGTTTACGGACGTGGACGATGCGAGAATGTTGGTTGTTCGTCTGGATAACATCATCATTGAGGGGAGGAAGATCCATGTGAACTTACCCAGGTTTAAGAGGGCGAGTAGTGGCGTGAAAGGGAGGCAGGGAGCAGGGGGTTTCAAACCCTTTTATAGAAAGGATAACACTATCGTTGGGAGTAGGAATTTCGGGGTGAGGGATGCTTATAGGAGTTCTCCGGCTTCGTATGCTGAAGCAGTTTCTTCCAAATCTTCAGGGCAGAATGAAAGCAACCAGGGAGTTTGTATTCTCAATTTCCAATCTGATGAAAATACCAGACGTAGATTCGAAAAGGCTTTCGTGGCCAAGGTGAGTATTCCTGGTTCTGCTCACAATATTCAGACATACTTAGAAATGGAAGGGGTATATGCGATCAAGGTAATGCCGCTCGGTGGGAATTGTTGTATTTTAGAGGAGAAAGAAGAGGGCTTTATCAGTGATCTTATTAACGAAGGCGATTTATGGTGGAAGTCGTGGTTTACTGAGGTGGTGAAGTGGGATGCGGGAAAGATAGATTATAGCAGGGATGCGTGGTTTAGAATTTATGGCATTCCAGCCCATGTATGGAGTTCTGAATTTTTGTTGCCTTGGCGGAAGTATGGGGACGGTTCATTTGTGTTGATGACAGCACCTCCAAAGGGGAAGTTTTAGATGTTGCGAGGATTATGCTGAACATTCCAATTTCTACATCAGTGTCGGAAAGTGTCACGGTGAACATAGATGGAGTTTCGTGTAAACTGTATGTAAGGGAAGATATGGCAAGAATGTATAGATCGGTAGCCACTAAACAACAAACTCAGCTTTCAGTAGGCGACTCTTTTGACTCAGGGACAGATTGGAAAGATTTCGGTTCAGACTCGGAAAAAGTAGCAGACTCATATGGGCCGGAAGACATCCTGGAGCTTTTACCCGAGGAACCAGTACTGCATAAGGATGGAGGAGGCTTTAAAGGTGAGAAGGTGGATGGGATTGCTAACACCTCTGGTTCGGGAGCGAAGAACAGGTCTCACAGAAACAGATTTTTCGAAGGATCTCTCGCTAAAATCAGATGCTCAACAATTGATAGCACCACTGATTCTTGTCATAGCATTTCGGTGGTGGCTGCTGGTATTGTGGGAGATAATGGTGTAGGCGTAGGGACGAGCGGAAGTGAAGAACAGAGATCGTGCAGACGTGGTATGGGATATATTGCGAACGAAGCTGATATTATTTCCAGGCCAGTGGCTGTTATTGGCGAAGGGGTTCGTATTGGTTGCTGTGGTGGTGTTAAAAAACTGAAAGCAGTGGCCTTAAATGTTATGAAGGGAGGTTATGAGGGGGGCTGTTCTCAAACAGCGGTGGGAAAAAAAAAGGGTGGCTAAGGGCAGTGACAAACTTCTCTCTGTTTCTCTTAGAGGGAAGGGGCTTGATCACAATACCAAAGGGAAAACGGTGAAGGGGTTTTCTCATGAAGTAGGAAACAACTTTAGCAGCAGCTTTTCGGCGTGTTATGGTGATCAATATGAAAACTTGGATATTAGAAGAAATAATGGTAGGCAATGGGACTTTTTAAAAAGGAACATGGGAGATAAATCATGGGAGGCAATTGTGGCTTTGGGGGTGGTTGATGTGGAGGGTCGTTTTAATCTTGAGAGAAGGATTGGTTTTTTGAATAACAATAAGGGCACTGAGGAGGAAGGCTGGAAGGAGAATACTAATAATGTGCAATGATTATAGGATCTTTAAACATTAGGGGGGGAGTGAATGCATTTAAAAAAAGGAGGATAAGTACCATTATTTTGAAAGGGAAGGCGGACATTTTTATTTTACAAGAAACAAAGTTGACTAATATGACAGATGAATTGACCCACAGTTTTTGGAGATCCTCCGATATTGGATTCTCTTATTCTAATTTGGTAGGAAGATCGGGGGGAATCATTACCTTATGGAGGAAGGATAGGATGGAGGTCTTATACAGTTTCAAGGGTGAAGGCTTTTTGGGTTTAAAGGTGAGATGGATGGAGAACACTTATTACATAGTTAACATTTATTCTTCTTGTGATTTGTCCAAGAAGAAATCTTTATGGGCGGATTTGCTTGCTTTGAGGTCGAAGAAGGGCGATGGCGAATGGATTTTGGGAGGTGACTTTAACGCAATCAAGAATGGGAGGGAGAGGAAAGGAAGGGCGGTCATGAGCAATAATAGAGAACACGAGCTTTTTAAAGAGTTTATTGATTTGAGTGGTTTGGTGGATGTTCCGTGTAAAGAGAAAAATTTTTCTTGGTTTAGCGGCGATGGTAAATCGAAGAGTCAGATTGATCGTTTTCTTCTTTCAAGCACGGTGGTAGAAAGGTGGGACGTTATTGGTCAAATGATTGGGGATAGAGACATCTCGGATCAATGCCCGATTTGGATCATGTTGGATAACAAAAATTGGGGACCAAAACCATTTAAATTCAACAATGAGTGGTTTTCGTCGGAGGCTTTCATTCCGTTTGTAATGAAGGAGTGGAATAGCTTTGATGTTAAAGGTAGAGGTGATTTCATTTTGAAGGAGAAATTAAGACTTTTCAAAGAGGTTCTTAAGAGGTGGAATAAGGAGGTGTTTGGTAAGATCGATTTGGAGGTTGAAGATGTTGTTCACGAAATCAACGACGTTGATGAAAGGTTACATTTTAACTCTTTACCATTCTCGTTCGATGAAGATGTGATCCGTAGGAAAGAAGCTTCTTGTAGCTTTTGGAAGAATCTTAGGATTAAAGAAAATATGCTTTTGCAAAGATCTCGTTTGAGTTGGCTTAAGGAAGGTGATTCGAATAGTGGTTTTTTTTCACAAAGTTATGAAACAAAGAAGAAGAAGCAATCATATTGGCCCGATTTTTTCTTCGAGAGGTTTGGTGGAAACGGTAGAAGATGTTAGGGAGGAGGTTTTCACTCATTTTGAGAGAAAATTCACCGATTCGTTCGGTATGCGACCATTGTTGGAGGGGGTTCCCTTTAAGACCACTAGTGGGGCGGAGGTGGAGGAATTGGAGAAACCTTTTCTTGAGGAGGAGATTAAGAAGGCGGTTTGGGAGTGTGGAGGATCGAAGAGCCCGGGGCCCGACGGTTACTCTCTTCTCTTCTTTAAAAGGTGTTGGCATATCATTAAAGAAGATGTTATCAATTTCTTCAATTATTTCTTTACGGGAGGTTCAATTGCTAAGGGTATCACTTCCTTTTTTTTGGCCCTTATTACTAAGTCTAAGAATCCGATTGGTTTGGACGAGTATAGACCGATTTGCTTGGTGGGGTGTGTATATAAGGTGGTGGCAAAACTCTTGGCGGGTAGATTGAAGGTGGTGTTAAACTCTATTATTTCGCCTTGTCAAAATGCCTTTGTTCTGGGTAGGCAATTACTTGATGGGGTTGTTGTGGCTAACGAGGTGGTGGATTTTGCAAGGAAGGAGGGTCGCAATTGTATTCTTTTCAAAGTAGATTTTGAAAAGGCATACGACAATGTAGGTTGGAGTTTTTTACGGTACATGCTTCAAAGAATGGGATTTGGGGAGAAGTGGAAAAGGTGGATGGAGCTATTGGTTTTCTCTAGCAATATGTCGGTCCTTGTGAATGGATGTCCCAAAAAATAATTCAAAGTCTCAATAGGGTTAAGACAAGGTGACCCTCTTTCACCTTTCTTATTTGTTTTAGTGGTGGAATGTCTCTGTGCTTTCGGGGGATTTCCATGGGTTCGCTTTCAATGAATGATGCAAAGTGGACATTCTACAATTTGCGGATGATACTTTGCTTGTGGGGGAAGGTAGTTGGAGGCATGTGTGGGCGATGCGAGCGGTTCTTCGGGCCTTTGAACTTGTGTCGGGGTTAGGAATCAATTATCATAAGAGTAAATTGATTGGTATTAACACTAGTTCCCACTTCTTAGAGGCGGCCTCTCATTTTCTCTCATGTAGGTTGGAAGAGAGTAATTTCCTCTTCTTGAGAATCCCTATAGGTTCCAATCCTAGGAAGGAAGCTTTTTGGAATCCGTTTCTCCAAAAAATGAAAAACCGCTTGGATGGATGGACGAATCGCTTCCTAAATTTGGGAGGCCGGATTACCCTTCTCAAATCCGTCCTTAGCTCCTTATGCATTTTTACTATGTCTTTCTACAAGATGCCTAAGAAAGTGGTGAAGAATTTTACTAGAGTGCAAAGTAGATTTTTGTGGGGTGGGGTGGAAGATAGAAGGTGCATTCATTGGAAAAAATGGGGTGATGTTACTCTCCCTTTTTCTAAAGGAGGTTTAGGAATCAAGAAGGTGGAAACGTTTAACTTGGCTCTTCTCAATAAATGGAGGTGGCGGATTCTTCAAGGACAAAATTCTGTGTGGTTCGACGTGTTAAAATCGCGATACGGGGATGTGTCGTCCTTAGCTCTCGGTTTGAATAGTAAGGTTAGTGTTTCTAAATCTTACTCCGTTTGGTAGAAAGATATTATTAAGATTAATTCCTGTTCCACTCCTTTCTCTTCTTTGAATGATACTATACTAGGGTGTGGTAGGTTCATTATCCGCAATGGTCATAATACTCCTTTTTGGCATGCTATTTGGTTGGGAGAAAAACCTTTAATTGTGGATTTTCCGGATTTCTTTTTGGTTTCCCGTTTAAAGAATGTGTCGGTGGCGGCCATGGGAGGGTGGGTGGAGGATGTGTGGAAGTGGGGAGATTTTGGTTTACCCGAGGGTGTAGTGGATGATCCGGTCTTATCCGCTCTTTTTTTTGTCTTTTAAAGAGCGTTTGGAGGCTTTTAATGAATGGGATTTAGGCAAGGACAAAGTGGTTTGGTTCGGTAATTCGGAGAAGGAGTTCACGGTAGGTTCTTGTTATGATTATTACGAGAACATAAATTCTTTCTATGGTCCCCTTATTAACCATATGGAAGCGTTTGGTTTGTTGTGGAAGTCGGAGGCCCCTTTCAAAATAAAAGCGTTCGGTTGGAGGCTTTTTCATAACCGGCTTCCAATGAAAGATCTTTTGGTTTATAGAGGTATGTCTTTTCCTTTTGAAGACTTATTGTGCATTTTTTGTGGTCATTGTGAAGAATCAAGGGACCACTTCTTTTTTGGTTGTTTGGTGGTTGGAAATATTTGGAGAGAAATAACTTTTTGGGTGGGTAAAGGGGCTTTTTTAGATGATGGATGTTTATCAAATTTTTTGGATTGGCATAGTTTCTTTGATAGTCAAAAGGTAGCGGATAGAAAGTTGGATTTAATTTGGCTCGCTACAACTTGGAGTCTTTGGTTGGTTAGAAACGGCGTGTGCTTTCTCGCAAGGAGGCGTGGAGTGTGAATAATATTGTTTGGAACATTAAGACTTTAGTTTGGAGATGGTCTTTTTGTGGAAAAATTACCCACCCCAATTACTCTTTTTACGAGTTTTGTATGGATCCGTTGTATTTCCTCTCGTAATGTAATTGGTCGGTAATTTCTTCTTCTTTTTTTGGGGCGCCTCGTCGCTTTTGTATACGGGTTAGGGAACCCCAAGTTCCCTTTTATATTAATGAAGTATTGCTTTCTTAAAAAAAATATATATATATATTAAAATCTAACGTAAACGGCTATTTTTTTCAATTTGATTTTGTGTCCGTATGCAGATTTGTTGGATTGTACTTGTAATGCATATTTGTTAGCTTATAATTTAGATCTAGGTTTTTTTTAGTTTCCCTTTAAGATTGCTCTGTATTACCTTTTGATTGTATGTTTTTACTGGATTTTGAATTTTGTCTCCTTATATCTTTTGTATTTTGTTTTTTATTTTAAACTATTTGCATCTATTAAAAGTTTTTATTCAAAACTTACTATTATATTTTTTATAAAAAAAATGTTTTATAATAATAAAAATAGAAAAAAAAGTTTTAAAAAAAATTTACTAAAAAAAATATGCTAAAATTAAAGTAATATGAAAAATAATATTTACTAAATGAAAAAAAATATGCTATTTATTATATCAAAATTTTCTAAAAAGAACACAATTAACTGTTTTACAAACAGATGCCAAAAGCTAAGTCAGTAAGTTTTTTTTTTTTGTTTTTTTTTTTAACACAAAATTATTTATGAAAATTATGAATGAAATGCAGATAGGAAAATAATGTAAAAGTAGAATATTTTTGTAAGTTTTAAAAAAAGGTTAAGATAAAATATAAAATTTAGTAAGTTTTAAAAAAAGGTTAAGACAAAATATAAAATTTAGTAAGTTTTTTAAATATAGTATTATATTACAATATAACATAAAATTTGGAAAATTTATTCAAAAGCTAACAGTTACAATTTTATATAAGAAAAATAAATTTAAATAATAAACAATTAGAAAATATTTAATATTTATGAAATTTACTTAAAAAATAATAATCTCCATAATTGGACTTGCTCCATATAGAATTCCATTTTTTATTATAGAAAAATTAAAAACAAATTTACTATTATGTTAAAATTGTCTAAACAGTACATATTCAAATTTTTGACCTACCAATGAAAGGTCTTATTAATTGTAACGTTTGAAATACAAATATAGACATTAAACCTAAATCAAAATTCTGAAGATTAAACTAAACCTAATACTCAATCACACGGATTACACACTAAAGTGTCCACATCGTTTCAAAATTTTTTCCTTAAATATGTGTCTTAATTGTAATTCAAATATCCAAATATGAATGGGTGCAATATACATCCCCTGACAGCAAAATGTGAATCAGATATCTGCTTCCTTATACAAAGATTTGTGTGTTAATGCAGATAGTAATTTTTCAAAATAAATAACACCTCTTCTAAGCCACTCTTATCATCAAATCAAAAATCAACAACAGGTATAGTTTGCTACTCTTAATTTGTGCCATGGCATCCGAATTCTCAGTCACTTCACAAAATTATGGTGATTCTTCCAAACCAAAAAATCTGGTGGACATGAAGGAGTATGAACAAGGTCAGTCTTCAAAATCGGATTCCAACATGCCTATTGATTTTGTGAAGCTATTGAAAGAGGATTCGGTTGACGCGTCAAAGGTGCAAGAACACAATTTTTTTAGCCCTATTCAAGTTCGTGGTTCATGGTCTGATTCTCCTAAGGCTGATAATGAAAAGAAAAAAGAGAAAACCACTGGAGAGAAGAACTCGGAGTCCAAGACATCTTATTCATGCAACTTTTGCATGAGAGAATATCCAACTTTACAAGCTTTAGGAGGGCACCAGAACGCCCATAAAGCGGAACGTGCTTTACTAAAGCAGCACCAACAAATGTATGGTGCTTTAAGGTTGGGGCAAACTCACTTGAACCCTTATTTTTGTTATCCTAGAGCTCTTTATTCACCCTATGGATCACTCGGGGTTAGAATGAATTCAATGATTCAAAAACCATCTTTCTTTAGCCCTAGGGTTACACCACATAATTTTGCATATGGTCATGGTGGTATGTATTTGCAAGAGAGATTAAACCCTTCCCTTGTTAATTTGAGAAACAGTATGGAAGGTAGTAGCAGGGTTGGAATTCCAGGTCTTGGTGGTGCAACTTCTTCTAGAGTTGAAAATGATGCAAATAATAAAATTGCTGCTTTTCTAAAACTTGGAGAGTCTTCTAAAGATGTTGCCACAAGTTCAAACTCAATCATAGAGAAGAATTTTTTTATGGCTCCTGCTCCTGCCAAAGATGAAATTCATCAATCAAAGTTCAACACTGAAGATGAACCTTCCGATTCTGAATCTTCTGGGCTTGATTTGACCCTTAAGCTTTGAACTCATTTAAATTATGTTGTGGAATTCCTATCTTATTTCCATGTGTTAAATTCTGTGTTGCTTGGCGTATGTAGTACAAGCTCAAGAGTTATTAATTTGATGTGATTTCTTAAATCTTATTTTGATTACTGCCTTGATTATTTAGGTTTTTTTTTTCTTAATCATATTAGTTCGGTTTAATTTGTTTGCAAGAGGTATTTAAAAACCGAACTTGAAGTATTAATGTGATTTTAAAATAAAAACATAAGTGTATGCAACTTTCAGTCTGTGAAATTTAAGGCGGCAATGTTAGTAAACTATCCAGACATAAGAAACCACTCTTCACAATAAGAATTGCTCCACAATAAGAAAATTATACCTTGTACCCCTGCTTTTATCCCAATACCCCTACCAAAAAAAATTTCGGACAAAATTACCCCTGTATAAATAGTGAAAATTACCAAAATTTTCACTTTTTCACTCATTTTCATTCATTTTCACGCTGCAGTAAGAGGGAATTTTTTAGCCCAAAAACCGGATAACCCAGCCTCCAGATTTCCGGTTCATCAGACTTAGAGAAGTAAGTTTTTTTTTTTAAAATATCTCAACCGGATAACCCAGCTATGGGATTTCCGGTTTTGTTTGTTTTCTATTTTACATAGCCAGATAACCCATTGATGGGGTTTCCGGTTCATTTGCACATAGCCGGATAACCCAACAAGGGGATTTCCGGTTCTTATGGGCCTTAGCCAGATAACCCAGTCTTTGGGTATCCGGTTCATAGTTTTTTTTTTGTTTTTTTTTTTTTTGTTTTTCTTTTTTGTTTTTTTTTTGTTTTTTTTTTAATATCATTTTATTTAATTGTTAACTATTTTATTTTTTGTTTTTTAGTGGTTCGAAGAAGAGGAGGTGCGATCGACGGAATGCGTCAAAGAGGACGACAACGTCGAGAGGCTGATGGCGAGGGAGCTGCTCCCGAGGTTGATCCGCAGCATCCGGCATTTCCCGGAGGACCTACGGATACATCATTATTGGTTAGATATCAGAGGCACGTTGCATATCATTTATGGTTGGGCGAGGTACGTAAATATTTTCTTAAATGTTTTTTTAAATTACATGTACTTATATATTAACATATATTACAAATTATTTTCAGGAGAGACGACCAAAGCCGACCTTAAAGGTTGCTGCGCATGGCAGCAAATTAATCCACACATGTTTGAGCTACATCGCATTTCTTCAAAGGAGGATCCACACCTAAATATATATAATTAATTTAACTTAATATATAATTAAAAAAAATAAAAAGTTAAAATTAAAGTAATTTAAAAAAAAAAGGAAAAAATTAAAAAAAACAAGAACCGGAATACCCACAAAGGGGATATCCGGTTGGGAAAACTTAAAATGTAACAAACCGGAATACCCATACATGGGATATCCGGTTGGGAAAATTGAAATAAAACAAACCGGAATACCCATCCCTGGGATATCCGGTTGATGAAGGTTTTAAAAAAACAAACCGGAAGACTTCATGTCTGGTTATCCGGTTCTGACGAGGTACCAATCTCCCTTTCTCCTCTTACCGTCCGTACAAACAGTAACAATGAAAAAAAAATCAAAAATTAAAAATTAAAAGTAAAAAAAGGATAAAATTGGAATTTTTAAAAAATTGTCGGGGTATTGGGATAAACGTAGGGGTACAGGGTATAATTTTCCCACAATAAGTATGGAGTTCAATAATTCAAAATTTATAACAGCCCAATTTATGAACTAATCACTTGCATTAAACATATGTGGTTTATTATCCGAGGATCCGGCACGCATATATATATATTTTATATATTAATGTATTAATTATTATGAGAGGAAGAATTCTTTTCAAGATTTAGGATAACATATATATGTAGGTGTTTACTCGGAAAAATGGTAAACCAATGCTAGTTTCCTTTTTAAAAGTTACTTTTGCGGAATCAATTAAAATATTCCAGACCAAAGTGCTAATTTATGATTTATTGTGGATTACTTAATGAATGATGGAAAGTGGATAATAAATGACTTTGAATGCAGTAAATGCGAGAATAAAACCCACTTGAACGTAATAAAGATAAAGCAAAATTAACGAGATTGAAGTAAAGACAAAGCAAGAAAAGATGACAAGACTTTAACTAAAACAAATGCAAAATAAAAGATGATGAAAACAACAAACAAAATCCAATAGAAAGGAAGTAAATGATTGCATTAAATGTAAACTGGTACACAAACATACATTTTCAGATTGCACTCGTTTCTCATTTTCAGTGTAGAGATTGAGTTTATCAAAAGTGTAAGACAATTTGTGGACCCCTAAAACGATTTTATCTTTCTACTTAAATAGATGTTTCCAAAATAACTGCTTCTGACAGTTGAGTAACTCCTTGATGACACGTGTACTACCATGCACAAGATATCAGACAAAACTCCTCCACGTGTTTTAATATGTAAAAACCGTCAACAACTGCCATTTCTTTTCTTCGCCCCTTTCGACTTCGACTTACTTTAGAAGTTGGGCTCCTGATACTCAATTTCCAAAGGCTTGTTTCGACAAAGTATTGCTAGAATCCATGTCGAACCCTCTTCGACTAAAACTCCCTTTTCGCCTTTCCTTATTCTTTCTAAATATAGCAAGGTCGAAATCTCTGGTAACAAATTCCCCCCAAAAAAGGCTGCTTTCGACTTTAGAGAGAAAGTGGCGTTTTGTTTTCTTCAGATTTCGACTACCCCAAACACCATCATTATATTTCAGTTTCCAAGGCTATTAAACATGACCTAAAACCCTAGGTAGTGGGCTCTTTACCCACTCTCTCACTTTCTTTCAACGGTTCCCGAAATCAACCAATGAAATGACATCTGCTTCTGAAACGTTTCCTTGCTGACATCATCACATCACCATGTTAAATAGTATTTTCAAGGAAAATATTTTTGTATCGTATCCACAGAGATTGGGTGATATTACCGTCGTTCTATAGTTGTAATTGTTTTAAGTTGACAATTACAAATTGGTTTGGTTTGTTTTAGAATTTATCTTGATTTTATGAAATAAGACACAAATAACAAAATATAATTTTCTTCAAATAAGAAGTACTTTGCCAAGATTAGGATTCACTATTCCAAACTCATGTATCTAATCAAACCAAGTATGTGAATTTAAATATCATGAACATAATCTAGTATTCCCTCAATAATACTTATGTCTAAGTAATATTGTCATAATTGTTAAAATAATCTCTTGGCAATTTCTTCACTCAAAATATTATTTTAACAATCTTTGGCTAGCAATACACGTAGAAAAGCAATGCATAAATCTATTTCTACAACTTATGCATTACTTGAATAAATCTCTAGAACAGAATTTATACTATCTATTTCTACAATAGTATAGATCAAAGATAAGAGTTTAAAACAAAAGATTCATTCTACATTCATTCAATAAGATTCACATACAAAGATGTTCAAGAGAAATACATAGAGTAATAGGAATAGCTACCTCTAATCTTAGCAAAGAGAGTTGTTTAGTTACTCATCACCATGATAGAAAGCTTGCAAAGATATGAAATCCCGTTTTTGCCTTCAACATAATTTTCTCTACTGTTTTTCTGTAATGGAATAATATGTTCTTCTAAAAATCTCAAAACTAAAGATATATCAAAATTACATTCATTTCCTTTCTAATGAGACAAAAGGAGAAATGATTGCCATCCTCTTTTTGCCACCCAATTGACCAATAGAAGTGAATAGCCCCAAAAAGTGCTCTTTTGTTGTCTACCACGCCACCACTTCACATGCCTCCACAAAAGTCAGAATCTTCACTTAAACACGCTGGCTGGATTCGCTCAGTTCGCGGCGCCAA
The DNA here is from genome assembly GCF_029867415.1 of Vicia villosa. Lineage (NCBI taxonomy): Eukaryota > Viridiplantae > Streptophyta > Magnoliopsida > Fabales > Fabaceae > Vicia > Vicia villosa. The sequence continues at coordinate 497,349 of NW_026705203.1, read as the reverse complement.
CAGGAGGACGCGGCGCCAACTGAGCTGACTTGGACATTTCTGATTTTGACTCAGTTCGTGGCGCCAGCATCTGGACGCGGCGCGAACTGGCTTGATGATGACTTCTTCCTTAGTTTCTTGGCAGCCTTCTTGCGTTATCTCTGCTTGTATCCTCTTTGATCACTTCATGATGTGAAATTCTACAAAACTAGCAATGAAAGTGAAATACCTACTCAAATAGAATTAAAACAAGAATAATCACATATTTACCTATTGTGTGATTAAAAACATACGATTTGAATAGAAATTAGTTAAAAGTGACCAATAAAAGATGTGAATTTTACTACTATTTGGTCCCTAACAACTCTCCCCAACTTGCCACTTTGTTTGTCCCTAAACAAAAGTTTTCATCAAGGAAACAAAGTATAGCAAGAGAATATCTCACCAAATTTCAAACAATTGGATGGTTCAAAAGTACATGGCTACTTTGCGATACATTTACCTCAAGCTAGACAAAACAACAACGGCATAATGGTTGTGCACAAAACTACACATCAAAAAGTTCCAACAAGTACATGTCAAGTTTGAATCACCTAAACACAATTTGTGAACAATGAAGATATGAAGGTTTCTTTCACTCATCCGAACAATTAAATCAGCAACAAGTCCAATTATGCATACATCAAAACAACACCAATTATGTGAACAAGATGAGAATCAAGAGGTCTTTCAAAGGTTATAGCTTGGCTTGGGTTACAAAAAAGGGATAATATTTTGGAAAATCGAACAAAACCCTAAGGGAGCATTTTCTTCTCAATTCACTCGATAACACCTCCTCGTAATCCAATTTTCTTTACTTTTTCACAACACACGACCGGGAGCCTTTTCTTATTACTCGAGACAAGTGTTACTTCCTATTTTTTCTTTGACTCCACTTTGGTTCAAAAACACTCAATTGTTCTTTTTCACAAGGAATGCTTATTTCTTTTATGGACCACTTATTTCTTTATTTATTTTTCTCGCAACACTTGTATTTCTCCCCAACTTAGCTCTTTTCACACCAACTTTGATAACCAAGAATGCTACCTAAGGAAAATTAATTGCAACCAAATTGGTTGAAGGTTTACTCACACAAAAGAATAGGATTCATTCATTCAAAGGTTTATGCAATGATGAATTTAAATGAATCCTAACAAGCTCAAAGGGGGAACTAGGGATTTTTCCTCACAAGGTTGATTGATTTAACATTTTGGTCAAGTGGTTTCTCTCAAAACAATCAATGCCTCTATCATTTTCACAATTGTTCACAACAAGGATTAATGCATGATTAAACATAATAAGAGTGTGTCAAAATAATGTTCGGTATCCCGCAATTTAGTATACAATGGAAAGCTACCTCACACATGGCTAAGTTCTAATTGATTAAAAAAAACATGTAATTCAAAGAACTTATGCTATGCACTTTTGAACAAACAATCACACGATTATTGCCAAGTCTAGTAAGCGATAAAAATGTACCTTGAAATTGCCTCATACCACTCTTATCATCACCACTCCAATTGCATCCATTAAGCACTCAATCTCTTGCAACTTTGTTCCATTACTTCAATGAACAACCACAATTAAACAAAATTTTTTAGCAAGTAGGGTAAGTCAAATTTCAAGTTCACAAATCACAATTTAAATCACACACAAGTAAAACATGCAAATTAGTCTTCAAAAGTACCAACTATTTAATTAAATCAAAATACAATAAACTAACTTTAACTAAAGTACTAGAATTAAAATGCTAGGAATTATAATTGCTGGAATTTAAAAACTACTCTAAAGCTACCAACTCCTCTTCAAGCATCATCTTCATCACCACCCCCGACCGGTCCTAAAGTGTCTTCCATTTCTGCATCCGTTGCCGCAGTGCCACTTCCACTTGCTTGGCCACTGCCACCCCCCATAAAAGCTGGCCTGCCCACAGGCCAATTAGAATAGGCAACATAATCTGCTTGGGAAGGGAAGGTGCGAGCCTCCGGTGCCAAAAAGGTGTTCTGAAATTGTTGTTGCATGGCATCGAAAAGAAAAGTTTGAGACCTCCTTGAAGCCTCAAAGTTCTCGCAGCAGTAGGATGAAAAATCCATTTGATTGAAAGCGGAAGTACGACATGCTCGTGGTCGGGAGGAAGAGGGACCGGCTGCTCCTTCAGCTCTTGAAGTGGGATCGCAAAACCTGTTAACAAAATAATCATTGATTGTAGTGTTAATAGTAAAATGAATTTCAGCAGGAATGTCCACATTCGCTTGATGACAAAGGCCCATGATCAGCCTCGGGTAAAAGAGATTTCCGACTTTCCCCCATGGATCGTTCCACTTGTAGCTATCTTTCTGAGTTCATTTGCGATGATGTAAGCTACATCCACCGTTTGTCCATCCAAGATGAATGCTAGCAAGCAGCCTGCTTCTAGTGGGATGGTGGTGGTGTGAGTACGCGGTCGGATATTATTCAACAAGACCGCAAGAGCCGCTCGGGCAGTCAAAGTAAAATCCTCCCGTCTCTAATTCTTGGGCAGCCCTTGTTCATTTAACATGTAGCTTTTGCCTTGAACGCATAGCTAAGAGCTTGCCCAATCGAAATCCAAACTGCCTTCTTGAAGATTTGTTCGGTAGTCACACTTTTCGCCTTCTCCTAAAGTTAGAGGATTTCCCAAATAGGTGTTGATTGCATCTCTATTGAAGAGAATTGTTTTTCCCCTAACTTTGGTCCGGTAGTGGTATGTTGTTCCTTCTACAGTTTGAATGGCATTGGTGTAAAATTCACGCACAATGTCGTAGTTTATCTCACAAACCGGTTGACATAGCTTTTGCCACTTCCTACTCTCGATGATTTCCAAAATCTTGGCATACTTTCCAGTCGGGGAAAATTGTACTAGCCTCTCCGCCACAATGGTTATGTTTATGAGAGAGTTGTATCGCTCCTCACACTCTTCGTTTGAGAACTTGTTCACACTCCGCACAACCCTTGGTGGTCTTTGAGCTGTGGTCTTGAAACGCTTAGACATCTATGAAAGAACAGCCAACACACAGTACAACAATTCAAAGTCATTAGTACAAAGAGAACAAAACAGTGGCTGAGTTTGTCTGGGTTCGCGGCGCCAACAGAAGGACGCGGCGTGTCCTGTGCGCAACCCAGAAAAACATCAAGCTTCAAACTTCATACATCCCAAATTTTTTCACAAAATTTGTTTTGAAGACTACATACACACACCTAGTTCATCTGAAATCAGTACAAAGATAATACATCCATTCCCTAACCCTAAGTCTAACACATGCAAATCTCAAAATTTCCCTTTTTTAACCCTAAAAGCTATTTAATACGAAGAAGAAAGAGGGAAAGCAAGAGAACTTAAAGAGAATGCATACCTTGATTGAGAGTGTTAGAGATTGAGGATGAAGGTTAGGGAAGGAGTTGTGGGTGTATGTGGTTGTGTGAGTGTGGTTTCTAGGGCTTGCAAAAGGAAATGAAAAGAAACTAAAAAAAAAACAAGAAGAAAAAAATTTAAGAAACTGACTTGATGAAGTTCGCAAGTCACGCGCCGCCACCTAGGGACGCGGCGCGTACTGAGTGGGTTTAAAAATTTAAAAGTTTCTGCCAGTTAGTTCGCGGTGCAAACCATGTACGCGACGCATACTGAATGAATTTTCAAAATAAAAACTTTCTGCCAGCTGGTTCGCGGTGCAACCAGAGGTACGCGGCGCCAACATAGCAGAATTTTGAAAAAGTGTGGCAAATTTCAGGTCCCCCTTGTATTTCAGTGCAGAATTTTTTTTAAACAACTAAACTTGCGCCTTTTATTACTGAAATGGAAATGCAAATGAAAGAGAACTTACAACGTTGGGTTGCCTCCCAACAAGCGCTTTGTTTAACGTCGTTCGAGCTCGACGGTTCATTGTGCTTCAAGGCTCGACGAGTGAGAGAACGCACACGTCCCGATTTGATTCACCACCATGATACACCTTTAACCTTTGACCATTGACCGTCCAGTTTGCTTTTGTTTTTGTATCTTCCAACACAACGGCCCCATAACTTCGCACTTCCTTAACCATGAACGGTCCCGACCATTTGGACTTTAATTTTCCCGGAAAAAGTTTCATCCTAGAATTGAATAGGAGTACCATTTGCCCTTCATGAAATTCTTTTGGCCTTACTTTACCATCATGGTACTTTTTCACTTTTTCTTTGTAGAGTTTATTCGAGTGGTAGGCGGTGTTTCTCAATTCTTCAACTCTATGAAGTTGGTCTCTCCATTCCAATCCGGCTAAATTGGAGTCAAAGTTTAAAAATTTGAGAGCCAAAAGTGCTCTATGCTCCAATTCAACCAGCAAATGGCAAGTCTTACCGTAGACCATTTGAAACGGTGTCAAACCTATTGGAGCCTTAAACGCGGTACGATATGCCCACAAAGCTTCATCCAACTTCAGAGACCACTCTTTCCTTACACTTGACACGGTTTTCTCAGGAATCCGCTTAATTTCCCTATTAGAGACCTCGGTTTGACCATTAGCTTGAGGATGGTAAGGAGTAGTGATTTTGTGCTTGACACCATAGTGTTCTAACACTTTTTCCAGTGGTGCATTACAAAAATGAGAGCCACCATCACTTACCAACACTCTAGGCGTACCAAAACGGGAAAATATGTGTTTCTTTAAAAATTTGATCACCGTTTTGGAGTCGGCCTTGGGTGAAGCACTCGCTTCAACCCATTTGGATACATAGTCAACCGCAACTAGAATATACTCATTACCATGAGACGAAGGAAACGGGCCAACAAAATCAATACCCCAACAATCAAATACTTCAACTTCTAGCATGTTGGTTAGTGGCATTTCATCTCGTTTGCCTATTCCCCCACTTCTTTGACATTGATCACAACTTTTAGCATGTTCATGAGCATCTTTAAACAATGATGGCCAATAGAATCCCGATTGTAGGACCTTAGTGGCTGTACGTAATCCGCTATAATGCCCTCTGTAAGGAGAGTTGTGACAATGCCAAAGAATGTCTTTGGACTCTTCACTCGTGACACACCTTCTCAAAATGCTGTCCACTCCTACTTTGAACAAGTATGGGTCATCCCACACATATTGCTTGACATCGGACAAGAACTTCTTCTTTTGATTACTAGTGAGGTCTTCCGGTATCAAACTGGTTGCCTTAAAATTTGCAAAATCGGAAAACCAAGGCCTCACTTGTATCGCATAGAGTTTTTCGTCCGGGAACTCCTCTCTCACTTCACTTTCTTTCATCATCACATCTACATTGACCAAACGAGACAAATGGTCCGCTACCAAATTTTTGGACCCTTTTTTATCGCAAATCTCTAAGTCAAATTCTTGCAACAAAAGAATCCATCGAATTAATCTTTGCTTAAAATCCGGTTTGGTCAACAAAAATTTGATAGCCAGGTGGTCCGTGTAGACAACAACTTTTGAACCAATCGAGTAAGCTCTAAATTTTTCGAATGCATACACTATGGCTAGTAATTCCTTTTTCGTTGTTGCATAATTAATTTGTGCTTCATTCAAAACCTTATTAGCGTAGTGAATAGCATGAAAAACTTTAGACCTTCTTTGACCCAAAACAGCCCCGACCGCGTAATCGCTAGCATCACACATAAGTTCAAAATCGAGTTTCCAATTAGGTGCAACGATTACGGGTGAGGTGACCAACTTTTCTTTTAGCTCTTAAAAAGCTTCTAAACATGACTCATCAAAATGAAATGTCATACCTTTGTTGAGCAAGTTGTTCAATGGCTTGGCTATCTTTGAAAAGTCTTTAATGAACCTCCTATAGAAGCCTGCATGACCAAGGAAGCTTCGTACTCTCTTGATGTTGACCAGAGGAGGCAGCTTCTCGATCACCTCGACTTTGGCCTTGTCAACTTCCAAACCCCTTGATGAGATTTTATGACCAAGAACTACTCCCTCGATAACCATGAAGTGGAATTTCTCCCAATTAAGTACAAGGTTGGTTTCTACACACCTTCCTAACACCACATCTAGATTCTTCAAGCATAGATCAATAGAAGCACCATAAACGGAAAAATCGTCCATAAAAACTTCAACGCACTCCTCTATCAAATCCGAGAAAATAGCTTGCATACACCGTTGGAATGTTGCCGGTGCATTACATAAACCAAATGGCATCCTTCGATAAGCAAAAACACCAAATGGGCATGTAAAAGCCGTTTTCTCATGGTCTGTCGGGTTCACCGTGATTTGGTTATATCCCGAATAACCATCTAAGAAGCAATAAAAGTTTTTACCGGCCAATCTCTCTAGCATTTGATCCATAAATGGTAGTGGAAAATGATCTTTTCTTGTGGCTTGGTTCAACCGCCTATAGTCGATACACATTTTCCACCCGGTCACCGTTCTTGTAGGAATCAACTCGTTCTTGTCATTACGGATAACCGTCATCCCACCTTTCTTTGGTACCACTTGAACCGGACTCACCCACGCACTATCGGAGATAGGGTAAATCATCCCGGCTTCCAATAGTTTCACCACTTCTTTCCTAACCACCTCTTTCATGGACGGATTCAAACACCTTTGTGGTTGTGCTATAGGTTTGAAGTCATCTTCCATCATGATGTTGTGCATACAATAAGCCGGGCTTATTCCTTTCAAATCGGACAACACCCAACCTAAAGCTCCTTCATTTCTCTTCAACACCTCGATTAATCTTTCTTCTTCTTTAGGCGATAGAGCGCTACTAATTATCACCGGTTTGGTGAAATTTTCGCCAAGGAAGACACACTTCAAGTGAGTGGGCAACACCTTTAATTCAACCTTTGCTTCTTCCTCTTTCCTTTCCACATCTAATTCCTCCACCTTTTCCTCTTTTTGGTTGATTTCTCCACAAGACTCCAACTTTTCCAAAATAGCTTCAATTTCTTCTTCTTCATCCTCAAGGGAATTGTTGTAAGCTCCTATGAGAGTTTTCTCCAACGGATTAGAAGTATGAATATGATTACACACTTCCACTATTTCCTCTTCAATTGCATCAATGCGAAAGACATCATGCTTGTCCTTGGGGTGTTTCATGGCTTCAAAAAGATTAAAAGTGACTTCTACATTATCCACTCTCACTTTCATGAATCCATCATCGATGTCTTTCATCATCCGGGCTGTTTTCATAAAAGGCCTTCCAAGAATCAATGGAACATCTCTATCTTCTTCCATATCCACTACCACAAAATCTACCGGGAACAAGAATTTGTCAACTTTGACCAACATGTCTTGAGCAACTCCGTAGGGTGAAGTTGTAGACTTATCCGCTAGTTGCAACGTCATCCGGGTGAGTTTCATATTGACATTCCCCAATCTTTTTATGATAGATAAGGGAATTAGATTGATGCTAGAACCCAAATCAATTAGACCATTCCCAATGTAAGTGTCTCCGATGGTGACCGACAAGATGATTCGTCCCGGATCGGCTTCCTTCCTTGGGAGAGTTCTTTGAATAATAGCACTACATTGAGCATCAAGCAAGATTATTTCATTTTCCGGATACCGCTTCTTCTTAGTGAGAATGTTCTTCAAGAATTTGGCATATTTTGGCATGTGCTCCAATGCTTCAGAAAATGGAATATTTATTTGGAGTTGCTTAAATATATCCATAAACCTTGCATTTTGCCTTTCATTCTCTTTCCTTGATGGTGCATGTGGGTAGGGTAAATGTTGAATGGGGCTTGTACTCACTCCTTTTTTGTTTTTCTTCACACTTTTCTCTTTTCTCTCTTTTTCACTCTTTTCTTTTTCTTTTTCAACTAATACCTCCTCTTCTTTTTCTTTTTCTGTTTCCACCACTATCTCATCCTCCTCATCTTCAACAACAACAAAATCATCATCATCTATTATTTCCTTATTCTCCCTATTACTCACCTCCTTTTCACTCCTTGTAAGAATTGCTTTGCAATACTCCTTCGGGTTAGTTTGAGTGTTTGCGGAGAAGGAAGATCCCGTTTGTTGTTCGGCCAATTGCTTTGCAAGCTGCCCCACTTGGTTGTCTAAATTCTTTATGGCAGCCATGTTAGTCTTTTGGTTCTCCATAGAAACTTGCATGAATTGGTTGAGTGTGTCTTCCAATTTTGAGCTTCCGCCTTGAGGTTGTTGACTTTGACCTTGTGGATTTGGACTTTGATAGGGACTTTGATGTTGATTGTGTTGGTTGTTGAATCTTGAAGGGTGAAATCCTTGGTTGTTCCTTTGATAAGAGTTGTTGTGGTATGGAGGTTGCCTTTGATAGCCTTGATGTTGGTTGTTCACATAATTAACTTCCTCTCCTTCGGGTGGCGGACAAAAGCCGGTAGGGTGGTCACCTTTGCAAAGTTCACAACTTGATACTTGAGAAGTCATTTGCATTCCATTAATTTCCTTCATTTGTTGTGGGAGCTTCGACATTTGCTTGGAGAGTAACTCAACTTGTTGAGAGAATCTTGTTTTGAGCAAGGATGGCATCGTTGGTGTTTAATTCAAGAACACTCGGCTTTCTTTGTGATGGACTCCTATCATGTTGAGTTTGGAGATCATTGAGTGCCATACGATCAATTATCATTGTTGCATCCTCCGCACTTTTTGACATTAAGGATCCACCCGCAGTAGCATCCAAAAGTGTTTTGTGCACCGGTTGAAGCCCATTTCGGAAGATGTGGATTTGTGTGAGATCATCAAAACCATGACCCTTGCATTTTCTAAGCATGGATTTGAATCTTTCCCAAGCCTCATTTAAGGATTCGTTGCTTCCTTGCGTGAATACCGCGATTGCCGTTTTTGCTTCTATGAATCGGGATTGAGGAAAATATATTTCTAAAAAGATAAAGATCGTCATAAGTCTTGAGCATCCGCTATCTAGAAACCATCTTCTCTCGGATGGCTCAAGACATTCCACCTACAAATTTAAACAAGGGAAATAGGTACCCAATTTTCATTGGGTCCTTGTGTGTGAGTGAAACAAAGGTTGCTCTTGGGAGTCCATTTGAAAATGCCTTTGGGAACCAAGAATCTCCTAAAGCGACATTTTTTAATGGTATGCCCCCTTTTGCAACAATATAGACATCTTGAGTTTGAATGGTCATCACATTTGCTAGATTGATCTTTTATCACATAAGTGTATCGTTGATACGGATTTATCATACTATTTTTGAAATGTGATCGATCAATAACATATGTGATTTTTGATTGTGAAGCCTTGTCTAATTTGGCTTTGATAGTTTTAACTTCTTTTTGCCAAATGTGACAAGTTTCACATCCTCCCCATCTAAACCAAGGACTCTTGTCAACAACACTTGTGTCTTTGATACTTTTGATCATAGATTCCTTGAGAGTTTCTAATTCCTTTTCGAAATCAGAAACTTTCTTCTCAAGGTATTTGAAAATTCTTTTATTTGAAGCTAAGCGTTGAAATGCTTCCTTAGCTTCATGATGCAAAGTATCAAAGGCATGCTTTAATTCAAAATAAGACATAGCATCAACATTATTGTATTTCTCATGACTTACAATCTTTTTCTTCTTTTGATGTGCCATGAGACATATGTTGACGGTTTCCTCTTCATCGCTTGAGCTTTCTTTGCTAGATGAGTCACTATCACTTTCCCAAGCGATATAAGCTCTTCTTCCTTTTGTTTTCTTCTTTTGAGGTTTGCTCTTTGCCTTATCTTTCTTAATCGAAGGGCAATCCGGCTTGTAGTGACCCGGTTTACCACAATTGTAAGAAGACCCTCTAGGTTTAGTCTTCTTATACTCATCTTGCTTGTTAGGCTTTGATTGACGTCTATAGTCAACTAGATTGTTGTCCGAGTGTTTAATTTCATTCTTTCGAAGATATTTATTGTATCTTCTTACGAACAATCCCATATCTTCATCCGGACTATCATCTTCGTCACTAGATTCACTATCACACGTATCTTTGGTACATGACTTAGAACTTGAAGCCTTTAGAGCAATAGACTTCTTTTCGGTGTCCTTTGACTTCTCTTTCTTTTCTTTCTTTTCGTGCTTGTTTAGATTCATGAGATCTTTCTCATGTTCTTCAAGCTTTCCAAATAGAGCCGTGAGATTCAATGTAGATAGGTCGTTGGCTTCTTTGAATGCCGTGACCTTCGGTTGCCATTCCATACTAAGACATCTCAAAACTTTGTTAGTAGCTACGGCATTGGGAGTAGTATGTCCCAAAGTGTGTAAACGATTGATAATATGAGAGAATCTCTTTTGCATTTCCGCAATGGTTTCACCTTGCTTCATATGAAAGAGATCAAACTCTTGCGTTAAGGTATTGATTCTAGCTAGTTTAACATCATTAGTTCCTTCATGGGCGACTTGTAATGCATCCCACATTGCCTTAGCCATTTGGCAATGCGACACATGAAAGTACTCATAAAACCCTAAGGAAGCTATAATCATGTTTCTAGCTTTCCAATCATACCCGTAATCCTTTTCATCTTTTTCATCCCATTGTGCTTGAGGTTTAGGTCTGGTAACGCCTCCATCGTTGGTTATGGTGATAGCCATAGGACCATTGACGATGACATTCCAGATTTTTCTATCAACGGAGTTGATATGAATGCACATATAGTCTTTCCAATAACTATAGTTTTCTCCAGTGAAAACAGGCGCTTTATTATATGCCCCTTTTTGACCGCTCTCCATTTTCTAAAAAGTTATATCAAGCACTAGAATGAACCGGAGCTCGTGATACCACTTGTTAGACGATAGGAATGGTCTAGAGGGGGGTGAATAGACCACCTTTTTCCGACTTAAGAAAATTTTAGCTTTTGAAACGTGACTTCCCTGAATCACTTAATCGTCTACGAGCGATCGCGTTATCAGGGACAGGATATGTGCACGAAACCTAACGGATGAGAAATGGCGAATTTTGAATTACGTTTTAACGAATTTATCAATTCAGTCAATTACACGCTTAGTAGAATATTAATCACAATGAACGTTTATATCAAAATATGAACAAAAATTGATTGAGTAATTTTATCGAACACTTGGTGATCGATATTTATGAAACCTTGATTTTTGCTCAACAATGGAAATATAATGAAACGAATAGAAACAAGATAGAAGTAAGAACGATAAAGAACACGAGATTTGTTAAGGCAGTTCCTCTATCGTCCTCGCAGGAGTACGCCTGCCCTAATTTCAAATGAAATTAGGAAAGTTTTATTTGATTGCAAAATGTTTAACAAGGATAGAATTTACCAATCACCAACTACACACATGCAGTAAAATTGAATACAATTCGATCCTCCCCTTGATTCAAGTTGAATCAAGTCAATGTCTATGATCTTCACCGATCAAGACACCGATCATTCCTTTTTCAATCCTCTGGTTGTAGCAAATTGGTTGAGCGGATCTTCAATCCCTCAATCCCTTATGCACGGCTGAATTGATTACCAAAGAAAATCGATCGTCAAAAACCTTCGTACCAAATCTTTGATGAAGAAGGAAAAACCCTAAGGTTTTATACAAGAAACACCCTCAACAATCTTCACTCGAACAAGATAAATGTCTACCGTCGAATCTCGAACAAGACAAATGTCTATCGTCGAACCTTATCAACACACGTTCCTTACTCCGATCGAAAAGGATGATTATGTGTGATTTTCGATCAATAAGCGAACGGTTGAAGATGAGAAGAAGCTTGAGTATATCTTTCACGTTTCTTGTTAAAATGCTTGAAAATGATCAAATGAATATTTATACCACACTCTTTGCATAGGCTAATTAGAACACATCAAAAACCAGTACCAAAAGCGGTAGGTCGACCTGCTCCCCTGCATAGGTCGACCTATTGAGAAATTTGCACCTGAATATGAACTAAGTGTGACACTTGCGTCGACCTGAAGGGTCGGCGTGCGCATTCTCGAGATTTCCTCAAAATGCCATGCGTCGACCTGAGCCATCAATGCGTCGACGCACTTTGTTTGTACACTGAATCCTTGAGTCACCAAGATTGGATGCGTCGACCTGAAGGGTCGGCGTGCGCATACCCGAGATTCCTCCAAAATCCCATGCGTCGACCTGAGGAGGAAATGCGTCGACGCATTCAGCCTTTACATGAAATCCTCCATAAAATGCTTGCAGTAGGTCGACCTATGGTATTTGCGAGTCGACCTATTGATGTCTTGTAGCCAAAAATGCTTGTCTTTGTTGCATCCATTTGATTTCTATGATTCCGCTCTAATTGTAGTTGGTTCACAATGTTTTGACATCATGAAAACTACACCATTTCCCTCACTATATATATATAGAAATCCATTTTATATTATAGAAAAATTAAAAACAAATTTACCATTATATTAAAATTTTCTAAACAATACATATTTAAATTTTTTACCTACCAAAACTACAATGCGAAATCATTAACAATTGTTTTTTTATCAATGAATGAAGTATATTAATTCCAAAAAACACAAAGAGATACACAGCGATCGTCACGATCCAGCCAACAAACAAAAACAAGAAGGATTAAGAAGAACTTAGACTATATAACTTGCTATATGGTGCTTAAGTTTCTTAGACAAGTAATATCTATACACAATCTTCTCAAGTATACCCTCAGTAATATTATCTATTCTTTCCTTTTGAAAAACAATATTGTCTGTAAAGCCATATCACATGCTGGCTTTCCACCCCTTCTTCTTGGTACAATCAATAGCCCATATTTGCTTAAGAGACCATTCCTCATGTGTATGATTCAGTTCCAACCAACAGAGAATAGTATTCCAAATGTTCTTGGTAACACAGAAGCCAGAGAAAATGTGGTTTATTGTTTCACCCGCTTCATTACACAAGCTGCATATGCTATCATGGATAATGCTAAATTGTTCGAGCCGCTCCTTTGTAGCTAGTTTGTCGTGGCAGATCAACCACAAAGTGACCAAAGAGATAGGCCTAACTATGTTCTTCTTGAGCATGAACCTCCGAGGAACCCTAATGTTGTCATCTATCAAGCCTCTGTACATCTCCTGCATACTAAACTTCCTACTCTGCAACATCTTGTTCCAAACATTCCGAATGCTAGGAATAAGGGCTACCTGCTGCACAATACTAGTCATCATCCATGACCAACTTTTCCTGCGCATAATAGTCATAATGTCAGCAGTTTTCAAGTAGAAATTATGGATCCACTTGACCCAAAGATTGTCTGATTTCCTGCAGATATTCCATAAGCACTCTAGCAAGCAAACTTTATTCCAAACGGCCAAGTTGATGATATTAAAACCACCCTGATGAGCAGGCTCACAAAATGAGCTCCAAGCCACAGGTCTTTTCTTCTTGATATCCTGCCAGCCAGCCCAAACATAAGATCTACAAATAGCTTCAATTTTGTGGATGACAAATTTGGGTAAAAGAAAACACTACATCCAATACTGAGCAATTGCAAAGGTGACACTTCTAACCAATTGAATTCTCCCAGCATAACTCAGTAATTTAGAAGTCCAGTGTTTAACCCTACTAAGGATTCTATCAATTAAGGGAAGGTAATGAGCAATATTGAGTCTCTTACTAGTAAGAGGGACCCCCAAGTACCTGAAGGGAAGCTTTCCTTCCTCAAAAGTGGACAAACCTTGCAGATCTTGTTTAGCTCTCTCATCCATGCCATCATAATAAGCCTTACATTTTTTAGGGTTGATGATGAGTGCTGTGGAATCTGAAAAAGCATTTCAACAGACATGTAATCACCTCTACAGAATAAAAGAACATCATTTGCAAAACTTAAGTCAATAATGGCCAGCCTCTCGCATTTGGAGTGATGATTAAAATTGGGAATCAATTGCATTTTACCAAGAAGACGATGAAGGTACCCTATCATAAGAACAAAGAGCAAGGGGGAGATAGGGTCCTCTTTCCTAATTCATCTTCGAGCTTTAAGGGGTTTGGACATTTCACCATTAATGTTAAACGCATAGGATACATTAGTGACAACAGTTATAACCCAATGAGTAAATAACTGAGGAATTCGAATCTCAAGCATTATGTTCTCAAGAGCACTCCAGCTGACCATATCATATGCCTTCTATAAATCAAGCTGAAGCCTGACTCTAGGGGTCCCTCCTTTTCTATTTTACCCTTTGATAATCTCATAGGCTAGCATGATGTGATTGTGAGTAACTTGTCCAGACACAAAAGCAGCTTGACTCAGACTGATTATGCCAGGTAATACACTACCCAACCTAGCAGTCATGATCCTAGATATAATTTTTTAGAAAGTGGTACACAATACAGTGGTTCTATAGTCCTTAACAGATAAGGCTTGGTCTGTTTTAGGGATATGGGTAACCATAGCTTTGTTGAAGTCATTGAGGATTCTACCATGTGTGAAGAATTCTCTCTTAGCAGCACTTACATCATCTATAATAATAGGCCAACAACTCTTGTAAAATTTTCCCCATATCCATCTATTCCAGGTGCTTTAAGATCCCCCATGCCTTTAAGAGCTTCTTCAGTTTCCTTAGTAGTGACATGACTAATAAGGAAATCTCTCTGCTCTTTATTTAATTGGGTTCCCCTCCTCATAACTTCAAGTTCAATATGATGGAGGTTATGGTTGGCTTTCCCCATAAGGTTGCTATAAAATTCCATAACTTCAATCTCAATATCCTGCTGCTCAGTGATGCACATCCCATCAACTCTCTTTAGGATTCTCATACTCTTGGCATTTTGTTTAGATTTGAGGTAGGCTTGGAAAAAACACTATTACCATCGCCTTTTCTCAACAATCAATTTTCGTCCTTTGAAACATAATCTTTTCCTCCATATCATTCCAATGAATAACCTTTAGGATTATGAATTGGCTTCAAATCTTTCTTAAGTCTCATAAGTTTATGCCAAAGGATGCACATGGGAGTGCCTCTACTTGGTAGGTTCCAACTATTTATAAAACACATTCCTCAAATCCCTCCACATCAACAATGCTTTTACGAAACTTGAATGTCCCATGCTTCACCCTACTGTTATGGTTGATTGCCAAGTGGAGCATGGCATGATCTAAGATACTAGGGGGAGGATATTAAGAGTCACATCACAATATTTCTGCAACCAATCAGGATTGGCAAGAAGTCTATCAATGCGGGAATAGATGGGATGAGCACTATGCTTGTTAAACTAGGTAAAAAAGTCACCTCTGCTGTCCATCTCACACAAACCAGTATTCTCCATCATGGTTTGAAGGTCATTGTACTCATTTTCCATCACCAGGTTGCCTCCAACTCTGTCTTGAGCCTTAAGGACATCGTTGTAATCCCCTATCAAACACCGGGGCCCTTGATGGACATTACTAAGTGTCATACCCCAATTTTTGACCCTAAGATCATACATCATTTGCATCTCAATCATTAATCAAGATCACAATCTTGAGATTTCACTATTCGGTGTTATGTTCGCTTCAACTTTGAGGGGAACTATCAAGCACCTAATTTTCTTTTATTTGTTTTATACTAACCAAAATCCAAAAATATGCATTTTGTTTCCTTTGTTTGTGTTTTGCAGGAAAAAGATCGCGCAAAATCAAAACAGTGCCAGAAAAGGAATTTTTGAAAATTTCACTATGGAAATCGATTTACCCATATAGGAAATCGAATTCCTTGGACGAAATTTGAAAAAAAAGAGGGAAGCATGACACCATTTTGGCACCAATCACATTTTATTTGATCATTTTTGTCATTTTACCAATTTTCCACCTCATCAAAATTAACCCCTTCATTAAACCCACTTAAATCTCATTTTACCATTTTTACCATTTAAATACCATTTAAACACCATTTAAACATAAGTTAATAACCAAATGCAAAAAGACCAAATTGCCACTACTCTTGCTCCAATTCTATAAATAGAGACCTCTACTCTCTCATTTCTCAAGCTTTGATAGCCAAAAAAGTTCTTGCAAATTCATTTCTCAAGCTTTGAGAGCCAACAAACCCCTTGCAATTTCTCTCCTCATCCTTACCAAATTCACCAAAGCTCTTTTTCTTTCATAAAGTTTGTGAGTCACATCTTGAACCTCACAAACTTTGAGCTAATCCACCATCCATTTCACTCTTTTTTCTTCAATTGTTGAGAGATTAAGATTTGTGTTGGTGATTCTTGAAGTAGATCTAAGTTTTGTTCAAGATTTGGTAATTTTCTTCATCTTTATTCATCCATCATAATGTGATTCTTTTGTGCTTGTGTGTGATGCATCTTTGATGCTATATTGGTCCTATTTGATGGTGAATTGATGGAAAATTCGTGCTCCAATTGATGTGTGATCATAAGGTGTTTGTATGTTTGCTTAAGTCAAGTTTTATGCCTCCTAATGCTGATTTTTTGAATGTTGTGTGCACGAAATCGATTTCCCTCTGTAGGAAATCGATTTCCACCTTATTTTTTTTCAAAATTTGAACTCTGCACTCAGGAAATCGATTTCCTACAGAGGTAAATCGATTTCCTACTGGCAGAATGTGGTTTTTTTGCCTTTTTTATGCTTGTTTTGGCTTCCTACTTCCTCCACTTCATTAATATCATTGGATCTAGGATGTTGATAGGTTTGAAAGGACTAAATCCATAATATTAGATGAATGATATTAATGATATTGTGAGTTGATCAGAATATCCTTTCAAGAATTATACTAGGGCAAGCCATCCCAACATGCATTTCAAGAATTGAAGCCATGATCAGTTCATCCTCAACTGAAGCCATGATCGGTTAACTTACAACAATCACTCAATCAGGGGCAATCTTCTTCAGCAATCCCCAAGCAGTTTTATCAGCCCTTCTCAAAGGATCATCGTTTTGATACAGTTACCGGTGTAATAGAAGTATGTTTAAGCATCTTCTTCCCAAGCAGAGTTGGCAGAGTTCTCGTGTTGAGGAATCAGAGTTTTAATCTTGCCTCACAAAAGAGTCTCCCTCAGTTGTCACAAACAATTGCATTGCATTGATCATATATCATGCATAGAAAAATTCAACATCATGCATTGAAACAACTTTCATACTCATTTGCATTTTTCGAGGTCATGTTGCTATCAACATCTTCACCTTGAGATCAAAGTCCAACTTATTGGGCGCCTATCCAAAACAGATACTTGTTTGTCTTGTCCGTCTATTGTTGTTCCTTGATATATCCTTTCTTCATCCAGTGCCATTCCTGGATGTTATGATTTCTCTCTCTTCTTTCAGTGTCATTCCTGAAAGATTTACACCATATTTTATCTTGGTTCCCTTCAATCATGTTTTATCTTGATTGTCTCTGATCATGCTTTATCCTGATCGCTTACACCATGCTTTATCTTGTTTCCCTTCAATCATGTTTTATCTTGATTGCCTCCAATCATGCTTTATCCTTATCGCTTTCGACCATGTTTTATCTTGGTTATCTAATCATGTTTTACCTTGATTGTCATTTGGTATTTTTTTCAATCATGTTTTACCTTGATTGTCATTTGATGTTATCCAATCATGTTTTACCTTGATTATCCCTTAATGACATCCAATCATGTTTTACCTTGATGGACCTGTGATGATTATCTAATCATGTTTTACCTTGATTGTCCGTTGATGATTATCCAATCATGTTTTACCTTGATTATCCTTTAACGATATCCAATCATGTTTTACCTTGATTGTCATTCGATGTTGCCCAATCACGTTTTACCTTGGTTGTCATTTGATGTTGTCCAATCATGTTTTTACCTTGATATTCATTTGATGTAGCCATATTCATGTAAGCCTCAGATATTCTCTTCTCGAAGTTCAATCATGTTTTATCTTGAAAGCTTCTGTCGACTGTCTCTTTCTTCTGCGAAGTCCATTACTATTCCTGGATGACGCATGCCTTTTCCCCAGTGGAATCCTTTCTTATCTCCCCAGTGGTGTTATACTCCTCTCTATTCTAGAATCATATTTGATACATCCATTAGCATCACATCATACCTTAGGTTCAAAAATTGTGTGTTTTATATTTAAGTCTCTTCAATTACGTCGAGCTGAGGATTTTAACCCTCACATCTTCGGATAGAAGAAACTTAAATAGGGGCATCTGTCATACCCCAATTTTTGACCCTAAGATCATACATCATTTGCATCTCAATCATTAATCAAGATCACAATCTTAAGATTTCATTTTTCGGTGTTATGTTCGCTTCGTCTTTGAGGGGAACTATCAAGCACCTAATTTTCTTTTATTTGTTTTATACTAACCAAAATCCAAAAATATGCATTTTGTTTCCTTTGTTTGTGTTTTGCAGGAAAAAGATCGGGCAAAATCAAAACAGTGCAAGAAAAGGAATTTTTGAAAATTTCACTATGGAAATCGATTTACCCATATAGGAAATCGATTTCCCTGGACGAAATTTGAAAAAAAAAAGAGGGAAGCATGACACCATTTTGGCACCAATCACATTTTATTTTATCATTTTTGTCATTTTACCAATTTTCCACCTCATCAAAATTAACCCCTTCATTAAACCCACTTAAACCTCATTTTACCACTTTTACCATTTAAATACCATTTAAACACCATTTAAATATAAGCTAATAACCAAATGCAAAAAGACCAAATTTCCACTACTCTTGCTCCAATTCTATAAATAGAGACCTCTACTCTCTCATTTCTCAAGCTTTGATAGTCAAAAAAGTTCTTGCAAATTCATTTCTCAAGCTTTGAGAGCCAACAAACCCCTTGCAATTTCTCTCCTCATCCTTACCAAATTCACCAAAGTCTTTTTCTTTCATAAAGTTTGTGAGTCACATCTTGAACCTCACAAACTTTGAGCTAATCCACCATCCATTTCACTCTTTTTTCTTCCATTGTTGAGAGATCAAGATTTGTGTTGGTGATTCTTGAAGTAGATCTAAGTTTTATTCAAGATTTGGTAATTTTCTTCATCTTTATTCATCCATCATAATGTGATTCTTTTGTGCTTGTGTTTGATGCATCTTTAATGCTATATTGGTCCTATTTGATGGTGAATTGATGGAAAATTCGTGCTCTAATTGATGTGTGATCATAAGGTGTTTGTATGTTTGCTTAAGTCAAGTTTTATGCCTCCTAATGCTGATTTTTTGAATGCTGCGTGCAGGAAATCGATTTCCCTCTGTAGGAAATCGATTTCCACCTTATTTTTTTTCAAAAATTTGAACTCTGCACTCAGGAAATCGATTTCCTACAGAGGTAAATCGATTTCCTGCTGGCAGAATGTGGTTTTTTGCCTTTTTTATGCTTGTTTTGGCTTCCTACTTCCTCCACTTCCTTAATATCATTGGATCTAGGATGTTGATAGGTTTGAAAGGACCAAATCCAGAATATTAGATGAATGATATTAATGATAGTGTGAGTTGATCATCTTTTATGCATTTTACTCCTTCTTCCTCTACTTCATTAATATCATTGGATCTAGGATGTTGATAGGTTTGAAAGGACCAAATCCATAATATTAGATGAATGATATTAATGATAGTGTGAGTTGATTATCTTTTATGATTTCATTCTTCTTCTCCTTTTTTCTTTTGATCGATGAAAGTCTTAATACTTTGAGAATTCTTATGGATTCTTAGAAAAGACTAGATCGTTACCTATTTTCTTTTCGTGCGGTATTGCTTTCGGAGAATGATCTACATATCATTTCTCTCGCATGCATTAGCATATAAAGTTTTGAACGGCCTCGTTGTAGGGTGATTTCTACATAAATCACTTGGCGATCTACTTAACATAGCGCAATATTTCGTGTCCCGAATCAAAAAGATCAAATATGGAAGAGAATTGTATGCGGTTCATTTATGACTTATGGAGGTTTATCGTGTAGTCGCTATGATTTTATCAAGCTTCTGATAAAGTTCCATTAAATTTAAATCCGAGAACATCCTTCACTCACCATCGATCTTTCTTACTAACTTTGATAACATACTTGACAAGTTTCAAGATGGTTATCTTTAACATCTAACAATTAACTTTAATTTCCGCAATTTATTATACCGCTCTTTATATTTCTCGCTTTATCGCTTTATTTTATCATTTCATCATATTTACATTCCGCTATTTTTCCTTTGTCCATTTGGACGTTTATATTCCGCTATTTTCTCTTTGTCCATTTGGACATATGTTTATGTTTCCGCTATTTTCTATTTGTCCACTTGGACCATACTTTACTTTTATGCTAAAACACTAATAAATAACAAAAATTTAAAAAACACTTAAGGCTCTCTTTTGGACTATTGGTTACTATCCCTAGCATTTTGGAGATTCGGACTTATGGACTTAGTACCTCTGGACCCTTATGATATTGTTACTCTGCTGTTATTCTGTCTGTCTGGCATTGGATTGTTGTCTGTTTGTATGTGCAGGTATTTCCTTGAAAGCACTTGATGGTTAATTCCAAGTCATTGAAATAAGGATTTTACCCGAAAACAGCCGTTACTCTGCCCGATTTTCGTCAGAATTTTAATGTGCTTAATGCAAAGTGGTGCTAAGATAATAAATTCATCTGGATCCCCAAGTGATAATGTTGGTTTAGTATTGATATTCCAAAGGATGGGAAATCTACCTTGACTCATAATGTCAAGTGTTGGCTTCTTATTTCGGTTAGACCGTTCTTTTCCTTAGCTTTTATTTTACGCAATAGGATAGCCTCTTCATCTCCTCCCCTTCTTTAATTTTCAAAATCTTCTCCCTTTATCAAAAAACCTTCTTATGTTTGCAGCCTTTTCAAAAACCTTTCTCTAAAAATATCTTTTGCCCTTAGTGGCCTTTTTCTTCAAAAAGTTTAGACACGACTTATTGTCGAAACGAGTGGCGATACCCCACAATTTTGAAATTGATTGATATAATGAGATCTTTTCCGCGTGAGAGAGCTAGTGGCATACTCGTTGATTTCTATCCGAGTTGGAGCCCTTCTTTCATTTGCGATGCGAAGAACTCGTTTGTTCTCATGCTCAAGATCAATGGCTGAGTATTTCTCTCCGACGACGATAAAGTGTTTATTCGTTTTTTTTAAAATGTTTTCCCTTTTAAGCGGAACTACATTAGCTCTGACTTCTCCATTGCACCGAGGAGGTATGTAGGCACAAGGCTTAACGTCTTGTCGAGCTTATTTTAAAAATAAAACAAACCGTTTTTTAGCACACACGACACAGATTTTCAAAAAGGTTCCTGTGGAGTACCACAGATATGAGGGGTGCGTAAAACCTTCCCCTTGTATAAACAACACCCGTACCTAAGATCTCTTCTTTTTGTTTTAAAAACAAACTTTGGGTTTTTTTTCGTTCTTTTCCCTTTTCCTTTGGAAAGAATAAAGCGCGGTGGCGACTTTCACTGAAATATTGATTCGAGTCAATCTCATGGCTTCGATATCAGATTTTCCCTGCTACAGAAAAAATGGCGACTTCACTGGGGACCCAGTTTTAAGTGTGTTAAGCCTATTTTTGTTTATCTGTGTTTTTTATCTGTATATATTGTTGTGTGCTTTGATTGTTTATTTTTTTTCTTTTTTGGTGCTCGATGGTTCCTCTGTGATGAGATAAAGTTCTAACTCGGACTTTTGTGAGTAACTTGAGATAGGAGGTGGTAAGACCAATAGTCGCATGTCAGGAGCAATCCTTACCATGAGCGTCATATGGTGGAACCCCAATCAGTGGAGGCCTCATGGATGGTAGTAGAGGTTGTTACGAACCATCGTGATAACGCTATTACTTTCAATAGTGAGTGTCCGTAGAAGCTGAATGGCCTAGAACCCTTTTAACCAATCTAAGCCTTTTTAGGATGTAGTGCAGAAACAAGATCAAGTACCAATTTGAGCTTGTTGTCATGCGATGCTATGCTCAGACGAGGTCTTTTTAGGCATATTATTGGCGCCCATGAGCAATTGTGCGTGCCGGTAATATCCGATAGAAGATTGAAAACTCTGGGAACCTTTGTAGAACCCGTTCGGCAGGTACAAAATTCCCTAGTACATACCTTTGTGGGTGGTTCTTAACTTTGACTCCATGCTCGTGACGTCGAACCTTTGAACTTTGTCCGGGCGGCCATGTGTGATCTTGATTGTGATTGATGCATAAACCATTCATCCATGAATTCATTTGATTTCCAAGGAAATCATAGGTCTTTCTTTGTAAACATCTAAAGTTTCATCAAACTCAATGGATCTTGGGTGTCGATGAGGTGAAAACCTTAATCCACCAAAATGGATGATTGATCTTGATGATAACTTGATCAAAGCTTTGATCCAATATAGGATTTACCTCCTTCATGTTTTGATGTTTACAAATTAATAACTTGAATTCCTTGAAAATCAAATAAATAAAAAGAGACAACAACAATCACATCATTTGCATACATACATCCAGGTTGTCCAGAAAACTTATCCTTGTCTATCTCCATCTTAAAAATTTGTCTGTCTACTGTCAAGCTGATTCCTCGACACATTGAACTAGAAGCATGTATCTGAAAAGTATGGAAGAACTTCAACAAGACCAAGAGTTTCTAAGAGCAGAGATCAGCGAGTTGAAAATTCAGATGAATCAAATTATGGAAATCCTGCAAGTCTTGTTGAAGAAAGAATGCAACATTCCTCCGATTATCACAAAGCAAGTGAATACTCCTTTAGCCTTTTCCGTTGCTACTCCAACTCGGGGGAAACCATATGTTATGTCATGTGATTCATATTTTGAAGTAGAGAAGGAAACACCTGTTTGGGTTCCTCAATCAGTGCTTCATAGGACTCTGCATCAACATCCATTGTCTGTTCCTTCTCAAGGTAACAAAAAGCAGAAACAAGATAAAAATCGCGATAGGACTCATTTTGATCCTATTCCTATGTCATACACTGAATTGTATCCTACATTGGTCCATAAAGGGTTGATCACAACAAGAGCTATGCCGCCTCCTCGAAATCCTCTCCCTGATGGTTTCAGATCTGATCTTCATTGTCCTTTCCATCAAGGTGCAGCAGGCCATGATTTAGAAAGATGTTTCCCTTTGAAGGAAAAAGTTCAAGAGTTGGTGAGATCAAAGATGCTCTCTTTCAAGGATATGGGTCCTAATGTTGTCACTAATCCTTTGCCAGATCAAAGTGGCTGAAGAAAAGTCAAAGCCCAATTTTCCTAAAGCCAAGTGTTTCACAAGAGATAACTCATCTTTGTTGCTGATTAGTCACTAGGCCTTGTTTCTGTACTATTCGTATTTCCTTTATTGTGCTATTTACTTTTAGACTTTGTTTGTTTCTGAATGGTAATTTTAATGAAATGAGCATTGCATATTTTGAATTCATTCACATCTGCTATGTTTATGCCTTCTTTTACAAAACTTTTTCTTCCTTTTGCTTTCTCTATCAAACTTGTGTTTTATGCAAAGATTGGAGGGAGGATGATGACAACGAAATACCCAAGTTGTTGAACTGTATGCTTTCAAATAAAACTTTGCTGATGATGTACATGCATTGTTTCAATTCTCAAACACTAGAGAAATAAGGAAGTTAATCCCTTGTCAACCCCTCTGAGCCTTCGAAGTTGGTGTTTCTTTCTGTACGAAAAAACCCGCATTTTTAACCTGGGGCAGGGTAGTCTCGGTAAATTTGGCTGTGCATTCTATTTTAAGAGAATCATTCAGTACACCTTTCCACAAAGGTTTCAATCACAAGCTTTCCTCCGCATACATCAAAGAAATGTTGGAGATGCCAATCAAAAGCCAATGATGGTTCATCAATCATTAAGCAAGGCAGTCACTATCTTTAAAAAAAAAATTGAAAAAACACATATACAAAGAAAAGCCTGCTAAGTCAAAACCATAAAATGACTTAGGCAAAAATAAGGGCATCCCGCTAACTGTAAGTTCAAAAATAAACAGTTCAGGCAAAAGTTAGGGAAATCAAAAGAAAAGATGAAAAAGAGAAGTCAATAAATTCCTCAAGCAACAAAATGTTGTGACAACAAAAACGATGAAGTGACTGCCATCTCAAAAGTTCTCTTTGCTTGTGAGCTATCATCATTATCAAAGGTGCAAATCCAAAAGTCTCTTGGAACCTGAATGCATAAGTTGAATTAACTGAGCTTAGGACTGAAGATCATCACGAAGGGGGTGGGTACTATCAAATTTTGAGCCTTATATCCTTTGTTTCTTAAACCGTGAACCTAGCCACGTTACAACCTTTAAAAGACCTAATTGAAGCAAGGTTTGTTTGAAAGCATACTACAACAAGGTTGCGTAAGCTGACTCCCATGAGATTTTCCAATCATTTGTTTTGATATCATGCCTTTGCTTTATCTTTCACTTTGAATGTCTCAACCTTTATGTTTTGACCAGTGATTCCATTTGCTTTACATCAATAATATCATTCCAAAAATGATTTTGATTTCAAAAATATTCTTTGAGCATTGCATTAAAATTACCATTCTTGAATGAACATTTTATTTGCAACTAAGCATTCATCTTTCAGGAAGTTCAAACAGTCGAGAAACTTGATCAGTGATCCTATCAGGGGCATGTTATTTCAAGATCCTATTGTTCAGATGTTCAGTCAAGATTTGTTGATCAGAATATCCTTTCAAGACTTATACTGGGGCAAGCCATCCCAACATGCATTTCAAGAATTGAAGCCATGATCAGTTCATCCTCAACTGAAGCCATGATCGGTTAACTTACAACAATCACTCAATCAGGGGCAATCTTCTTCAGCAATCCCCAAGCAGTTTTATCAGCCCTTCTCAAAGGATCATCGTTTTGATACAGTTACCGGTGTAATAGAAGTATGTTTAAGCATCTTCTTCCCAAGCAGAGTTGGCAGAGTTCTCGTGTTGAGGAATCAAGGTTTTAATCTTGCCTCACAAAAGAGTCTCCCTCAGTTGTCACAAACAATTGCATTGCATTGATCATATATCATGCATAGAAAAATTCAACATCATGCATTGAAACAAATTTCATACTCATTTGCATTTTTCGAGGTCCTGTTGCTATCAACATCTTCCCCTTGAGATCAAAGTCCAACTTACTTGGCGCCTATCCAAAACAGATACTTGTTTGTCTTGTCCGTCTATTGTTGTTCCTTGATATATCCTTTCTTCATTCAGTGCCATTCCTGGATGTTATGATTTCTCTCTCTTCTTTCAGTGTCATTCCTGAATGATTTACACCATGTTTTATCTTGGTTCCCTTCAATCATGTTTTGTCTTGATTGTCTCTGATCATGCTTTATCCTGATCGCTTACACCATGCTTTATCTTGTTTCCCTTCAATCATGTTTTATCTTGATTGCCTCCAATCATGCTTTATCCTGATTGCTTTCGACCATGTTTTATCTTGGTTATCTAATCATGTTTTACCTTGATTGTCATTTGGTATTTTTTTCAATCATGTTTTACCTTGATTGTCATTTGATGTTATCCAATCATGTTTTACCTTGATTATCCCTTAATGACATCCAATCATGTTTTACCTTGATGGACCTGTGATGATTATCTAATCATGTTTTACCTTGATTGTCCGTTGATGATTATCCAATCATGTTTTACCTTGATTATCCTTTAACGATATCCAATCATGTTTCACCTTATTTGTCATTCGATGTTGCCCAATCACGTTTTACCTTGGTTGTCATTTGATGTTGTCCAATCATGTTTTTACCTTGATATTCATTTGATGTAGCCACATTCATGTAAGCCTCAGATATTTTCTTCTCGAAGTTCAATCATGTTTTATCTTGAAAGCTTCTATCGACTGTCTCTTTCTTCTGCGAAGCCCATTACTATTCCTGGATGATGCATGCCTTTTCCCCAGTGGAATCCTTTCTTATCTCCCCAGTGGTGTTATACTCCTCTCTATTCTATAATCATATTTGATACATCCATTAGCATCACATCATACCTTAGGTTCAAAAATTGTGCGTTTTATATTTAAGTCTCTTCAATTACGTCGAGCTGAGGATTTTAACCCTCACATCTTCGGATAGAAGAAACTTAAATAGGGGCATCTGTCATACCCCAATTTTTGACCCTAAGATCATACATCATTTGCATCTCAATCATTAATCAAGATCACAATCTTGAGATTTCATTTTTCGGTGTTATGTTCGCTTCGTCTTTGAGGGGAACTATCAAGCACCTAATTTTCTTTTATTTGTTTTATACTAACCAAAGTCCAAAAATATGCATTTTGTTTCCTTTGTTTGTGTTTTGCAGGAAAAAGATCGGGCAAAATCAAAACAGTGCCAGAAAATTCACTATGGAAATCGATTTACCCATATAGGAAATCGATTTCCCTGGACGAAATTTGAAAAAAAAAGAGGGAAGCATGACACCATTTTGGCACCAATCACATTTTATTTTATCATTTTTGTCATTTTACCAATTTTCCACCTCATCAAAATTAACCCCTTCATTAAACCCACTTAAACCTTATTTTACCATTTTTACCATTTAAATACCATTTAAACACCATTTAAACATAAGCTAATAACCAAATGCAAAAAGACCAAATTGCCACTACTCTTGCTCCAATTCTATAAATAGAGACCTCTACTCTCTCATTTCTCAAGCTTTGATAGTCAAAAAAGTTCTTGCAAATTCATTTCTCAAGCTTTGAGAGCCAACAAACCCCTTGCAATTTCTCTCCTCATCCTTACCAAATTCACCAAAGCTCTTTTTCTTTCATAAAGTTTGTGAGTCACATCTTGAACCTCACAAAATTTGAGCTAATCCACCATCCATTTCACTCTTTTTTCTTCAATTGTTGAGAGATCAAGATTTGTGTTGGTGATTCTTGAAGTAGATCTATGTTTTGTTCAAGATTTGGTAATTTTCTTCATCTTTATTCATCCATCATAATGTGATTCTTTTGTGCTTGTGTGTGATGCATCTTTGATGCTATATTGGTCCTATTTGATGGTGAATTGATGGAAAATTCGTGCTCCAATTGATGTGTGATCATAAGGTGTTTGTATGTTTGCTTAAGTCAAGTTTTATGCCTCCTAATGCTGATTTTTTGAATGATGCGTGCAGGAAATCGATTTCCCTCTATAGGAAATCGATTTCCACCTTATTTTTTTTTTCAAAATTTGAACTCTGCACTCAGGAAATCGATTTCCTACAGAGGTAAATCGATTTCCTGCTGGCAGAATGTGGTTTTTTGCCTTTTTTATGCTTGTTTTGGCTTCCTACTTCCTCCACTTCATTAATATCATTGGATCTAGGATGTTGATAGGTTTGAAAGGACCAAATCCATAATATTAGATGAATGATATCAATGATAGTGTGAGTTGATCATCTTTTATGCATTTTACTCCTTCTTCCTCTACTTCATTAATATCATTGGATCTAGGATGTTGATAGGTTTGAAAGGACCAAATCCATAATATTAGATGAATGATATTAATGATAGTGTGAGTTGATTATCTTTTATGATTTCATTCTTCTTCTCCTTTTTTCTTTTGATCGATGAAAGTCTCAATACTTTGAGAATTCTTATGGATTCTTAGAAAAGACTAGATCGTTACCTATTTTCTTTTCGTGCGGTATTGCTTTCGGAGAATGATCTACATATCATTTCTCTCGCATGCATTAGCACATAAAGTTTTGACCGGCCTCGTTGTAGGGTGATTTCTACATAAATCACTTGGCGATCTGCTTAACATAGCGCAATATTTCGTGTCCCGAATCAAAAAGATCAAATATGGAAGAGAATTGTATGCGGTTGATTTATGACTTATGGAGGTTTATCGTGTAGTCGCTATGATTTTATCAAGCTTCTGATAAAGTTCCATTAAATTTAAATCCGAGAACATCCTTCACTCACCATCGATCTTTCTTACTAACTTTGATAACATACTTGACAAGTTTCAAGATGGTTATCTTTAACATCTAACAATTAACTTTAATTTCCGCAATTTATTATACCGCTCTTTATATTTCTCGCTTTATTTTATCATTTCATCATATTTACATTCCGCTATTTTTCCTTTGTCCATTTGAACGTTTATATTCCGCTATTTTCTCTTTGTCCATTTGGACATATGTTTATGTTTCCGCTATTTTCTCTTTGTCCACTTGGACCATACTTTACTTTTATGCTAAAACACTAATAAATAACAAAAATCTAAAAAACACTTAAGGCTCTCTTTTGGACTATTGGTTACTATCCCTAGCATTTTGGAGATTCGGACTTATGGACTTAGTACCTCTGGAC
The DNA here is from genome assembly GCF_029867415.1 of Vicia villosa. Taxonomy (NCBI): domain Eukaryota; kingdom Viridiplantae; phylum Streptophyta; class Magnoliopsida; order Fabales; family Fabaceae; genus Vicia; species Vicia villosa. The sequence goes on along the minus strand of NW_026705203.1, from coordinate 469,163 downwards.
CCTTATGATATTTTTACTCTGCTGTTATTCTGTCTGTCTAGCATTGGATTGTTGTCTGTTTGTATGTGCAGGTATTTCCTTGAAAGCCCTTGATGGTTAATTCCAAGGCATTGAAATAAGGATTTTACCCGAAAAACAGCCGTTACTCTGCCCGATTTTCGTCAGAATTTTAATGTGCTTAATGCAAAGTGGTGCTAAGATAATAAATTCATCTGGATCCCCAAGTGATAATGTTGGTTTAGTATTGAGATTCCAAAGGATGGGAAATCTACCTTGACTCATAATGTCAAGTGTTGGCTTCTTATTTCGGTTAGACCGTTCTTTTCCTTAGCTTTTATTTTACGCAATAGGATAGCCTCTTCATCTCCTCCCCTTCTTTAATTTTCAAAATCTTCTCCCTTTTTCAAAAAACCTTCTTATGTTTGCAACCTTTTCAAAAACCTTTCTCTAAAAATATCTTTTGCCCTTAGTGGCCTTTTTCTTCAAAAAGTTTAGACACGACTTATTGTCGAAACGAGTGGCGATACCCCACAATTTTGAAATTGATTGATATAATGAGATCTTTTCCGCGTGAGAGAGCTAGTGGCATACTCGTTGATTTCTATCCGAGTTGGAGCCCTTCTTTCAATTGCGATGCGAAGAACTCGTTTGTTCTCATGCTCAAGATCAATGGCTGAGTATTTCTCTCCGACGACGATAAAGTGTTTATTTGTTTTTTTTAAAAATGTTTTCCCTTTTAAGCAGAACTACATTAGCTCTGACTTCTCCATTGTACCGAGGAGGTATGTAGGCACAAGGCTTAACGTCTTGTCGAGCTTATTTTAAAAATAAAACAAACCGTTTTTTAGCACACACGACACAGATTTTCAAAAAGGTTCCTGTGGAGTACCACAGATATGAGGGGTGCGTAAAACCTTCCCCTTGTATAAACAACACCCGTACCTAAGATCTCTTCTTTTTGTTTTAAAAACAAACTTTGGTTTTTTTTTTCGTTCTTTTCCCTTTTCCTTTGGAAAGAATAAAGCGCGGTGGCGACTTTCACTGAAATATTGATTCGAGTCAACCTCATGGCTTCGATATCAGATTTTCCCCGCTACACTAAGCTGCTCAATGTCATTCCATAAAATCCTTCTTTGATCTAGATGGTTCAGAGCATATATTGCAGTAAGCCAGAATTTTAGATTACCAGATAAGTCATAGATCCCACAATGGATGAATTGACTAGTGCTTTTAATGTGTTTCAACTCAGATTGTGTATGGTCCTAATTGATCCCGACCATTAGAATGAGAGACGTAATTGTCCAGAAAGCTTCCATTAAGGTTAAGTTTATTTCTAATATGATCTACTTTATTTCTTTTAACCCTAGTCTCAAGCAAGACACAAATTTCAAGCTAGATTTCTTTGAGGCGGGAATTCACCTCCCTAATTTTACCAGCTTTATTCAGTCCCCTAATGTTCTAGGAGACTAACATTTAATACTATATGTGGTGGCATGAGGCTCATTCGAAGCCTCAACCACCTCAAAACCATTCACACAATATACAACATTAGAGGATTCAGTATAAATGATTCTCTTACCTCTATCTCTTGTAGCTTTATTCACTGCTGTCTAACTTTCCACTGTAGGCTCACTACTCTCTTCACTTGGTTTAGGCACTTCCTTAGGTGTAGTGACAATAGTTGCAGGCTTTTGGTCTGGTTGAGACTTAGGTTTCCAAACTTTCTTCTTTGGGAGTTCTCCGCTTATGTGACCAACAATTTGGCATTTATTATAAAATTTGGGCTTCCATATTCTATCGCTTGCTTAACCTTCCTCCCCTCTTTATCCTTAATAGTAATTTCGTTGAGCAGTTTGCAAGTGATATCAACTTCCACTAATATTCGAGTGTAGGAAACTCGCAACTTCTGAGCTGCTCATTCATCAGTAACCAAAGGCACACCAATTGCACTCCCAATCTTACTCAGACTCTTAGCCCCCCATAGTTGAAGAGGAAGTTGCGGGAGCTTCACCCAAATCGGCAAAGTACGCATCATGTCCGGCTTAAGATTGAAATCTGGCCTCCATTCTTTGATAATCACAGGCATATTGTGAAATGTATTAGGTCCTTTTATCTCCTTGTCCTCATGACTCTTGAAGCGAATGATGAAATAAACATCATTGTGGTAGTACATTTGTGGAAGTTAGACAAAGTTCCAAACCCTCACCATGAAGTTTTTCACCATGTTCATGCTCATATCCTCTCCCGAAACATATAATACAAGAGCATTTTCCCAAAATTGGAGCTCTAAGGCCATCTCTTCATCTTCAATTTCAATTTCCACGTCCCCCTTCATGTGCATCGGAGCCATATAGGTCATTACCAGCCCATTCGCAGGGTTACCGTTATCCTTCAGAATATCCGCCCACAACTTGCATTCCTCTGAAACAGCCAGTGGTGGTGGTTCGGTGTATGATTCTCTTGTATGACAGTCACAATAGGAGATTTTGTATCACAAAATTATGTATAAAATGTTTTTTTTTTGTTGCAATTATGAATAATGCTGATAGAAAAATAATGTAAAAATAAACTATTTGAACATATTCAATGTAAGGTGTTATTAATTGTAACGTTTGAAGTACTAATATAGACATTAAACCTACATCAAAACTCTGAAGATTAAACTAAAACTAATAATTTTTTTTGACACAGACTAACCTAATAATTTATCACACGGATGGTTTTGCTCTTTGTCCCTTGTAATCAAGTCCTTTAGAATTTTGGTTCTTTATTAATAATACTTGCTTAAAAAAAAAAATGTATCACATGGATTACACGCTAGTAATTTTTTTCTATATAATTTATATGAAAAAATTAATCCAATGAAAATAGGTGAACACTCCTCTCCCCACCTTTGAATTTAGTCAGTTCTCGTATTTTTTAAAATTTCTTTTTGATGGAAATTTAAGAAAAAATTATAAAAACATTAATAATATAATGTTAGAAATTATTTCTTAAACTTTAATTTTAAATAATTTTATCATAGTTAAATATAGAAGAAAGTTATGACAAATTATAGAAATCTTCTTTTTAAGAAAATATTAATTTTTGAAGAAATTTCAAAATAAATAAATAAAAAAGTAACTATATATGTTGTTCTAGAAACTTTTTGAAAAAAAAATATTTCTGATTAAGTTTATTATAGTTAAATATAAATAGAAAATTGTTCAAGAAAATGGTATGGAGGAAATTTAAGAATAAATTTAAAAAATACCTTTGCGGTTTTTAAAACTATTATTGAAAAAAATGTTTTAATTAAATTTATTATAGTGAAATATATATAGAAATTTACTTAAGAAATTTTTTGAGCAAATTTTTTGACACAGACTAACCTAATAATTTATCACACGGATTACACACTAATTTTTTTCTATATAATTTATATGAAAAAATTAATCCAATGAAAATAGGTGAACACTCCCCTCCCCACCTTTGAATTTTGTCAGTTCTCGTATTTTTTAAAAATTGTTTTTGAAGGAAATTTAAGAAAAAATTATAAAAACATTAATAATATAATGTTAGAAATTATCTCTTAAAATTTAATTTTAAATAATTTTATCATAGTTAAATATAGAAGAAAGTTATGACAAATTATAGAAATCTTCTTTTTAAGAAAATATTAATTTTTGAAGTAATTTAAGAATAAATAAATAAAAAAAGTAACTATATATGTTGTTCTAGAAACTTTTTGAGAAAAAAATATTTCTGATTAAGTTTATTATAGTTAAATATAAATACAAAATTGTTCAAGAAAATGGTTTTGAGGAAATTTAAGAATAAATTTAAAAAATACCTTTGTGGTTCTAAAAACTATTTTTGAAAAAAAATGTTTTAATTAAATTTATTATAGTTAAATATATATAGAAATTTATTTAAGAAATTTATTTAAGAAATTTATCAATCGGTGTAATGTCATTAAATATCTGTCTTAATTGTATTTCAAATATCCAAAAATGAATGGGTGCAATATACATCCCCTGACAGCAAAATATGAATCACATATCTCTTTCCATATACAAAAATTTGTGCATTAACTCAGGATATTAAAATTTTAAAATAAATAACACCACTTATGAACCACTCTTTTCATCAAACCAAAATCCAACATAAGATATAGTTTTCTACACTCAATTTGTTCCATGGCATCCCAATCCTCCAGCATCTCAGTCACTTCACAAAATCATGGCGATTCATCCAAAATAAAAAATGTGATGGGTAAAGAGATTGAACAAGGTCAATCTTCAAAATCTGATTCCAACATGCCTATTGATTTTGTGAAGCTACCGAAAGAGGATTCGGTTGACGCGTCAACGGTGCAAGAACACAATTTTTTTAGCCCTATTCAAGTTCGTCGTTCGTGGTCCGATTCTCCTAATGCTGACAATGAAAAGAAAAAAGAGAAAACCATTGGAGAGAAGAACTCAGAGTCAAAGACGTCTTATCCATGCAACTTTTGCATGAGAGAATATCCTACTTTACAAGCGTTAGGAGGGCACCAGAACGCCCATAAAGCGGAACGTGCTTTACAAAAGCTGCGCGAACAAAGGTATGGTGCTTTAGGGTTAGGACAAACTTACTTGAACCCTTGTTTTCGTTATCCTAGTGGTCTTTATTCACCCTATGGATCACTCGGGGTTAGAATGAATTCAATGATTCAAAAACCATCTTTCTTTAGCCCTAGGGTTACACCACATAATTTTGCATATGGTCATGGTGGTATGTATTTGCAAGAGATATTAAACCCTTCCCTTGTTAATTTGAGAAACAGTATGGAAGGTAGTAGCAGGGTTGGAATTCCGGGTCTTGGTGGTGCAACTTCTTCTAGAGTTGAAAATGATGCAAATAATAAAATTGCTGCTTTTCTAAAACTTGGAGAGTCTTCCAAAGATGTTGCCACAAGTTCAAACTCAATCATAGAGAAGAATTTTTTTATGGCTCCTGCTCCTGCCAAAGATGAAATTCATCAATCAAAGTTCAACACTGAAGATGAACCTTCCGATTCTGAATCTTCTGGACTTGATTTGACACTTAAGCTTTGAATAAGTTTCTATATTTTGTTTCCATAATTTGATTGCTATGCTCTCTAGTTGAAGTTATGGCATGGTGTTTGTTTCTTTTTATTAAGTCAAACTGTTTTTAATTGATTTTAATTATGTTGTGGTATTCAGATATTATTATCATGTGTTAAATTTTGTGTTATTAATTTGATGTTATTTCTTAAATAGTTTTTTGATTCTTAGAATTTATAACTTGATTATTTATGTTTTTTCTCAATAATATTAGTTCTGTTTAATTTGTTTGCTAGAGGTATTTAAAAACCGAACTTGAAGTATTAATGTGATATTTCAAATAAAAACAGAAGTGTATGCAACTTTCAATATGTGAAATTTAAGGCGGCAATATTAGCAAACTATCCAGATATAAGAAATCACTTTTCATAATAAGTATGAAGTTCAATAATTCAAAATTTATAACAGCTCAACTTATGAACTAATCACTAATAAAATATGTGGTTTATTGTCCGAGTATCCGGCACGCATATATTTTATGTTTTAATTATTATGAGAGGAAGAATTTTTTTTTTTAATAAGTAATGATATATATATGAACAAGGAGCTACAAAAGCCGACAAATTACCTCTTTATACAAGAGAGAGGTAAAATGTTCAAAAAGTGAAAATTACAAGCCGTAGAAGAATCATTAACTGACCTAAACCATTTCCACGAGGTGAGTACTATAGCACTAAAACACTCGTCAAAGGTAAAGTCGTTACCGCTAAAAATAATACTATTTCGAATAATCCACAGATTCAACAGAACCGCCGACCAGATGAGACCATTTAGGATAACATATATGTAGGTTACGTGAAGAATCTAATATTAATGTCCTATAACATACAAGAAGCATTCAACATTGAGGACTACTTCTCAATCAAAGTATCCCTCTAGGAACAAATATGTGTTTATTAGAAGAAAGAGATGATGGCAAAAGTCTTAAAATTATTGACAATGAGAGAGTCACCTGGTTGAGGTGCTATGGAATTCCCTGTCATGCTTAGATTTCTAAGTTTTTTCGAGTTCATATTGTTTACGTTTGGCATTTACATTTGCTAAGATGAAGAAACAAACAACCAATCCAAATTTTATGTGGCGAGAATTCTTGTCTATACCAAAGTACAACTTGGAACTCAATAAAACATTCAAGGGTTAAATGGTATTCACCCCCTGCCAATAGGGCGTGTTTCAGAATTGCCCCCCTGAATATTTTTTTTAAAGATCACACCCTCATAAAAATAAAAAACCAGTTTAACCACACCCTCTTACCACCATTGCTGACTGGGTAGTTGAATATTGGGTGACATGGCAAAGACCAATTGCTGACTGTGTTTTTTATTGATTTCTAGGGTAAGCTTCTTCCCCATTTGTACGAGATTCATTTCCATTGTTCTTCCTCACCCTGTTCTTCCTCACCTTGTTCTTCCTCGTCCGTTCAAATCGTTCATCGCAGAGCCATGGTTGGAAGCAGTTCACGCGCGAGCACGGTTGGGTCAGTATCATCGCATGATTTGCCCAGATGTGGGTGTGGTAACACGATGAAGATGTGGAGAGCCAACACAGTGCAAAATCCCAACCGAAAATTCTGGAAATGTCGAAGCTCTGGGGTGAGTATGTTTATGTCATCATATAATATTGATTTTTCTTATGCTAATTCAGTTTCCATATCTTTTTATGTAGATTGTTAATAGCTGTGAACTATTTCTATGGGATGATGAAATACTCCATTTCAGCAAAGGAGAAACTGTCACTTCACCATTTTGTAAGAAGTGTGATATACTACAATTGAAATTGGAATCAGTGTCAACCAAATTGGAGAAAGCGAAGATGAAGGTTGAAGTTCAGGAAAGGAAAAACATGCAGCTTAGGATAGCTCTTATTGTGTGTTGTATGATTGTTGTATGTATTTACAATTTCATGTAATCTGTCTAATTTAGTTAAGTTTGATTGATGTAATTTTCAATGATGTATAATATACTTGGAAACATCTTTTTAATGGAAGGAGATTCATGCCTTTTTTAAGAGTTTACTTTGTTGTCAATATGGTGAGGCACACTATTGCATATTGCTGTAATAACCAAAAGCACACATGTGCATAATTCAGAACAAAAAGGAATAATAGATGCATAATTGAGTTGATACCAAAAGCACCTTATGTGCATAAACTAGTTTACATCAAAAGCACATATGTGCATAATTCAGATCATATATAAATAACAGATGCATAATTGAGTTGATACCAAAAGCACCTTATGTGCATAATTAGTTCATTACCAAAAGACATTAAAAGCACAAATGTGCATAATTCTGTTTACAAGAAAAGCACCAAATGTGCATAAACCATAAAACCACATGAAGCACCAAAATGTGCAATTCAGTCAATACACAAAGACATAGTGCAATTCAGTCATTACAAAAGGCACCAACATGTGCAACAGACAAAGTAAACAGACATAGTAAACTACAAGTCATTGATAGACTTCTTTTTAGGGGTCTTCTTCATAGTCTTCTTAGGAGTAGTCTTCTTCTTCCTTTGTGAGTCATTGCCATCACCCTCCTCTGTTATCAAAAATGGTTGTTCTGGTGCAGACCCAGGGCCTGTGAAAGGTTTTGGTTTTTTAAACCAATTTTCCTTAATTCTCTCACTGACCCTCTTTCTCACTGGGTTCACTTGAGCTTTTCCCTTGTTTTTGGCACTTTCTTCAGCTGGTGTTGTTTTGGCTTGACTGGTTTTCACTGCTCTTGGCTTGCCTTGACTTGGATTGCCCTCACTTGCACTGGCTTCACATGTTCTGACCTCATTTGGATTGGCCTCTTTCACCACATTTGTTTTGACCTCATTTGTAGCAGTTGGATTGGCTTCACATGTGTCAACACTTGCATTATTAGCAGCCCTCAATTGTCCTTTTTTCTGCAACATAAGCACAATGTCAGTAGAAGAATCTAAAGCATACAACATTATCAAAATCAATTAAGATCATACCTTTCTTTTCAAGGCACTTGGATCTTGCACCTTGCTCTTGCATGACTTGATATTATGCCCAATCTTGTCACATCTAGTGCACCTGTAAGACACACCAGGTAGCCTCCTCCTAGCACCTTCCTCTCCAGTTTCCCTAATCCTCAATTTCCTTGGTCTACCAGGACCCTTTTTAAAGTCAGGAGGCAATAGATCTTCACTTTCAACATTAGGCCACATGTCCTGTCCATTTATAGGACTAATAGGAAAACCATAGCACAAAGCATATTTCTCCCTACTGTAGCATTCATTAACAAACAACTCTGGATTTTGCTGTCTAAATCCTAGGGCAGCTACAACATGCCTACAGGGTATACCAACTAGCTGCCAAAAATTACATGAGCATGATCTTTTAGCTATGTCAACTATAAATTCTTGGCTGTTATAGGCATGTGTGACTTGAAATTTTTCCCCCATGGCCCATGTTGGTAACCACTGACCACTCATAGCTACCTCAGCATCTAGTCTCCTCCTAGGGATTGGCATGATTTTGTGTGGCCACTTATCAAGTTTCAAAGTAGATTGGCTACACCTATTCATTAGATATTTCCTAATCCACTCACACATTGTCAATATTGGTTTATCCCTAGCACATAAGATTGTTGCATTAAAGGATTCAGATATGTTATTCATTAAAACATCACAGCTAGGATAATAGCTAAAAGCATGCTTACACCAAGATTTAGTAGGCACTCCCATTAGCCATTCCCAAGCATGTGGATCTACAGCCTTTAATGCAGTCATCTTCTGCAAGAATGCTTGATGGTATGTGGCCTTGGCTGCTCCCATCATTAGATCTCTTATAAGTGCTCCTCCACCAAACTTTTTCTTAAAATTTGCATACAAATGCCTCAAGCAAAGTCTGTGCTCAATCCTTTCAAACATTTCCTCAAAAACAGCCACCAAACCCTGCATACAAGGATAAATAACATTGTAAATACAAAACTAAATTAAAAGTACATAATCAATTGTTAGAGGCAATACCTTTTGCTGGTCTGAGATGAATACATATCTCTTATCTATTCCAATATCTTCCATTAACAGCTGTATAAACCACTTCCAAGATTCTTTTGTTTCTGTTTCAACAACCCCAAATGCCAATGGAAAATATTGATCATTGGGGTCCCTTCCCACTGCTATCAACAACTGCCCTCCATACTTAGTCTTTAAATGACAGCCATCAACCCCAATAAAAGGTCTACAACCATGTATGAACCCTTGTTTACATCCCTCAAAACCGAAATAGAATGAACCAAATCTTGGTTGGATGGAAGGTGATGGCCTCTCAATGTTGATCTTTACAGTGTTTCCAGCACTCACCCTGTGCAATTCAGCTGCATACCTCCACAAGTTTGAATATTGCTTGTCTGCATCCCCTTCTATCATTTGTCTTGCTATCATTTTTGCTTTCCATGCCCTGCCCACAGTGATCCCCACTCCATAATTTTGCCTCATATCTTGAATAATATCACTTATCCTCAAGTTTTCACAGGTCTGCATTTTCTTAACAACTGCCTTGGCCACCCACTTTGAATTTGCAGTTTTGTTATCCAAAACCCTAGCACATGTGTGGGTGTCCTTTATAGTCTTAATTGCATAAGTGTGCTTGTGGCCCACTTTGGAACATAGCATTAAAAAACCACACTTGGCTTTACATTCAACTCTCACCCTATACCCCTCATTTTTAACAAATGTTATTTCCCTACCATTTAAAACTGTCCACTCACGTATAGCCTCCCTAAAGTCATCTAGGGAACTGAACTCCATGCCCCACTTAAACTTAAAGTCCTTTGTAAGTTGTTCCTTCTTGAACTTTTCAAACTTAGGTTTTTTGTCATCTTCTGAGTTATTAGGGTCAGAACTATTAAGCTCTTCACTAAGGTATTCCTCTTCATCCTCATCATCATATTTCTTCTTCTTTGGACATGGTAACAAGCCTGCAATGACTGGACTCTCCCTAATTGGTACAGTTACATCAATACCATCAAGATCATCAAACCCATCAACAATGGCAGTTGTCCTTTCATCCTCACTATCATTAAAACCTTCAATAACTTCTTCATCACTAACCTCTAAATCAAACACATACTTAGGGGTGACATTCCTAACTACACTTGGATCATGTTAAACAAAAATTTCCCCATCCACTTGCATCGCACAACAATATGCAGCAAAATCATAGGCATCCCCATCATTTATAATCTGAAAGTAATTAGGGTCTATGTCAACTATCTTGGTCCACATCCTAAAACAACCTTCTAAGTACCCCCACCCAGTTACTAAGTTAAGAATATGATGCATTGTCCACTCATCTATATGTTCCCCCGAAACTAAAGTAGAAACACCACCCCTATAAATCGTTTCACCATTGTTATCAATAAACTCTCCTCCATGTCGAAACAGAGCATTAAACAGAACATTGGGCTGAAATGTAAAACGTAATGTAAGATAAAAGTTTGCAAACCAAGATACAAGCAAGTTACAGACTTCGATTAATGGAACTAACCTCTGAACATTCACCGTTGCCGTCCATTGCTTCGTCTTCCTCCACTTCCTTCTGCTTCCGGTTCGTCTTCTCCAGCGCCAACAATGAACCCTAGAATTTCTATTTCACGGGGGGGAACTTAAAGAAAGTTTAAGGAATTTTAATTTTAAAATGTGGTCTTTGCCATGTCACCCAATATTCAACTACCCAGTCAGCAATGGTGGTAAGAGGGTGTGGTTAAACTGGTTTTTTATTTTTATGAGGGTGTGATCTTTAAAAAAAATATTCAGGGGGGCAATTCTGAAACACGCCCTATTGGCAGGGGGGAATACCATTTAACTCAACATTCAACATGGGGTAAATAGAGTAACGCTTAGGGTCAAGTTAGTGGAGGACTCGCAAGGTCCTTTGAGAATAGTGATGCCAAAATCAAACATAAACAAAGTTGGTCAGATGTCTTCAGTCCTTGAGTTTATATCGGGGGATGATTATGGTGAATGGGTTCGACAAATAAGTTAAGGAGGATGGTATTGAGGAAGGATCTTTTGTGGATTGTTCCCTAGGCGCATATTAGGATGGAAGATCAAGGCTATACGTAAAAGGTGAAAAGCTTATAATTATATTTCAGTAATGAAGTTAAGAGTATAAATGTAGGAGATTGTTGCAAAAATTCAAAGATTAAAGGAATTGGTCATAACTCATGTTGATGCAACACCCAGATGGATCTGGTGAATAATAATCATCAATCAAAAGTTGTTAGTTTTCGTGCGTGTAAATAGTCATTATGTCAGGCACCAAAGACTCAATAGTCAAGCAAGGTAAAGGTCATTTAAAATTCTCAACCCAGGGAAATCCTTGGGTTGTTTTCCTTTGGGCTAAAGTATTACCAAAGGCTCACTAAAAGCATCGAAACTTAATGAAGCTTTGAAGATCAAAGGGATGCAAACCCAATTTTTGGAGGAAGATGCATGTGAGGATTGGATAGAAAGATTATATTTCACATCTCTCATACCACCAAAATTAAACATTAATTGGAAGAAGAACAATGAATCTTACAATGACTCGAAGGAGACTCGGTAGTCCAAGAAAACAAAACAAAAAGAAATTATGAAAGCTCAAACACCAACAATTTGAAGGTTATTTAAGTGTAAAAGAATATAAACGAAAGATACTCAAGAGGATCAATTTGTGTTGCGATTCACAAATATATTCTGATGTGGCGCTAGGCAATAAAAGGTTATGGGTAAATATGGAAAATGATTTAGCTAGCAAGGTGTGGAGGGAAATTACATCAATGGGGGTTTCAAAGATGAAAAGAGATGAGTTCGATGAGGAGACTATTCGAGGAACATAGTTTCATAGCTAAAATGGGAATAGAATGAGGGAGGAGTCAATCAAAAGTCATCAATGAATATAGTGTCATACAATATTAGAGGTGGAGACAACTTTTTAAAAAGGAAGAGGGTCCAAAACAAAATTCTAGAGGGGGAATATAGATTTGTGCTTTATTCAGGAGACCAAGTTTCAAGAAATGAATAATGACTTAGCAACTAATTTGGGGAAATAAAGAAGTCAGCTAAAGGAGCTATGGGAAAGTTATGGGATTGTTGATTTTGTGGAAAGACGATTCCATGTCACCATACTTCAGCTTCATATGAGAAGGATTCATTGGCTTTTATTCTAAATGTAATGTGAAGGTTTGTTATTTTTTTATATTTACTCCTATTGTTTCATTGGTAAAAAGGGGAGGATGTGGGAAAAGCTCGTAACCTTGAAAGGATAATGGAGAGATGAGTAGTGGTATCTAGGAGGAGACTTTAATGCTATCAAGAATGTGTATGAAAAAAGTAGGAGGGGTGTTCTAGTGAGGCTAAGGGAAATTCAAGAGTTAAATAGTTTCATAGATTTCATGGAATTAGTTGATGTCTCAACCTTATAAAGGAAATACACTTGGAAAAAGGGATGGTAACTCTTTGTCTAAGCTTGACATATTTCTATTAAATTATGGACTCGTTGATAGTTAGAGTGTTGTTGACTATGAGATAGGTGACAAGGATATATGTGACCATTTTCCAATTTTGTTGAAAGTTAATGTGTTGAATTGATGTCCAAAGTCGTTTATAACTAATAATTGTTGGTTTGATCTTCATGGTTTTTTGGATTTTGTGGAGAAAGAGTGGAATTCCTTAGTAGGAGAAACTCATTCCTTTTTCATTAAAGAAAAATTCAAGATGTTAAAGGATATTCTAAGGTGGTGGAATAAGGAGGTTTTTGAATAGATTGATTTGAAGATTGGGAAATTTGTTTTGGAGATGAATGAGGCTGACATTATATTAGGAAATAATGATGTAGTTGGTATTGGTAAGGTTGTGAGAAAGAAGAAAGAAGCATTCAGCTCCTTTTGGAAGGATTTTTAATACAAGAAGAGCTTGCTATGACAAAATTCAAGACACAAATGGGTGAAACATGAAAAATGCATTAACTAGAGTCAATCCTAATAATGAAAAGGTAGAAAATGTACCTAATGTGAAGAGTGAGGTTAATAGATTTTTTGAAGAAGGCTTGTTAGGAATGATGGAAGATCTTCTAGGCTAGGAGATTTCTTTGGATTCAAAGTTAACATGATTGACCGCTCACTAAAATTTGACATGGTTGGGAGAAAACCCCCTCGCAAAGCACAAATTGCAAAACAAAACTTGAAAAACAATGGCGGGGTTCCCTCTCGCAAAAAAAGAAGTGGGAAATTTTAAAATTTGAAACGGTAATAGGTGCGTTTTTAGCGAGGGGGTACACGTCACAACATTGGACCGTTTAAATGGTTAGGGGTAATCCCTCGCAAAATGGTAGCCCATGTTAATTTGTCAGACTCAAGTCCCATCGTGTGTGTAGGCGTGCAAGAAGTGCAGAATTCTAAAAGGTGAGTTTTCATATTGCAAGGGGTTGCCCCATGCAAAACGTGACCGTTTAGGTCACATGGGACGTGGGGAGCCCCTTGCTGTTTAGCCTATATTTCTCGGACACATTTATGTTCTTTTTCTTTCCCAAACACTCCAAACCCTCCGCTGCTTCCCTTCATCTTTCCTTCGGGTACAACATTTTCGTTCCATTATTTGTCTTTTTTTTATTTCAGTTTATAAATAGCATTTATTAATAGTTTTTAATTTTGTTTTCTAATTTTAGGAATTAAATTTATCATCTATAAAAATTAAGGAGCTCAAAGCTAAAGGGTTAGGCCATGCAAGAAGGTAAATTTTTTCCCTTTTTCTTAATTTATAGTCATATTTGTTGAATTGGAGCTGTATAATATTAATTTTGTCTCTGTATAAAAAATAATTTGTTTAAAATTTATATTGATATTGTATTTTGTAATATATTAGGTTTGTATTTTTACTTTTACTAGATGTTATTGGGTGTTGTTTAATAAATTTAAAATTTTACTAATATTAAAAGATAAAAAATAATTGTTTTTAAATAATAAAAACTATTATTCAAAAGAGTTTTATTTTTTTAAAAAATTGAATTATAAAACTGTATAAAATAGTAGTAATAATTAGTTTAAAAACATTTTAAGTATATTGTATTATTTTTTAACACAAACTTTTCGTAATAAATATCATTTAGAAAAAATTGATTTTAAATATGTAAATAGTATTAATAAAAAAGAGTTCTTTTTTTTTTTGACACAATAAAAATCAACTCATATCATTAATCAACAAAGTAGCAATACAAGGAGGAATCACATCAAACCAAAAGAGTTATTTTTTAAAAACAATATAAAACAATTATTCTCAACAATGTTATTTATGATGCAAATAGGATTGTGTCGATGTTGGGACTATTAGTAAAAAATATTGATTGTTGCATTCGAGGTTGCATGGTTTATTATGCATTTTGAGGATGATACCAATGCTCTTGGAGATACCAGTGCTCTTTGAGATGCCAGTACTCAAGGAGATACTAGTGCTCAGGAGGAGCGAAGGAGGGAGCGCGTGTTGAGAAATGTGCCCCAAAAAATCAGGAAGCAAAATTGAAGAATTATCATTAGGCCCGATGGAGGATTGTAAATGTTTATGTTTTTTTTTTATATATATATATATATATATATATATATATATATATATATATATATATATATTTAATTTCAATTGCTTTTAAATTAATACTAACTCAACATTTTTGTTTAGCCTTCTGCCGTCATATCCTGCCATATCGTGCATAACAGAAATTATTAAAGAAAAGTATAAACTATTTTGGCCGTCTTATGGAGTACTTGACGATGATGAGAGAAAATAATGGTTTAGGATATTTTAGGTATAATTAATTACTCATGTAATATCTTTTTAGTCATACAACAATTTGGTTTGAGATGTTCATGACTATACTTTATTTAATATTTTTTATTTATATAACAATGTAGGAGAAATGTTGTTGGGACATAAGGGATCATGCTCTTGTTAAGGAAAATTTTTACACAAAATGTGTTGCCCATTTTTCTGACACGCTAAGGTGTGTTAGACTTAAGTGGGAAAAAAGGAACACGTCCTTGTTGGATAGGTGAAGAAGTATTTCAAGAGCTTATTGCCCATTGGAATTCTTATAAGTTTAAGGAAACTTATGAAAAGGCAAAAAAAAAATAGAGCTTCAGAGATTGGTGGGTGTAACTACGCAGTAGCAATATTAGTGTTGCTGAAGTTGCACGAAGGATGGTAATTTTATTTTCTTTTTAATTAATTTTAACTTAAATTTTAAATTAATTAAAACTAATTGTTTGTTTACATATGTTTTTATTTAATTAGCGTGAAGAGTTGGGTAGGACTAAACTTCTTAATGAGTTTCATCTAGAGACTCATCTCAAGAGAAATGGAAAGTTTGTCGATGAGCGCTTAAGAGAAACTCAAGTAAGTTTTTCCTATATATTTATCATTTTATTTATTTCTTTTCTGTTCCTAACTTAAAATAAATTATGATAATATTTAATTAATTAATTTTTTATAGGAGGAGTATGATAGACGGATTGCACTTACTTTATCAGGGGATCTGGAATTACCTCCACTGCCATCGGGGTATCCTACTGACCCTTCTTTGGATTTCCATACTTGGTATATTGTATCTTGCGGGAAACGGAAAAATAGAAGAGTTTATGGTTCAAGAGAGTACTCCAAAACTATCAGGCGACGTGATAGGTGTTTTAGAATGAGGCTTGCTGATGACTAGGGATCATCAAATCCACATATATTAACTGCTGAAATGCTTGAAACTGTTAGAAATTTGACACATATACCGAGGCAGCACGCGACTGTAGCGCTAAAAAATACTCGAGGTGTCTACACACTCGAAAAAGAACAGAGTCGCCACCGATCTTTATTTATTCCAAAGAGGAAAGGGAAAATGTCGAATAAAACCCATGAACAAAAACAAATGGATAAGATGGTCATCGCAACCAAATTAGGGTTCGGGAGTCGGTTAAGCAAGGGGAAGGTATTAGCACCCCTCACCTCCATCGTACTCGATGGGACCCATTTAGCTAGTTTTATGAATGAGTGTTTGCGTAATGTTTGTGTTCTTTAGTTTATTAATCGATAAAAAAGAAAAGAAAAAGGATTTTTATTTTTATTATTGTGCTCGCCAAGACATCGAGTCTTGTGCCTACGTACTCCCTCGTGCAATGGGAAAGTCAGAGCAATCTTAGTTCGAGATAAAAAAACTACGAGTTTGTTGGTTAATTTTATGAAGGATGTTTAGTGTTTGGTTCGAAGGATCAAAGGTATTCAAGAGGTGTGCACCCCTTGTCACTCGATCACTTTGATTTAATTAAGAAATAATTTTAATATTTGATTCAAAGGATCAAAGGTATTCAAGAGGTGTGCACCCCTTGTCACTCGATCACTTCGATTTAATTAAGGAAGAATTTTAATATTTGATTCAAAGGATCAAAGGTATTCAAGAGGTGTGCACCCCTTGTCACTTAATCACTTTGATTTAATTAAGAAAGAATTTTTAAGATTGATTCAAAGGATCAAAGGTATTCAAGAGGTGTGCACTTCTTGTCACTTGATCGCTTCGATTTAATTAAGAAAGAAATTTTTTAAGTTTGATTCAAAGGATCAAAGGTATTCAAGAGGTGTGCACTTCTTGTCACTTAATCACTTTGATTTAATTAAGAAAGAATTTTTTAAGATTGATTCAAAGGATCAAAGGTATTCAAGAGGTGTGCACTTCTTGTCACTTAATCACTTTGATTTAATTAAGAAAGAATTTTTTAAGATTGATTCAAAGGATCAAAGGTATTCAAGAGGTGTGCACTTCTTGTCACTTAATCACTTTGATTTAATTAAGAAAGAATTTTGTAAGATTGATTCAAAGGATCAAAGGTATTCAAGAGGTGTGCACTTCTTGTCACTTGATCACTTTGATTTAATTAAGAAAGAAATTTTTTAAGTTTGATTCAAAGGATCAAAGGTATTCAAGAGGTGTGCACTTCTTGTCACTTAATCACTTTGATTTAATTAAGAAAGAATTTTTTAAGATGATTCAAAGGATCAAAGGTATTCAAGAGGTGTTCACCCCTTGTCACTTAATCACTTTGATTTAATTAAGAAAGGATTTAAACTTAATTAACGCATTTTAGTCCCAAAGATCAAGGTATTTAAGAGGTGTTCACCCCTTATCACTCAATCTTTCGGTATGATTAAGAAAATAGTTTTCGAAAAGAATAAACTCGACGTTGGATCGAGAAACTAATTGAAACGGCTTACTGAAATTGTCGAAAATGAAGGAATTTAGTACGAGAGCAAGCGTACGAGCATCACAAGCGACACCTTAGACATACATCTAAAGAGAACTAAATGTTCTAAGAAAAAATTTAAATTCTCAACAAAATCTTATTTTTTTAAATATATTCTAAAAGAAAAAATAATTTTTTTGTAATTTTTATGAACGTCTAATGTCCTAATTAATTAAAACTATTTAATTTTTGTTTAAAAAAAAACAGGAAACATAAAAATCAAACAAGTAGTGGGCCATGAGTGTTAAAACTTGCGGTGAGGCCCATGACAAGAAAACTCAGCAAAGCAAATGAGGGTGGACCGGGTCGGTTGGATCCAAACCGGACCCAAAACCTGGTTCTAACGTTACCGGGTTAAAAGAAAACCCTAGGACACTCACTTCCTCCCTCTCACTCGCGTTTCGTCTCTCTCGAAATCAATCATCGATCAACAAATTGCAAGAACGACAACATGAAACTCTCACGATCTCTCTCGCTCTCTCTCGATGGATTCTCGGTTTATCGTCGATTCAAACAACATCAAGTGACAAACATACAAGCAAATCAAAACCCTAAGCCCCATTCACAATCCCAAATCACCCTCAATTCGATGATCCAGAGATTTACAGATTATACTAGCAAATGAAAATTGAAGAAAATAAGTAAGTCATCGTTCAAGCATAAATCAACATTTGAGAGTGAGTGTACCGATTATACAAGCTTCTAATATGGTATCAGGTAATCCTTCTTCCGCTTCTTCGTTCTGAGTGTGCTGAAGATGCGACGTCGGTTCGATTTCGGTGTGCTTCTGCTTCTTCTGATATGCCTTTTCTTCTGTTTGTATGTTGTTATATTGTTCTGTGTTTTGTTGTATGATGGTTTTGCTGTGTGTTTTTGTTTTGTGTGACTTGGTGTGAGTTGAGTTAGATGGTGAAAGGTTGTTTGCTGGGTAAGGTTTTTGGAGTGATATTATTGGTGTATTGAATGAGCAGAGTATTTTTTGAGTTTTCGTTCTATGGTGTTTGAGTTGTTATCTGGGAGTTTGAGTGGATTTTGCAGGTTGTGAACCGAAGGTTATGAGTTGAGTGTGAGGATTAGGCAGAAGTTTTGGTTTTGTTTCTTGGTGGCTGCCCCCCCTTTTTTCTTTAGGGTTTTTCCCCATTTATAGCCCTCTGGTGGTGAGATTAGAGGGAAAACGAATTTGAATAAACTTACTTCTTTGGCCATTCTGAGGGATGCTTTTTTCTGTTTTTCTACTGCTTTCTTTTTCCTCCTCAATTTGATGCAAACTCTGTCTTTTGTGTTGCAAGCTTTCTCTAATGTGGTATCTGTTTCCTACTCTTTCTGTAGCAGGTTTCTGTTTTGGCTATTTTCAAGTAATTGACTTGGTGCACACAGCGGGCAGCAGGCCTTTTGGCTGGTTTTGGTGCACACAGCGGGCAGCAGGCCTTTTGGCTGGTTTTGGTGCACACAGCATTGGGCAATGCATCAACAACAACAATGGGCTTAGCAACAATAGTTTAGGACCCTTAGGATTTGAGTATAGGGACTGATTTTCATGTTATGTAACAACTTGTGTAAATATTTGCAACCATTTCAAATGATTAAATACTTCATCAAAAGTCTTGTAATCTCATGTAATTTTTTTATGGAATTTTGAATGAAGATTCTACCTTTTTGTGAGTAATTGCATTTGAATACCAATTGTTCTTGAAATGTTCAAAATGGAATTAAAAATGTGATCTCTCTTTTCTTCTTGTAAGATGTAAAGCTATTGGAAATTGAATGGAATGAAACCTCATGATTTTTGAATGAATATGGCTTCATGTTTTGATTCATGGACTTTAGGATTTAAATGACAAATATCTTCATAACATAAGAAATCATCTTATAATATTGTCAAAAACTACATGAACTTTATCTTTTGAACTCTTGAATCAAGCGTTTGCAAATTTGACACTTATTCTTGTATTCTCAATGCAAAGAAACACAAACTCACTCAAGACCAACGATTATGACCAAAATGATTATTGAATTGATAATTGGATCACCATATCGATGAAATAGAAAACCCTAATTTATTTCCACTAGAACCAACCTTTGAATCACGCTTGATTGATATACCCAGCTTAAACCATGCAAAAAACCCTGATTTTGTACAAAATGTCAATTATTTGAACTCATATCTTAGTGAATGAATGAATGATATGCAAACGATCTAGTGGACCGAAATGTATGGTCAAAAATTGGGGTATGACAGATGCCCCTATTTAAGTGTCTTCAATCTAGAGATATGAAGATTGAAATCTTCGTCTCGATGTGATTGAAGGGACTTAAATACAAAAAATACACAATTTTTGGCCTTAAGAACTGCAAATATGCATGTTGATATGATATGTATGAATGCAAATGAGGGAAATTAATGGTACAAGGTGTCACAAGAGACAAACTACCACTAGAGAAACAAAGAAAAAGACAAATGAACTCCACAAGGGAATATCGACAAAGCGACCTAACTGGGGGAAGGGATTACAACAAAGGGATATCCTAGTCCACTTGGAACATAATCCAACTCCACTGGAGAAGAGATTACAAATCTGCAAGGGAAAATACCCCACTGGTAGAGAAACAAAGGATGCACCGACTTTTACTGAAGGTGGGGAAAGAAAAGATACACCGACGTTTACTGAAGGTGAACTACCGACTTTTACTGAAGGTAGAGAAACAAAAGATACACCGACGTTTACTGAAGGTGAACTACCAACGTTTACTGAAGGTAGAGAAATGAAAGATACACCGACGTTTACTGAAGGTGAACTACCGACTTTTACTGAAGGTAGAGAAACAAAAGAATCACCGACGTTTACTGAAGGTGAACTACCAACGTTTACTGAAGGTAGAGAAACAAAAGAATCACCGACGTTTACTGAAGGTGAACTACCAACGTTTACTGAAGGTAGAGAAACAAAAGATACACCGACGTTTACTGAAGGTGAACTACCAACGTTTACTGAAGGTAGAGAAACAAAAGAATCACCGACGTTTACTGAAGGTGAACTACCAACGTTTACTGAAGGTAGAGAAATGAAAGATACACCGACGTTTACTGAAGGTGAACTACCAACGTTTACTGAAGGTAGAGAAACAAAAGAATCACCGACGTTTACTGAAGGTGAACTACCAACGTTTACTGAAGGTAGAGAAATGAAAGATACACCGACGTTTACTGAAGGTGAACTACCAACGTTTACTGAAGGTAGAGAAACAAAAGATACACCGACGTTTACTGAAGGTGAACTACCAAATTTTAATGAAGGTAGAGAAACAAAAGATACACCGACGTTTACTGAAGGTGAACTACCGACTTTTACTGAAGGTAGAGAAACAAAAGAATCACCGACGTTTACTGAAGGTGAACTACCCACTTTTACTGAAGGTAGAGAAACAAGAGAATCACCAACTTTTACTGAAGGTGAACTACCAACTTTTACTGATGGTAGAGAAACAAAAGAATCACCGACGTTTACTGAAGGTGAACTACCCACTTTTACTGAAGGTAGAGAAACAAGAGAATCACCAACTTTTACTGAAGGTGAACTACCAACTTTTACTGATGGTAGAGAAACAAAAGAATCACCGACGTTTACTGAAGGTGAACTACAAACTTTTACTGAAGGTAGACTACCAACTTTTACTGAAGGTAGAGAAACAAAGGATACACCGACGTTTACTGAAGGTGAACTACCAACTTTTACTGAAGGTAGAGAAACAAAAGAATCACCAACGTTTACTGAAGGTGAACTACCAACTTTTACTGAAGGTAGAGAAACCAAAGAATCACCGACGTTTACTGAAGGTGAACTACCAACTTTTACTGAAGGTAGAGAAATGAAAGATACACCAACGTTTACTGAAGGTGAAGGGATCTTCATCAAAGGTGTAAATTAAATACACTCTTGATCCAAATTTCATTGATTTTAGAGGTCTAAATGATTAGAGAAAAAACAATCCAAGAATGAGTTGGAGAGAAACGGTAAACCAAGACTCTTCCTCATGAGGAATAAGCTCATCTAAGGATTTATCCTATCCGAAATGGAAAGGAAAGCTAAAGCAAAACACTCCCACGAGGGATAAACTCAATGGGGAATTTAGAAAGGATATACACTTTTCTGCTTAGGGCTGACACTCTATTGGAGGGAAGGAATACACTACTTGGTGATAAAAATAACCAAAATGGATTTAGGATCATTAGGAAATGCAAATGTGCATGAATGATGTAAGTATGGATGTATGAATGTAATGCATATGCTGACAAAATGAACAAAACAGATAAACTGGAGATCTTCAAAACATCATAGTACAACGAGATACTCGACTAATCTCAATTGGATGGAGACTTCTACATAGAGTTTGTCTTTTATAACATCTTCTAGAAGAAATAAATTTATGCTGGAGATGAGAAAAATTTGATGGGAATAACATCCATTAGGGAAATAAACCCTAGAGGGAAACCACACTTATCGGAGAAACTTACTAGCAGCGGAACCACGCTTACTGGGATAACCCAAAGCGAAACTGGAAACATCAATTGTTGGAAAAGCTTCAAAACTGCTTGGGGAATCAGGACCACCACTTAGGAAAAAATAGAATCAGCTTACTCCATTGGGGAAATCAAAGATCAAATATAAAACCTCCAAAATTCTTAAGGTTTCAAACACTCTCAATACTGCAGCAAATAAATCAGCCGGAGGAGAACCACCATCAACCAATCAAATCATGATTCACAAATCACTGAAGAATCTTATGCACTATTGTAAATGAGGATCTGAGATCTTATGCCCCTATGCTTGGAACTTGGAAGGAGATTGCCCCTGAATGTTGAGCCCTTTAAGTAACTGGCTCCACTATTTTAATAATGTAACATGCCCCAGTGTGAGCCTTTGAGAGACTTTGTCTCGAGGTAACTGCCCCAGATCAAATGGATCTTGAAATAACTTGCCCCAAGTTGACTATGCTTGGGAAGAATGTGCCCCTGATTGAATCACTTGCAGATACCTAATTTCACACATCTGCAATTCCTTTAATGCTAAGCGCTGACTTGCAAATAAAACAATTTATTCAAAATGGTAATTTTAATGCAACGTATATGGAAATTTCGAAAACAAATCATTTATTGGATGATAAAGGTATAACAAAAGGTGAATCCTTATGAGAAATTTTTTTGAAATTCAATTTGTGAAAGATAACGTAACAGCATGATGTCAACGCAAATGATTAGCAAATAAATTAGGAGTCAAGTTAACACAACCTTGCAGTAGTATGCTTTCAAAGGAAACCTTGCTTCAATTAGGTCTTTTAAGGGTTGTAATGTGGTCAGGTTCACGGTTTATGAAACAAAGGATATAGGCTCAAATTTTAATTTTAACCCACCCATTCTTCGTGATGTACTTCAGTCCTATGTTCAGTTATTTGACATATATATTCAACTTCCAAAAGGATTTGCAAATGTTGGTTTGAGAACCAATTATCTTTGAGGCGGCAGTCATCTATTCTTCTTTGGAAGTCACACAAGATTTTTTTGACAACGATCTTTTATAATCTTTCAATCCAACGGGATGCCCTAATTTTTGCCTAAGTCTCCTTTATAGGTTTTGACTTAGCGGGCCTTTCTATTTTTTCTTTTTTTTTTTTAATTCTATTTTTTTTTTAACAACTTGTGTGACGTTTGTCCACTTGATTAGAGAATTTATAGACTGCGTCTGCCACATTGATGGTTCCAGAGAGTACAACTGTCATAAGCTTTGGATTTTCACTACTTCTTCGACATTGTGTACGAAGAGAGGACACAGTTGAACCTCTTTTGGGATGGTCCCTTCAGAAATGAATGATTCTCTTGGAAATCAAATGAATTAGTCATTGTAACTAAATAACTACCCTGCCCTAGGTTAATATTTAAGGGTTTTGATTTTTTTGAAAATAAACACCAACTTCTAGGCTCAAAGGGGTTAACAAGGGATTATCTTCCTTATAACTCCAGTGTTTGGGGATTTGAAACAATGCCTGTACATCGTTAGCAAAGTTTTATTCGAAAGCATACTATTTCAATTCGTGTATTTCGTTTTCATCATTCTCCCTCCAATACTTGCTTAAACAAAAGTACGATAAAGAAAAGGAAATGGGAGAAACAAAGACATTTTTTTGTTTTGTTTTTGTAAAGAAAGTAAAAAAACAGAGTGAAACGAATGGATTGATTCAAAACTTGCATTCATTTCATTAATACTACCATTAAGTTTAACAATGTTTTTAAAAGCAAATAAACACTTAGCAATCAAGGAAAAAACTACAAATGCAAATGATAAAAGTGGCTCAATGACCTTCTTTGATTGGCTTTGAGGAGACGATTCAGGAAGTCATCACACTGATCATGGCATAGGATTGGTGACCATATTAGGACTGATATCCTTGAAAGAGAGTATCTCATTGTCAACCAGATCTTGAACTATTTCCTTCAGGACATTGCAATCTTCAATGGAGTGACCTGATATCCCACTATGAAAATCACACTTGACGTTTGGATCGTATTCCTTGGGAAATGGAAACTTTGCAGGTCGGGTTGGTCTGGGAGCCACCAATGAGTTCTGAATCAACACAGGATACAACTCTGTATAAGTCATAGGAATAGTATCAAAGCGGCGAGGTCTCTTTTGTTGTTTCCTCAATGTTTTATTCAGCTTCTTGCCTTGCCACTGATAACCTTGGCTTTGTCGAGGGATAGGCAAAGATTGTTGATCAGGAATTTTTGAAAAGGAGGGTTGAGGAAGATCCATAGGAGACGGGCCATAGGCTTCCACTTGAGCAACCACTGGATGATACAACCTTTGGGCTATAGGAGCATGCACTTCTGGTGCAATGATCGGTGGAGAGATTTTTCCACCTTTCAGTAAGATTTCCAGAATTCCCATGATATGATTCATCTGCTCCCTCAACTGGCTAACTTCCACTCTCAACAACTTTTGGTCTTGTTGAAATTCTTCCATAGTCTTTGGATACATGCTTTTATTCTAATGTGTCGAGGAATCAGCTTGACGATTGATAGTGACTGAATGAAAGAGACAATTGGAATGATGTACTTGCATGATGCAAATGATATGCAATGTTGGATGCAAAGCATGATAATGAAATAACCTATTGAAGAAGCTTCCTTAAGTTAGGACAGTTCTAAGTTATTTACCCAAGAATCCCCTCACAAGGTTAGCTCTAGAGTTTTTGGATATAACGGTTCCTAGAGGCACCCAAGCATAATCAGAATATTGTTATGCGACAGGTGAACCATCTTATGACAAATTCATGAATATGCATCCTCTAGGCGAGGTTATTGTACCAATCATACAAGGAGTGCACCTTGGGGATCGATACATAACGTCTATTGATGGAACGGGTTCTAAAGGTCCTTGGAATTAACGACAAAATCAGATTTCGGTCATGCGATAGGCGAACCATCTTATGACA
The DNA here is from genome assembly GCF_029867415.1 of Vicia villosa. Lineage (NCBI taxonomy): Eukaryota > Viridiplantae > Streptophyta > Magnoliopsida > Fabales > Fabaceae > Vicia > Vicia villosa. The sequence continues at coordinate 444,294 of NW_026705203.1, read as the reverse complement.
AATCTCATGACTAAGTCTCCTCCAAGTGGGGTTTTCGTATTAGCCATTCAAGGTGTTCACCTTGGGGACTAGCACTACACAACCACCTCCTAACTTATGTTTTTCTCTTGTTTTTCAAAAGCTCGGGTTGAGAGCTTCACTCAGATATCATTCCCATTCCCACAGATGAATATATATGGCAATATAAATACAAGCAATAAACCAAGAGTAAAGAAACATAAATAACATAAATAACACAAGAGCACAAGAATAAGCATAAAGAACATAGGAATAAACAAACAAAGACAAACACTTAAACATAAAACAAACTAAACTAGGGTTGACTCTCTTAAGATTTCTAACAGTCCCCAGCAGAGTCGCCAATTCTGTAGCGCTAAAAAATACTCGAGGTGTCTACACACTCGAAAAAGAACAGAGTCGCCACCGATCTTTATTTATTCCAAAGAGGAAAGGGAAAATGTCGAATAAAACCCATGAACAAAAACAAATGGATAAGATGGTCATCGCAACCAAATTAGGGTTCGGGAGTCGGTTAAGCAAGGGGAAGGTATTAGCACCCCTCACCTCCATCGTACTCGATGGGACCCATTTAGCTAGTTTTATGAATGAGTGTTTGCGTAATGTTTGTGTTCTTTAGTTTATTAATCGATAAAAAAGAAAAGAAAAAGGATTTTTATTTTTATTATTGTGCTCGCCAAGACATCGAGTCTTGTGCCTACGTACTCCCTCGTGCAATGGGAAAGTCAGAGCAATCTTAGTTCGAGATAAAAAAACTACGAGTTTGTTGGTTAATTTTATGAAGGATGTTTAGTGTTTGGTTCGAAGGATCAAAGGTATTCAAGAGGTGTGCACCCCTTGTCACTCGATCACTTTGATTTAATTAAGAAATAATTTTAATATTTGATTCAAAGGATCAAAGGTATTCAAGAGGTGTGCACCCCTTGTCACTCGATCACTTCGATTTAATTAAGGAAGAATTTTAATATTTGATTCAAAGGATCAAAGGTATTCAAGAGGTGTGCACCCCTTGTCACTTAATCACTTTGATTTAATTAAGAAAGAATTTTTAAGATTGATTCAAAGGATCAAAGGTATTCAAGAGGTGTGCACTTCTTGTCACTTGATCGCTTCGATTTAATTAAGAAAGAAATTTTTTAAGTTTGATTCAAAGGATCAAAGGTATTCAAGAGGTGTGCACTTCTTGTCACTTAATCACTTTGATTTAATTAAGAAAGAATTTTTTAAGATTGATTCAAAGGATCAAAGGTATTCAAGAGGTGTGCACTTCTTGTCACTTAATCACTTTGATTTAATTAAGAAAGAATTTTTTAAGATTGATTCAAAGGATCAAAGGTATTCAAGAGGTGTGCACTTCTTCTCACTTAATCACTTTGATTTAATTAAGAAAGAATTTTGTAAGATTGATTCAAAGGATCAAAGGTATTCAAGAGGTGTGCACTTCTTGTCACTTGATCACTTTGATTTAATTAAGAAAGAAATTTTTTAAGTTTGATTCAAAGGATCAAAGGTATTCAAGAGGTGTGCACTTCTTGTCACTTAATCACTTTGATTTAATTAAGAAAGAATTTTTTAAGATGATTCAAAGGATCAAAGGTATTCAAGAGGTGTTCACCCCTTGTCACTTAATCACTTTGATTTAATTAAGAAAGGATTTAAACTTAATTAACGCATTTTAGTCCCAAAGATCAAGGTATTTAAGAGGTGTTCACCCCTTATCACTCAATCTTTCGGTATGATTAAGAAAATAGTTTTCGAAAAGAATAAACTCGACGTTGGATCGAGAAACTAATTGAAACGGCTTACTGAAATTGTCGAAAATGAAGGAATTTAGTACGAGAGCAAGCGTACGAGCATCACAAGCGACACCTTAGACATACATCTAAAGAGAACTAAATGTTCTAAGAAAAAATTTAAATTCTCAACAAAATCTTATTTTTTTAAATATATTCTAAAAGAAAAAATAATTTTTTTGTAATTTTTATGAACGTCTAATGTCCTAATTAATTAAAACTATTTAATTTTTGTTTAAAAAAAAACAGGAAACATAAAAATCAAACAAGTAGTGGGCCATGAGTGTTAAAACTTGCGGTGAGGCCCATGACAAGAAAACTCAGCAAAGCAAATGAGGGTGGACCGGGTCGGTTGGATCCAAACCGGACCCAAAACCTGGTTCTAACGTTACCGGGTTAAAAGAAAACCCTAGGACACTCACTTCCTCCCTCTCACTCGCGTTTCGTCTCTCTCGAAATCAATCATCGATCAACAAATTGCAAGAACGACAACATGAAACTCTCACGATCTCTCTCGCTCTCTCTCGATGGATTCTCGGTTTATCGTCGATTCAAACAACATCAAGTGACAAACATACAAGCAAATCAAAACCCTAAGCCCCATTCACAATCCCAAATCACCCTCAATTCGATGATCCAGAGATTTACAGATTATACTAGCAAATGAAAATTGAAGAAAATAAGTAAGTCATCGTTCAAGCATAAATCAACATTTGAGAGTGAGTGTACCGATTATACAAGCTTCTAATATGGTATCAGGTAATCCTTCTTCCGCTTCTTCGTTCTGAGTGTGCTGAAGATGCGACGTCGGTTCGATTTCGGTGTGCTTCTGCTTCTTCTGATATGCCTTTTCTTCTGTTTGTATGTTGTTATATTGTTCTGTGTTTTGTTGTATGATGGTTTTGCTGTGTGTTTTTGTTTTGTGTGACTTGGTGTGAGTTGAGTTAGATGGTGAAAGGTTGTTTGCTGGGTAAGGTTTTTGGAGTGATATTATTGGTGTATTGAATGAGCAGAGTATTTTTTGAGTTTTCGTTCTATGGTGTTTGAGTTGTTATCTGGGAGTTTGAGTGGATTTTGCAGGTTGTGAACCGAAGGTTATGAGTTGAGTGTGAGGATTAGGCAGAAGTTTTGGTTTTGTTTCTTGGTGGCTGCCCCCCCTTTTTTCTTTAGGGTTTTTCCCCATTTATAGCCCTCTGGTGGTGAGATTAGAGGGAAAACGAATTTGAATAAACTTACTTCTTTGGCCATTCTGAGGGATGCTTTTTTCTGTTTTTCTACTGCTTTCTTTTTCCTCCTCAATTTGATGCAAACTCTGTCTTTTGTGTTGCAAGCTTTCTCTAATGTGGTATCTGTTTCCTACTCTTTCTGTAGCAGGTTTCTGTTTTGGCTATTTTCAAGTAATTGACTTGGTGCACACAGCGGGCAGCAGGCCTTTTGGCTGGTTTTGGTGCACACAGCGGGCAGCAGGCCTTTTGGCTGGTTTTGGTGCACACAGCATTGGGCAATGCATCAACAACAACAATGGGCTTAGCAACAATAGTTTAGGACCCTTAGGATTTGAGTATAGGGACTGATTTTCATGTTATGTAACAACTTGTGTAAATATTTGCAACCATTTCAAATGATTAAATACTTCATCAAAAGTCTTGTAATCTCATGTAATTTTTTTATGGAATTTTGAATGAAGATTCTACCTTTTTGTGAGTAATTGCATTTGAATACCAATTGTTCTTGAAATGTTCAAAATGGAATTAAAAATGTGATCTCTCTTTTCTTCTTGTAAGATGTAAAGCTATTGGAAATTGAATGGAATGAAACCTCATGATTTTTGAATGAATATGGCTTCATGTTTTGATTCATGGACTTTAGGATTTAAATGACAAATATCTTCATAACATAAGAAATCATCTTATAATATTGTCAAAAACTACATGAACTTTATCTTTTGAACTCTTGAATCAAGCGTTTGCAAATTTGACACTTATTCTTGTATTCTCAATGCAAAGAAACACAAACTCACTCAAGACCAACGATTATGACCAAAATGATTATTGAATTGATAATTGGATCACCATATCGATGAAATAGAAAACCCTAATTTATTTCCACTAGAACCAACCTTTGAATCACGCTTGATTGATATACCCAGCTTAAACCATGCAAAAAACCCTGATTTTGTACAAAATGTCAATTATTTGAACTCATATCTTAGTGAATGAATGAATGATATGCAAACGATCTAGTGGACCGAAATGTATGGTCAAAAATTGGGGTATGACAGCGACGTAGCCGCAAGAAATGCCGAAATTGAGGAAATGAGGAGAAAACAAATGAAGATTCAAGAAGAAATGACGAGAAAAGAATTAGAGATGCGGGAAGAAATGAGGAGGAAAATAATGAAGAATGAAGAAGCAATACGGGTTGCAAGTGAGCGGGCGCAGAGATTTGAAACATTTATGGCAACACAAATGATGAACGAAAGTTTCGGTCGTGGATATGGAAGAGTTTTTGAGGAGGAGGAGGATGAGGGGAAGGAAGAGAAAGAATAAGAAGAAGAAGAAGAAGAAGAAGAAGAAGATGATGATGAGGAAGGAGAAGATGAAGATAATTAAAATGTTTTGATGTATTAATTTGTTTAATGTTTAACTTTTTTAGGATAATTTTCACTTTATGTATTAATTTGTATGTCAACTTTAATTATGAATAATGTAGTTTTATTTAAATTTATTTATGCAAAATTTTATATATATATATATATATATATATATATATATATATATATATATATATATATATATATATATATATATATTGTAATAATTATGTATCATTTTAAATTTCCTTCTACAATTTGCGTGGGGATAAACCCCTCACAAATTTCAAAAAGCAGAAATTTGCTAAGGGATTAACCCCTAGCTTAATGCTGACACAATTCTGCAACTACATTTTTTGCCCACTGTCTGTGCACTGTGTCTACGAGTGTGAGTTAGAAAGTGCGTAAATATTGATTTGCAATTTGCGAGAGAGATAACCCCAAGAAAAATTAGTGAGCTGGGGGCGTTGTCCACTACGCCAAAAAGGGGTTTAGGCAGTGCCCCTTAGACAGCGCTTATTTCCAAAAGCGCTAATATAAGTTTTAAAAAATATAAAACACGAAACGCATACACGAAATTTGTGCAAAAGCGCTGCTAAAAGGCCCACTTTAGAAAGCGCTTCTAAAAGGCCCATGTTAGAAAGCACTTTACCAAAGCGCTACTAAAGGCCCACGTTAGAAAGCGCTCTATCAAAGCGCTCCTAAAGGCCCACCTAGAAAGCGCTGCTAAAGGCCAATTAAAAAGTGAAAGCACTGCTAAATCTCCATGTTATCGTTCTTCTTCTCCCAAACGATAAACCCTAGTTTTCTGAATCCACAAATTTCTTATGTACCCTAGCTTCTGAATCCATAAACCCTTTTGAATCCAACGAAACTTGTGAATTTCTTCTTTCTTCTCTTACGAAAATCCCTTCAGCAAATTTGAAGAACACTAATCGGTCCCACGACACCGATTTTCTTCTTCCGCAAAACAAAATTGCAATCTTTTGGGTTTATATCTTCTTCTTCGGCAATAGAGGTATGTTTGGCGGATGCGGACTTTCTTATGGGTTTATATCTTCTTTCTTCAGCGATTGTTATTTCTACTTGTTTCAGTTTTGATTGTTACTATAACTTGCTCTTGTTCTAAAAGTTTTGTTCATGGTTTTGTTCTAAAAGTTTTGTTCATGGTTTGAAGTTTTGTTACTGTAACTTTGAATGTAGTGGAACTGAAAAAAGATTGTTATTTGAAGGTAGCAAGATAACAGCTTGTCAACTATTTGTGGAGAAGTGTTGGGAATTTCATTATCTAAGGTTTGTTTGTTTAATAAACCATTCAATTCAACTTTGTGGATGTGTCTGTATTTGTACTATCTATGATCAGAAATTTGTGATTATGGTAAATGAATCATTATGTGAAATGATCTGTTGTTAATCAAATGAGTTTTCTAATAGCATTTGGAGAAGTGTTTTTTTAAATAGATTTTGATGATGTACTTTTAAAGTCACCAGATTTTAATGAGTTGTTAACTTATAACAAATAATCATGTTGTAAACGATAGTTGATTCGATTACTTATTTCTGCTTAAGATACATGACTTGTTCTGCCCAGTTATATTATATCCACATGAAAATCATAAAGTGAACTCTTATGGTAATTAGTTTTTCTTTTGGTATAGTTACGTGACTAATTAGTGTTTTTGTTTAGCGGCTGCCCGGATACTAATAGCATGATAAAACCATGATTTAATTCTTGTTTTTGCCACTTTTGAACATGATTGGAATATACCATGAACTTGTTCATAATTGATTATTGGTTTTGATGTTGCGTTTTGTTGATTGAGTTATTTTAAAGGAGATATGGATGACATTGTTGAAAAATTTGTTTTGAATGTGAAAGTTTAAATTATTTGTGGCATCTCTTTGTTTCCGCGTTTGTTATATATTCTATCATTCAATAAAATTAAATATTTGTCATTTTATATACTCAATTAATTATGGAATTAGGTATTTGGAATTATATATTTGGAATTATATATTTTTCATTAGATACTTACGTTTTTCTTTATTACAGGTTAGATGGCTAGTAACGAGGATCATCCACATGATGATTCTATTAATGATGGAGGTGAATCCGTTAATACAACGGAAAGGGAAATTAGACGAGGAATAACTATTATGAAAAGAATCATTCGTGAAAGAGAAAGAGGAATAAAATATGATGTGCATTGGAATTCAAATGACCAACTAATTGAGCCTAACGGTTCTCAATTGACAAGTTACATTGGTTCAATTGTAAGGAGCGAAGTTCCAATTACTTTTGATAATTGGAGAAACAAGGAGTTGGATGACGCTAAAGACAGAATATGGAGTGAGATACAGGTACCATATGTGATGTTATTTGTTTTTTATTACAAATATATCTTTAAATTACTTATACTAACGCACTCTGTGTATGTTTTCATAGAAGTCTTTCAATATTGATGATACCATAAAAGGTTATTATCTTCAATTAGTCGGAAAAAGACTCTGCGGGTTTCAAACTTATTTAACAAACAAGTTTCTTAGGGATGCCGACAACAATTTTGTTAACGCAGATCGTCCAACGATGTATGCAAACTTGATTTCACCGGAAGAATGGGAAACTTTTAAAGCCAAACGAAGAAACCCAAATTTTTAGAGTGTGAGTTCCGTAAATCGCCAACGAGCATCAAGTCCCGCGTATCCATACAAAAAAAGGCGTAAGGGATATGCATGCTTACAATAAAAAATACTAAGTATCTATAAATTGCAATGATATACTTGTTCATCATGAGTTATAATTGATTTTTTTTTTGACTTAATGGAAGGCTGCCCTTGTGGGTAAGGATGAAGTTGTTAAGGAAGATGTTCTACAAATTTTTGAGAAATGTGTAAGTATAACATTAATTGTTTAATTAAATCAAAAGTTTATTAACATATAATATTCATGCTTTTTTGATATTCATATGAATTTAAGGAGAATCTGTCTTAGTCTATATCTCCAGGTGAAGGCAATGATTGTAGGAGCATACTTAATCGACCATTAGATGTTCGTGAGTATTTCGGTCAGGTGAGGGGTATGAGACATGGGGTCACTCCAACATCCTTGAAAAAGAAAAATCCAAAGACAAAATCTCATAGCAATAAAGAACTGCAGGCAAAGTTGTAAGCATTAGAAGCTGAAGTTCGTGAATTGAGAAAGGAAAAAGAAAGTTATCAATCAGAAAGGGAAGCTTCAGGTTTTAAAGATACTAGTGACAAAGCTAGTATCAATTGTATTGTTCAACTGAATATTTCTAAGGTAATTATATATATTATTATGAAATTAAATTGGTGTAATTTATTTAACAATGTCATATTTATTATTGGTTTTAGGGTATTTCACCCTTTCAACTCTATTTATCGTCACCGACTTATCGGATGGTTGGCAAGGGAAAAGAGCATAATACTTTGGGAGAAGTACTTCACCATCAACTGCTCCCTGCTGAATATTTGAAAGTATTAATTAATATTGCTTTAGAGGGAGGTGTGTTATTACCTATACCAGACGATGTTTTAGATGGAACATTGGTGGGAGAGGCAATAGGTGCGTATGTTGTATGGTCGTCAAGCCTCATTCGCGTAGATGATGAGGTATGCTTAAAAATATTATGAACCTTTGGGTATTCAAAGTTTTTACGAGTATTTTACGCACATTTTTTACATGGTAATGTTAGACTCCTACGCGGAAAACCGAATCAGTTGCATCAAAAAGTAGGTATAACACAATTATATGATATATATGCATAGAAAATGTTAATTCTTGATCTTATACTTCACCTAACTAATTATATGATATTTAGATTCATGCTAAAGAGATTGAACAAGTTGGTAGGGGTAAGGAGCCTGAAATTAGCAAAATTTCCCCACAAAAAAAGGTTATTGCTAAGAAGACTGCAACTAGCAAAAAACCTACTTCTCAGTATAGGCTGTGCCTTCGGTCATTATTTGAATACATGGAAGAAATTGGTATAGAGGATATGGATCAAGTTTTTAAAAATTTGGAATTATGCCTCGGTGGTATTGATACATACATCAGGTATACTTGATCAACTTTGTTTAATTAAATGAACAATTTATTTACTCATTTCAATGAATATAGTCTAATGTTAATGATGTTTTTAGTTAAGGTTTCTGTATGACAAAGTGTTGCGCCCGCGTGGATTGGAAGAAATATTCGCTTTCTTAGCTCCCAACACTGTCAACTCAGGGTTAATCAAAACAAAACCAGATGATGTCATAGAGTATGTATTCAACAAAGACATAGAAAAGTTGTTCTTTTTACCAAATAATACTGGGAGCGAGTTAGATTTTCATCCTAACTTCATCTATTATAATTTTTCGTTTTTTAACGTTGTGTAGAAACTTTTCATCTAACTTTTTGTTTAATCTTATAGTGGACACTGGTTATTGGTTGCGATTAATCATATAAGAGAGATTGTATATTATCTGGATTCGTTAGACAATGATTGGACAACATTTCCAGATTTGAAGACGATGATTGATACGTAAGTGAGATTGTTTTAAATATTTGTGTGTATATTTATTTATCTACGTGAGATTAATATTCTAAATAGTCATTTATTTTTTACTATAGCATTCTACAAGCTTTTCAATCACAAAGAGATATTCAAGTACCAAAGAGTGTAGCTAACAACATTACATGGATCAGAGTGCAGGTATATTTTTACAATTTTTGATTATATTAGTGACGATACTTGATAAAACAAGTTAAGGGGTATATCCTGATAAATATCCGTATTTTCTTTCCATCTGTTGTATCCTAGTAAACGTAATGGTATAGATTGCGGTTATTTCATCTTGAGGTTTATGAAAGAAACTCTTCTTTTGGATCGAATAGAGATTCCATCCACGATATGAATTTCTAACTTAGGAATTATTTTTAATATTTTTCATAAAATGGCATAGTGTTTTAACTAAATCACATACTATGTTATATTATTATGTAGTACTATGACGAATTCAAGTATGCTCATTACTTAAAAGATCAATTGGATGAACTTAAGTAGGAATGGTGTCAATTTAATGTGGAGTTGAGAATTTTATAAGGTATATTATCTTTCTTTCGTTGATGAGAACTTTGAGTATAACTTTCGATTTTTGAGTATAAATTCGAATAAAGCTTTGTTTTATCGTGGTATGAATTTCGATCTTTTGGTTTTGTTTTAGGTCATAGGTGCAGATGTAGAAGATAGAGCTAACAATTTCATTGCTGTTGTTTTTTAGAAATTCTTGAAGATAGTAATATGTTGATTTAAAATCAATTTAGCATTTTAGAATTTTCAAGTTGTATCATCAATTTTCAAGTTGTTGTTGTATATATCATCGATTATATATATGTAGATTTTTGGTATATGCAAATTTGGTGCATATTTATTGGATTGAAGCTTTCAAATCAGGTGTAAAATATGGTGAAAATCTGGTGAAAATTTATTGTATATATTGGATAGCGCTTTCTGTAAGTGAAAATAAGTTTTATAGTTAAAACATTTAGTGAATATTAGACAGCTCTTAAAGAGAAAAGTGCTATCTGAAGTGGGGAGAAGCACTGTCTAAAGTGGGAAAGCGATGTCTAAAGCGATGCCTAAAAGATAGCCAAAAGCACTGTCTAAAGAGAAAGCACTGCTAAAGGGGTACTTTTCAAAGCGCTGTCTAAAGAGAAAGCGCTGTCTAAAGGGATGCATAAGAAAGAACTTTTAAAGTCAAAGCACTGCCTAAAGAGGACATAGAGCAGCGCTTTTACATTAATCCAAAGCGCTACCTTTACTTATAGCAGCGCTAGTTTAGGCAGCGCTTTAAAGCGCTGTCTAGGACCAAAAAAAGCGCTGTCTATATACTTGTTTGGCATAGTGGCCCCCTAGCAAATAATTACTTTGTGAGCTATATGTCCCTTTTCTTGTAGTGTTTGTATGGCTTGACGAATTTCATTTAAATAATTTAAAAAAGGTATGATAAATAAAAGAAACTATATAAATGTTAATCTATCATAAACTTTTAAAATTTTGTTCAATGGTTGATTTTTATTATTTTAAATAAAACATATATATTTATAATAATAATAAAATATTATACTTTTATAATTCGTACTAAAATTAATAAGGTCCAATATTAGACTAAGTTTCATATTAAAGCCACAATTTATATTAAAATCTAATGTTCAACATTGGTTTTGCCCATTTGACTAAGGGCGGTATCTAGGGCAGAAAGATCCTCGTTGTTGCTTGCCATGAAATATGAAAGATGATAGCTTTTGTTTCTGGGATTTTGGTCGTGCAAGAAAATGGTCAAGCAGATGCAAGAAAGGGAAACGAGGCCATTGTTCGGGTGAGAAATGGCCAACAGGGACGGCGCCATTGTTCGGGTGAGAAATGGCCAGCAGGGACGGCGTGATCTTCTATGATGGTTGAGAGAAAAGGGGGATGTATCTGCAAGAAACTCCGATGCCAAAGTAAGAACAAGAGGAAAGGTACAACATAAAATACAAGGTTTTTTGGGTAAGGTTTGAATTACCTTGCCCTTTAGGCGTAGATGGCTATTTATAATGCTCTACTCAGCGTGTGAATAGGTCGCGCTATATTCTGGGTTGGCCGTGTTTCAAGGGCCTACAATATATGAGGTGGGTTGAACAAGTCTTAATGAATTTAGGCAGACTGAACTAGCCGTTGCTGTGAGGGGTCTGTCCTTCAAACATGCTCGGTAGAAGGGTTAGAGAGGAAACGAGGCCCTGTTTGTTAGGGCGAATGAGCTAATGCTTATTGGACAACTTTTATGCTTATGAGTGGATTGAGCCAATTCTGATAATTAGGCTAGTCTATAGGCTATTTATTTTTATTTTTTTAATAAGCAATGATATTAATGAGAGCATAAGGGATACTCCGCCCGATTATAAGATCCAGGACTCCCTTCCTCCAAGACAACCAGAGGAAAGAGAGCCGAAACAAAAACAACAGCCTGTAACAATAACAGAACAAAAAGCACTATGCTGAGCACCGCAGCCAGAGGCTATTTTTTTTAATTTGGTTTTTTACGCCGGTTTCTCATAATATTAATAAAAAATATGTTACTTAAAAAAAAAGAAAAAAATATTAATAAAAAATTTACTAAAAGTAAGAAGGTCCACAATTATCATAAAAAAGAAAAAAATTAAGTATTTAAAATAATGTAAAAATATAATATTTTAGTAAGTTTTTAAAAATAGGCTAAGATAAATTTTTACTATTTTAGTAAATAAGATAAACTTTTAACAAAATAGGTCTAATGTTGAATTTTATTTTTTTAATAAAAAATTTCGTAGTATCATAAAAAAGAAAAAAAATTAAATATTTATTAAAATTTACTAAAAATAAATAATGTCCATTATTTGACTAGATATATATTTGAGTCCCATTTTTTATTATGGAAAAGTGAAAAAAAAACTATTATATTAAATCCTAACATAAACTTTTAAAAATTTATTCAAAAGTGGACTAATTTTTTTTTTTGTAAGCAAGGATTATATTGATAAGAGAACTCAAGTTCTCAAAGCTTGATACAAAAAAATCGGGTTAAAGCCCGAAGAGAGAAAAAATTAAACTCCAATATTGCGCTTTACAAAAAATAATGGAAAGGATTCCTACTAAATTCGTAAAAATTACAATTGGGTTGCCTAATTTTCCCGACAAAAGCCAAACGCCAAACCAAAGCTTTCACCCCCCAAACCATATCGGAAATATTCCATGTATCTCCTCTAAAAACGATTTCGTTTCTAGCCGTCCATAAATACCACATCACTGCCAACCACACTACTCCCTCTTTTTCTTTACGAACCTTAGCTTTCTTTCCGAATTTGTACCACTTCATGAAACTTTCCTTGATGTCTCCACACCAATACACTCCTCTATTTCTCTCCACACCAAATTCACATTATGACATAGCAACAACATGTGACTACCAGTTTCTTCACTCAAACAGCAAAAAACACAGGAAGTGTTGGGAAAAGGTAAAATACCTCTATGGGATAAAGCTCCTCTAGTCGGAAGTCTATCAATAAAACAACGCCATCCAAAAGCCTTTATTTTTGTTGGCACATCCATCTTCCAAACTCTGCTTAAAGCTTTATCGAATTCCCCTATAGGGTCACACAGAATGTGTTCATAATTCAGAACGTTGTAGCAAGATTTAACCAAGAACCTTCCGTCCATACTGGATGTCAACTGCACACAATCGGGCCTGTTACGATCCAAAAACACATCGCATGATTCCTGTTTCAGCCACGACAAGGCATCAGTCCTAGCACGCACCGCATTCTGCTCAGAGTGAGCTTGAATAGCCGCTGGCTACTGCGATGTTCTTGCTACTGGTAAAAAGATCTCCACAGTCTGCAGCCGACTTAGCTGCTGCGAGTTCACCACCTGAGTGTTTTCAGCCACGCCAGAAGGAGGTGGTGCAACCACTCCCTACCGCAACTTTGCAATTAGAGTTCCAGAAGCCTAAAGGTTTTATCGCATTCAAGGACAAAATATCTCTCCACTAAACCGAGTTGAGAACCTCCCCCTTGCCTTTAACTCCTTCGTGAACAACACTAAGGTTAATATTTCCATATTTCGTTTTCAAAACTCCGTACCATAAAGCTCTGGTTTATTCCAAAATTCTCCATTTCCATTTACATAAAAGAGCCACATTAAAATCGCTGATCCTTCTAACCCCCAACCCCCCCTTCTCTATCGGAAGACAAACCGTATCCCAACTAGCCCAATGGGTAGTTCTCTTATCCTCCACCCCTCCCCAAAGGAAATTGCTTTGGATTTTAATGATGTCTTTAATAATTTTCTTAGGCGCCTTGTAAAAAGATAGAAAAAAGATAGCTAAACTCCCATGAACCGCTTTAACAAGAGTAAGTCTACCTCCGAAACTAAGAAATCTCCCTTTCCATGAAGCCAATCTATTCTTTATCTTCTTCATCAGTGGTTCCCAAGAGGTTACTCTTATAGGATTACTTCCGATCGGTATCCATAAAAAAGAAAACTCCTTTCCTTCCTTCTTACAACCAAGAAAACTAGTAGCCACCTCCAAGAAATTAGGACTAATGTTGATTCCAATTAGTTTGCTTTTATGAAAGTTAATACCTAATCTCGAAATCATCTCAAACGCTCTCAACACCGACTTAATAGCCCAAAGGTGTGATCAACTTCCATCTCCAACCAATAACTTATCGCCCGCGAATTGGAGAACATCTATGAAACTCCGCTCATTGAAACTAAACCCCACAAAATCACCGTTGTCCGGACGGATATTCTATCTTATTCTTTAAGAAGTGTTGAGAGTTTGTGAATAAAATGGACTTCTATATGGGGCAAGTCCAATTGTGGAGCTAATTATTTTAAATTAAAATTTCATAATATAACATAGTTTCCACCGCTTTATTGTGGACTATTATAATTTATAATAAAAAGTAAACTCTATAAAAAGAAAGAAAAAAAACTATGTTATATTATGAAAATTTACTTTAAAATAATAAGCTCCACAATTGGACTTGCCCAGTCCATTTATATTATAGAAAAATTTAAAAACAAATATACTATTATATTAAAAAATTTTAAATAAAACAAATATAAATTGTTTTACCGACAGAAACTACAAAGCGTGATCAATCATAATTTAAGTTCTTGATTTTTTTTTTCTATCAGAAAATAGTTTATGAAATGTGTTTTTAGTGGCAGTTGTAGTGAAAGGCTCATAGGAAAATAATGTAAGAATAAAATATTTGAACATTTTCAATATGGTTCTTATTAAGCGGAACGCTCGAAGTACTAAAAATTATTAATCAAACGGATTAGACACTCAATCGGTGTAATATCCCTATCACATCGTTTCAAATTTTTCAATCATTAAATACCTTTCTTAATTTAATTCAAATATCCAAAAATGAATTGGTGCAATATCCATCCCCTAACAACAAAATATGAATCAAATATCCAAAAATGAATGGGTGCTAAATTTTCGGTAAGTCATACCGGAATTTTCAATTATAATGAAATTTTTGATACGACATGCTGAAATTTCAGTTATAATGGAATTTCTGGTATACTGTAAATTTCTAAATATCCGATGTGTTTTAATATTTGTTTTTTCAACGGTTGAGATTTTGCCAACACTTTTAAAGGGTCCTGGTTGCACCGAAACTTATGTATGGCCTAGAATGCACTGACACAGATGTGTGATCTTAGGGTTATTGGATAAGACATCTCAACAAAATACCTCTTTCTAAGTATTTGATAAAAGTATATGTGTATTTCAATGGTTGCAACTCTGCTATTCAAACCATGATTCCAGATGACACTGAATCCCTTGCTATCTTGAAAGAAACGTTGAACTATTTGCTGCCTGATTCCGATAACAGAAGGGTGACAAAGATGGAGTTTCAGGAGGACTAGATTGATACAAATCAAATGGTGAAATACAACCTAATTGAGTTGAAGAATGATGAAGATGCGAAGGCTATGTGGAAATCATTTCGTCGTGGGATAACTAAAGGTCTGATCGAGTTGGACGCGCAGATCTGAAGATTCGTGAATGATATATTGAAGTGTCTGAAACGTCCAGAGTCATTCGTTAGTGCCTAAGTTTTCAAGTTTTGGAGTACTGCTTATGTTTGTTGTTTGTCATTGGATGCTTGTTAACTATGTTTGCTTGTTATTGATGTTATTTTCTTTATCTACTCGAAACATGTACTATGCAACAAAAAAGATGTTCGTACAAAATATACATAAAATACAATCATAAAAAAATAAATCTACATAGGTCATCCACGGGCAACATCGGCCCACCTAGCTAAAATACTATAAACCTCACCATCAAGGTTCACCAAACCCACGAGGATATCTAAGTGAACAGCAATAAACTGTAGGGTGCTGTCCTGGTCACCTGCGGGAGATGGAGCCGGTGGTGGTGGTGGATCGATAGAACCATCATTGCCTCTGGTCCTCATTTTAAAATTTATAAATATCCGAAAAATAACATTTTTAAAGAAAATATAGAAATACCGGAAATTTAAAAATTCCGGTATGATAATTAGTAAATAAAATTACCAGAAACTTCAAAATTCCGATATCAAATACAGTAAATTTTGAAATTTCCGGTAGCAAATACAGTAAAATTTAAAATTTCTGGTAGAACATACAAGAAATTTCACTAAAAATACCGTAAAACTTACTTGTTTTCGCCAAATTTCTGGTATCGTCCAAAAATTTAAAAAATCCAGTTTCTCACTTAAATTTAGTAAAATGTAGTAATGAAAAATTGTTGGATCGAATAGCACTTCAAATTGCGAATTTTTAACTCTTCGTCGATTCTGTAGTTTTTTTTTTTATAATTTTGATTCTCTTAAAAAATGGTTGCTTTATACTTCAAAAATTATAAACATTACTAACCTCACACATGCTTAATTAACCCAAAAGTACATACCTCACGCAAGATTGTATAATCTAAGCTAGTAGAGCAGTACCTATATATGATCGATGATTTTATATTGTCAACAAGTCTCGTTTTTTAATTGAGAAAACGTTTATTATATATTTTGTAAGGCTTGACGAATTTCAGTTAAATAATTTAAAAAGAAAATGGTTTAACATAAACTTTTAAAGTTTTGTTCAAAGGTTGATTTTTATAATGTTAAATAAAACATATATATATATATATATATATATATATATATATATATATATATATATATATATATATATATATATATATATATATATATATATATATATATATATATATATATATATATAATAATATTAAAATATTATACTTTTAAAATTCTTATTAAAATTAATAAGACCCACCATTACACTAGGTTTCTTATTAGAGCCGCATTTTATATTAAAGAAAAA
The DNA here is from genome assembly GCF_029867415.1 of Vicia villosa. NCBI lineage: Eukaryota > Viridiplantae > Streptophyta > Magnoliopsida > Fabales > Fabaceae > Vicia > Vicia villosa. Next base: position 427,957 of record NW_026705203.1, on the reverse strand, counting down.
ATAGGACCAAATATATTATTATATTAAGAGGTTAAATGTAATGCACAGACAATGTAAAAAAGTTTTACATTGTCATCCAATAGAAATAAATCATTTTTCTATGTTATATAAATTTTTTAAAAATTACAGTCTGATTTATCCTGATTCATGGTTGTGATTGGTTGACAGTGTAAAACTTTTTTACACTGTCAGTGCACCACCCATTTTCTCTTATATTAAAATATGATGTAAACGTTCTTTTTTTTAATTTAGTTTTGAATCCGTACGCGGTTTTGTAACATAAAAATTTAGTTTTAAGTTATTTTTATTTGACTTTTAAATTTGCTCTGTATTATCTTTTGGTTATTTGTTTTAATTGGGCTTTGGTTTTTGTCTCTTCAGATCTTTTGTACTCTGTCTTTTATTTTAATCTATTTGCAATAATTAAAAAATTTATTTAAAATTGACTATTATAATTTTTTATAAAAAATATATTCTATATTAATAAAAAAGTAAAAAAATATATTTAATGAAAAATTACTAAAAGTAATAAGGTCCACAACTGGCCATGCTCCATATAGAATGCCAATTTATATTATAGAAAAATGCAAAACCAATATAATGTGTTTTGGATTGGGCCAAGATTCGGCCCAATCTATTTTCGGCCCACTTAACCTTGAGGGTCCAAATTATCTCATGGCCCATAAAGAGCAAAGCCTGCTCGTTTACCCTTTGCCCGACATAGCTCCCCGCGAGCTGCCTGGTGCCCGGCACGGGTGCTCCCCGCGAGCATCCTCACGCCGAGGACCCTGCTCCTCGCAGGGCTCCGTATCCAACCCCCCAAATAATGCGGAGTTGTAATATCCCGATCTTTTGACACCGATAATTATCATTTGAATGAGTAAATGGTAATTAGAGAGAGATCATTGGTTTTATTCTCTATTAATCTAAGAATGATTATTAGAAGAATTAGTGGAATGGTTAGAAACAAAGAGGATTGGTTGGAATTGAACTAAGTGGCATTATTGTAAATACCACTTAGTTAAAGGGCACATTGGACCTTAAATAATAATTGCATGGGAACATAAGGACATGTTTGGTAAAGGATCTATGCTAATCAGAATTTTGAGAGAGAAGATCTTGGAAGCATGGAGGAGAAAGGAGAACTTATGTGCAAGAAGTCATTTTCGCAACTATTGACACAGCTCCACTAAATCAGGTATATCTCCCAACTCGTAACTCCGATCGTAACGATTCTGGTCCCATTGGAAAGCTAACGAATTTCTCTTCGATTTGCAACTATGGTTCGCATTTATAGCTTCTGTTTTGGTGGAGATAAACGCATTTGAAGATTGAGGATTGATGCTGAAAGTGAGTACAAGAGTGGTTACGGGTTTGATCATATTGAGGTGAAGTGTTGGCCAAAGAGAGAGTTCAATAGCAGCAAGAGTGTTCTCATAACCTCCATTAAATCCATGGTGAGTCCTTAGTTAGAGACTTTGGGGAAAATCAAGGGAATTGCATGTTTGGGGTTTTAGGGATTGTGAGGAATAATCATAAATCCATGACACTAACTTGATAATTGTGTTAATTGTTGGTTGCTATTGATAATTGCTGGCTGGATACGTCCTTAGTTGTTGCATGCAGGTGGTTTTGATGGGTATAGACACCCCTTTACGGAACTGATATGTTCTGAGTTTTTCTGCAATAATGATGGTCCGCTAAGCGGACTACGGTCGCTTAGCGGATGTTGTTGTAGTTCTGCAGATTATCGCGAGTCCGCTAAGCGGACGGGCGAAGGCCGCCCAGCGGATATTCCAGAAGTAAATGTTGTCGCGAGCCCGCTAAGCGGACGTGAGGCCGCTAAGCGGAAGATGCTGATTGCAGAATTTTAATTATTTCCTCTGAGTGCAGTTTGGTCCCGTAGTCGGAACCAGACTCCTCCCTGTTCGACTTTGCGTACCTACTGATGGTATGCGATGCTGTTAAGTATTAAAATTTAGCACTTCCATTTGATTATTCGGAAATTGTGAATTATGCATAATTTGAATGGGATGGTTTAACTACTGCTAATCGTTCCTTGATGCTTTTATGAATGCAATGTGATGGAACCTGAATAATTGCTAAAGCCCGTTGTTTCGGTTAAACATTTGGGTTTGTGTGCATTGTGTGCTTTGACGCTTGTTATGCGTGTGTATGCTTGAATCGAAGCGGGCCAGGGGCTAGGTTGATTTATGACTCGGGCTTTGTGATCAATGAGTCGTCCCGGGCTTTGTGATCAATGGGACAGCCCCGATCATGTGATCTTGGGCTCACACCTGAGCTACCGTTGCAGTGTGCTTGTGAGGGTCTGGAGGCTTTCCCACTTGGTGTTAACACACTTGCGTGCTCGGTATGGTGGGGTTATGTAGCCATGTAGGCTAACACATAATCGGTAACTCACCTCTAGTGAAGTCATGTAGACTACTACTAGGCTTTCGCCCGGTGGGCTCATGTGTCAAGATGGCGTGTTGTACTTGATGTTAACACACGTGCGTAAAGGTGGCTAGTGGGACAATGACGCCATTTCGGCTAAGGTCATCTCGCGGCCAATTAGGCTTGTGCGAACCCGTTTATCCATTCTTGCAGTGTGCTTGTACAAGTCTCTTGACGATAGACATGGGTGTAACCCATCGAGGGTGTGTTTTTATAACCTAGTCGAGGCATTAACGCGCTTCTGGATTCCCCATACACGGGTATGGGTTTTGGCATACGTGTTTGTTGTACTATTTGTGTACTTGTGATATGATGACTCCTATGGTGGACGATTCCTTGTTTTCTCCGTACTTGTACCGGATGTGAGGATAACCCCGAATCAATGGTGGATTCGGTTTGTTGATGCATGTACCCTGTAGAACCGAGTGGACCCATAGGATAGGAGGACTCACTGAGATTTAGTAATCTCACCCCAATCAACTTATATTTTTTTCAGGTGCAGTTTAGTAGTGTTGGGTCAGTAGCAGGTTTGGACTGAAGACTTGGATGTGGTGATGGCTCAGAGACCTCGTCAGATCTTATTTTCCGCTGTGCAGATCCATTGAAGACACATGTTTTGTAATTATCAATATTATTTCATGTTGTATTTATATGGATCATCTTGTATCTTTGGCTTTTGTATGTACTCAAATACCAATTTTTAACGTCACGTGCATAATATACTAGTCAATTATGTATGGGGTGTTACAGTTGGTATCAGAGCAGGTCGATTCTCGGCCGAGCCATGAGACATCACTAGCAATTCCTTTCCTCCTCACATGTGTGCGTTGCTAGCCTGATTTTACTAAAATCTCATTCAGTTGTTGAACTTGATCAACTCATCGACTGAGTGTGGGACGGTAGAATTACGGCAGAGCCGCCACGAGGACTCGTAAACCTGTAAGTGTCGTGAACTCAAGTAGCAAGGATTAGTTGGGTGGTGAATTATATATGGAAGCTGGATTTATTGGACGACGTAAGTAGAAGGGATATTGGAGTCGTCAAGCTTAAGGAGAGCGTTGACGCGAAGTGGTGATACCCAAACTGTCAAAGTGTGGATCGAGATAACTAGAACCCCTAGGATTTTGATTGGACGGAGTGAAACTTTCTCTAAGTCTTGGTAATAGCAAGGGAAAACCAGTAAGGATTGAGATAGGGCCTTGTAAGTGAGATTCTCCGAAGGTGTTGAGCTGGGATTTAGTATGATTCAGTACGGATGACGTTCCCGGTGTTAGGTGTGAGTGGTGAGCTGACAGGACAGAATGACCTTTGGAAATGCGGACACAGAAGTCAGACCTTTTGATTACGCTGGTATAGACAGTGATTGGATGGGCGAAGTATTAAATTCTGAATCAGCTTGGTGTACCTAAGAGGGAGTGGTTACCTAGTAAAGGTTGGTGGAATGTATGAATATGGTAACTTACGATTGGGCGAAGCTTGAATACCTTGTCCATAGAAAAGGACATGTTTTTCCGTTCTTGTCATTTTGTATTTAAGATCTAGAACTACGCTAGATGAAATAGGGAATGATATAGAAGCGTGAAATCCAGTAACCTAAGTTCTTGTCAGTTGTTGTTCGTCTGACCCCGAGTGAAACCATAGAACTACGCTGGGCGTTGGGAGTTCAGCCGAGTAAGAACTAAGATCTATCTGGAACGTCAATAGGATGATCGCAGTTGTGTTGGTTGTCAGGAACCATAGTATTCCTATCTGGACTGAATTATCCTTGGAATCTCATGCATGCGTGGGACGAGTGGGTACGCGCACTGCATGGTAATCCGAAGTTGAACTTCAAATCTTCGTGCTTGGCGTTTTGGCGTTCTGAGTAAGTAAACCTTGATGTGTAGCACTCTCAGGTTTTAGCATCCTGAGGAGTGTGATTCGAAGGACTTGAGGAACGATGAGCCTATTGGAAGCCTGTTCAGACACTTGTCGGTTGTGACTTTAGGATACGCGTGGAGATCGTTATACGCCACTGAGGTAGTTTACCTGGATACATGGCCTCGGAGTTAGACCACCATGTTGGTACTACCAGACGGGTATAATGCCACAGTATCGCTATCATGCACAAAGATGCGTGAGTAATCTTTTCCGACATGTGTGGGACAAAGGTGATCTGAAGCTCAAGGTAGAATTCTGATTTGGCACTTGTGAGATGCAGATCCAGACTCTCATAAGGTATGTGGGATAAGGATCCATACGTCGCGCTCGATAGTAGAGGAATGACTAGACAGCCGATGGTGAAATGGATCAAGATCCAATACTATACTTATGGATACCCTGAGTGATCGTGATCGCGTGAGTTAGTATCAGATTGTACCTTGGGATGTTCTCGTTTCATGAAGTGTTAAGTTGGCAATTTTGCATGAGTGTCTAGGGTGGGACTCATGTGCGGTACTGATATCCTGGTCAGCATGGTGAGTGGCTATCATGTACCATTGGCGACCGGTGATGGAATATACAAGTTGTATCTTGGATCGGCTCGACGTGTGATGTGTCTGGTAAGGTATTGCTAGATACTCTGAGTAAAGAAATGTGAATCTTGGTAAAGCATAGACATTTTTGGTTTGAGGAATTTTTAGGAGTCTATAAGAGAGATGTTCGAAGTGCAATTTCTTGCTTTGTAGCTACACTTTGATTGTTAGAAGCCCCACAATGAAGGATGCAGCCGCCGAGGAATCAGTTTAGTTCGGAGGTAGAACATACGTTAGATGACTGTGTGAATGGAGTGTGGCTATGGGAGGATCGTTATATCAGTAAGTCGCACGAGTTATCAGAGGTGATACTACGCTAAGAGAATGAAGGTGTATGGTTGGGTAGAAGTTGTGTAGAACTGCTAGAGTTATTATGAGCTGCAGTACGACGTGAAGGGTTCGATATACCGGTTGAGCAACAAGATTGGTTGGAATGAAAAACATAGCAATTGTACGCTGTGGAAATCAGTGACAAGGACGAACCTCTAAGTCAGTGAGCGTTTGGGTTTCAATGTCCTGAGGATGAAACGTGTACCTGAGTTGTGGTAGATGAACTATATGGAATGACAGAGTAAGTAGAAGCTTGATTCTGGAAAGTACGCAACTTCAAAGAGTAGTAGTCGATGATGGATGTATATAGAGTTCTGGCATGTGTTGTAATTGGACGACTGTAGATAAGGAATTATGGTGTATTAATGGGAACTAAGTGAATTATGGATATAATATGACTCAGAGGATTTCAGGGTGTGTGACTTGTTGGGATCAGAGTGGCGCAACGGATCAAGGAAGAATCAGATAAGTCCGAGGTAGGGACTAACAGACTAATTGTAGGATCTTCTCTTGGGATGGAAGTATCTTCCCAAGAGGAACTCGTCGAAGCAGCATTTCGTTTTGTCGTTCTCTCTAGGGGATCCACCATGACCACGAGAGATACCGACAGTGGGCCAGATTGGGAAGAGACCTTGTGGATGACGTGTGATCCGATGTTCGTAGATCATCAGTTAAACTTGTAAGCATCAAGAGTTGGACATAGTATCGTGATTGCCGGAATGCTGGGGGCTAGTGAAGACATTCAGCTGGTACAAGTTCCTTGTGGTTAAGCCTTGTGCACTATGATTGTGCAGGAAGACTTGGGAAATGATTACAGGTCAGCTGTTGAATTTCGCCTCTCATCAGTAGAATCTTGTGTGAGGTTTTCGAATGTCGAGGCTATAGTTGCAAGATGCTACGCTATCATGGATTGCGGTGATGACTGATATGTCTAGCACTGAGGTGAGAGTTAAGTAAGGAGATTCAGTCGTATAAGTAAAGGTAAATTTGGGACAACCATCCTAACACTTTGGGAACCGGAAGTTAAGACCAAGGAATTTGGCTAACACCCAATGACATTGTATGGACTTGAGTGGAGAATAACTTGAAGTGTTATCGTAGAAGCGACGTTGTGGCGGTAATTCTCATGTGGGAAGTAATTCAAGGAGCCGAGTGAATCAGTAAGTGTGTCGAACGAGGGTGAACACACCAGAGAATGAAACGAAGGATATCCGACATAAGTGGATTATTAGAGTTTTTGGAAGTTTTGGAGATTCAGAGCAGAGCAGTGAAGGTCAAGGACCCTGGAAGGATCTTTTCCAGGTATGTCTAGACGAAGTACCTGAATAGACGTGTTGCTTGACGGTTAAGGTTTCTAATCATGCATAGTGGGACACAGGTGTTTCTGGCGGATTGTGTTTCTTCGTATGGAATGATCCTCGGACAGAGTAGTGAGACTATCTAAAGACGAGTGTGAGTGGAATTCTTTCCTTGGATTGGATAGATAAGAAGGGTTGGTCTCCGTGACAACCGGATAGAATTCGAGGACGAATTCAATTTTAGGGGGGGAGAATGTAATATCCCGATCTTTTGACACCGATAATTATCATTTGAATGAGTAAATGGTAATTAGAGAGAGATCATTGGTTTTATTCTCTATTAATCTAAGAATGATTATTAGAAGAATTAGTGGAATGGTTAGAAACAAAGAGGATTGGTTGGAATTGAACTAAGTGGCATTATTGTAAATACCACTTAGTTAAAGGGCACATTGGACCTTAAATAATAATTGCATGGGAACATAAGGACATGTTTGGTAAAGGATCTATGCTAATCAGAATTTTGAGAGAGAAGATCTTGGAAGCATGGAGGAGAAAGGAGAACTTATGTGCAAGAAGTCATTTTCGCAACTATTGACACAGCTCCACTAAATCAGGTATATCTCCCAACTCGTAACTCCGATCGTAACGATTCTGGTCCCATTGGAAAGCTAACGAATTTCTCTTCGATTTGCACCTATGGTTCGCATTTATAGCTTCTGTTTTGGTGGAGATAAACGCATTTGAAGATTGAGGATTGATGCTGAAAGTGAGTACAAGAGTGGTTACGGGTTTGATCATATTGAGGTGAAGTGTTGGCCAAAGAGAGAGTTCAATAGCAGCAAGAGTGTTCTCATAACCTCCATTAAATCCATGGTGAGTCCTTAGTTAGAGACTTTGGGGAAAATCAAGGGAATTGCATGTTTGGGGTTTTAGGGATTGTGAGGAATAATCATAAATCCATGACACTAACTTGATAATTGTGTTAATTGTTGGTTGCTATTGATAATTGCTGGCTGGATACGTCCTTAGTTGTTGCATGCAGGTGGTTTTGATGGGTATAGACACCCCTTTACGGAACTGATATGTTCTGAGTTTTTCTGCAATAATGATGGTCCGCTAAGCGGACTACGGTCGCTTAGCGGATGTTGTTGTAGTTCTGCAGATTATCGCGAGTCCGCTAAGCGGACGGGCGAAGGCCGCCCAGCGGATATTCCAGAAGTAAATGTTGTCGCGAGCCCGCTAAGCGGACGTGAGGCCGCTAAGCGGAAGATGCTGATTGCAGAATTTTAATTATTTCCTCTGAGTGCAGTTTGGTCCCGTAGTCGGAACCAGACTCCTCCCTGTTCGACTTTGCGTACCTACTGATGGTATGCGATGCTGTTAAGTATTAAAATTTAGAACTTCCATTTGATTATTCGGAAATTGTGAATTATGCATAATTTGAATGGGATGGTTTAACTACTGCTAATCGTTCCTTGATGCTTTTATGAATGCAATGTGATGGAACCTGAATAATTGCTAAAGCCCGTTGTTTCGGTTAAACATTTGGGTTTGTGTGCATTGTGTGCTTTGACGCTTGTTATGCGTGTGTATGCTTGAATCGAAGCGGGCCAGGGGCTAGGTTGATTTATGACTCGGGCTTTGTGATCAATGAGTCGTCCCGGGCTTTGTGATCAATGGGACAGCCCCGATCATGTGATCTTGGGCTCACACCTGAGCTACCGTTGCAGTGTGCTTGTGAGGGTCTGGAGGCTTTCCCACTTGGTGTTAACACACTTGCGTGCTCGGTATGGTGGGGTTATGTAGCCATGTAGGCTAACACATAATCGGTAACTCACCTCTAGTGAAGTCATGTAGACTACTACTAGGCTTTCGCCCGGTGGGCTCATGTGTCAAGATGGCGTGTTGTACTTGATGTTAACACACGTGCGTAAAGGTGGCTAGTGGGACAATGACGCCATTTCGGCTAAGGTCATCTCGCGGCCAATTAGGCTTGTACGAACCCGTTTATCCATTCTTGCAGTGTGCTTGTACAAGTCTCTTGACGATAGACATGGGTGTAACCCATCGAGGGTGTGTTTTTATAACCTAGTCGAGGCATTAACGCGCTTCTGGATTCCCCATACACGGGTATGGGTTTTGGCATACGTGTTTGTTGTACTATTTGTGTACTTGTGATATGATGACTCCTATGGTGGACGATTCCTTGTTTTCTCCGTACTTGTACCGGATGTGAGGATAACCCCGAATCAATGGTGGATTCGGTTTGTTGATGCATGTACCCTGTAGAACCGAGTGGACCCATAGGATAGGAGGACTCACTGAGATTTAGTAATCTCACCCCAATCAACTTATATTTTTTTCAGGTGCAGTTTAGTAGTGTTGGGTCAGTAGCAGGTTTGGACTGAAGACTGGGATGTGGTGATGGCTCAGAGACCTCGTCAGATCTTATTTTCCGCTGTGCAGATCCATTGAAGACACATGTTTTGTAATTATCAATATTATTTCATGTTGTATTTATATGGATCATCTTGTATCTTTGGCTTTTGTATGTACTCAAATACCAATTTTTAACGTCACGTGCATAATATACTAGTCAATTATGTATGGGGTGTTACAGGAGTCCACGTGGTCCCTAAAAGACCGCGTCTCCCTTCAACTTCGGAGTGGTTAACCAGGATAGATGGCACTCATGCACCTCCGATATTTCCGCCCAGGAATCCTGGTAGTCTCCTAGTTGGGCTTGGAAATCCAGCCCAGTAGCGAGATCATGGCCCAGCGCTGGGGGCTATAAATACCCTCTTTCACTAGAGGGTTAGGTATTCAATTCTTTCTAACCTTTAGCCAGTACTTGCACTCCTTTGCTCGTCTTCTTACTTTGGCATCAGAGTACCCTGCAGGTACACCCCCCCTTTTCACTTCACAAAGATCCAACTTCCGAGCAGGCCTTGACGATCCTTCTGATCAGGTACGATCAGTGGCGCCGTCTGTGGGAAACAAGCTTCCCCGTCTTTAACAAACAGAGATCAAAGCTAATTCACCCTGCGATCATCATGGCCGGCAACAACAACACCAACCAAAATCCTGATCCCTTCCACCTCGATCCTCTCATTCACGGTACCACTGCTGAAGGACAGAATTGACACCAACGGGAGGGACAACAACCCACTGCAGACGGGAAAGGAAGACCAAGGCATGAAATCTCCCAAAACAACAGGAACGAGCAAGCTCAAAACAACAGGAACGAGCAAGCTCAAAACAACAGGAACGAGCAGTCTCAAGTCCATAACAGGCCAGAGCAAGCTCGAAACCAGAACAACTAAGCTAACTCCAGAGACGGACAATCAGCCTCTTCTTTCACTCACACCTCCCAGAGGCAGAGGACCTAGTATGAGGACGGCCAAGAACAAGTCGATGTCCCCGAGGACGCTTAGTCCACAACTGTCCTTTTGCTCGTGGCACTCAAGAAGACCAACCGCCTCATCCAACAACAAAGTAAGTGGATCGACAGGCTGGAAAGGAAGCGACGATCGCGATCTCCCCCTCGGAGACGCCACTGATCGCATTCCTCCTCCTCCTCTCGCTCCCCGCCGAGGAGGCATCGCCGCCGATCACCCTCTTCTTCGCGCTCCCCGCCCAGGAGGTACCGTCGCCTAAGATCCTACTCACGCTCTCCTCCGCGAAAGGGAAGGAAGAACCTGAAACCTGAGGTGGAAGAAACTGGAAGCCTTTCTCCCGAACAAGATCACCGGGCCCCACCAAGACTGTGGCGAAGACCCGCGAGCGTTCTCCTCTCGAGGACAATCGCAAAACCTCTGGAAAATCACAAGAAAAACCTCGGGGAAAACACAGCAACCGTGGAAGGCACTCAACCTCCCCTGGACTAAGTGACGAGGAAGACTTCTGCAGCCCTCTGTCGGAAGAGATCCGACGAGCCCGCCTGCCCCGGGGAATGGAAAAACCCGTACCCTGGATCTCTACGACGGGACCACCAATCCAGATGATCATATCCGGAGCATCGAAGCCGTCATGGATTATCACGTGGTCCGAGGATCAATCAAATGTCAGATCTTTCCGACCACACTCAGAAAGGGAGCAATGACCTAGTACAGGAATCTTCCTCCCAACTCCATCCACTCCTGGGCAGAACTCAAGAAGCTCTTCTCCAACCACTTCACGGCCTCTCGCCGACAACTGAAATCCGAAGAGACCCTCGAAGCTGTCATCCAGGGTACCGACGAGTGTCTCCGGGAATATTTCGACAAGTTCAACAAATAGGCCGTCCAAGTGCAAACGACCGACCATATGAAAAGGTACCTCCTCGAACGAGAACTCCTCCCAGGAAGCGAATTCAAGAAGGCCATCAAAATTGAGAAGGTTCGTACCATGGACGCCTTCCTCCTCAAAGCCCAAACTTACATTGCTTTCGAGGAAGGCGAAGCAGCTGTGAAGAAAGCCGCAAGAGGCAACGAAACTGCCTGCAGCTCGAGCCGAGGGCACGAAAAAAGGAAAGATGACAGGCCCCGTGACACGAAGGAACACAGGGGACCATCTATTCGTTTCAATGACTACACCCCCTTGAACGTCTCGCGCGAGCGTATTCTGCTCGAATGCTAGAGCACCGGGTTCAAAAAGTCCAACGTTAAGCCCCCGAGGCCAAATCCCACCAGGCCGGGGACTGATAAGTCCAAGTACTGCAAGTACCACAAGAGCCACGGTCACCTGACCGACGAATGCATACATCTCAAAGATGCCATCGAGGCTCTGATCAAGGAGGGTCGCCTGTCTAAATACACGAAGAAGGGAGAACCTTCCCGGAGAGAACGGACGATGAACTCTGACAACGACAATTCACCAGATAGCCGACCATTTCAAGTTGCTCTGTCCGTCATCCGACCAGAGGATTTCATATCTTCGGTTGGAGTGACCTCCGCTTTCAGCACATGGGAAGGATTCCTGACCGCGATGGTCATCTCCAACGGCGGGGATCCAGGTTCACTTACGATCAGCTCAGTAAAAAGAAAGTTTGACGAGTTGATCACCGCCAATTCAGATCTTGGCTCAACCCTCCAGAAGTTCAGAGGCAAGTCAGATCCAATCACCTTCTATCTAGAAGAGCTCCCCGGCGGAGCCCCAAATGCCACGATCCCCCTACTTGTTCGAGCTAGGATGGCCAATTTCGACGTCCGACGAGTCTTGATTGACGAGGTAAGCTCAATCGACATCATGTACTCCCATCTCTTCAAAACCCTCAAGTTGGACGACTTCCACCTTACTCCATACGTAGGCTCCGACCTCTAGGGCTTCAACGAAACCACCACCAAACCATGGGGTTAGGTAGAGATGATTATCACTTTCGGGGAAGAAGAAGCATCCAGGCAAGTCAGAACAATATTCCTGGTGATCGACTGCAAAACTCTTTACAACTGCATCATCGGACGACCCACTCAAGCCGAACTTACGGCCGTCCCCTCGACCGTGCACCTCAAGATGAAGTTCTATACAAAAAGGGGACGAGTGGCCACCATCAACGCTGACATCGTAGCGGCCAGAAGGATATTCGACGCGTCGATGAAAAGATTACAGCTGATCGCCCCTCCTTCCAGCTCCAACAAAAAGCTGAGAGCCGAAGACAAGCTAGCTCGAGAAGACCTCCCGCAACCGACCAACGTCAGCTCAGTCGACCTTGACGCCCGTTTTACGAAAGAGGAACTGAAGAAAGGCAAAGAACCACAATCAAGGACGACCCACCCCGTCCGACCAATCCCGAACGGCGACTTTGAGCTCGTCCCACTTGGCGACACTACAAGAAATTAGATATTTAGCAGCGACTTTTTTGCAACAACTTTCAATTTGCTGACAATATCATGCATATAAAAAGCGACTAATTTAAGTCGTAATAATAAATTACTGTTTTTCTCAACAATCATATTATTGCTGAGAAAAGTGATTTACCGCAATAATTATTATTGTCGTTGGAAATAATTCAACTTTTTAATATGTATATTGCAGCGACTAATGTAAGTCGTAGCAGTAAATTATTATTTTTCTCGACAATCATATTATCGTTGAGAAAAATGACTTATCGTAACAATTACTTTAGCCGCTAAAAATAATTTAACTTTTTAATTTGCATGTTGAAACGACTAATATTAGTTGTTGTAATACATTTATACATCTCTCAAATGTAGCATTATTTCTAAGAGAAAATAACTTATAAATTGTATTAACTAGGATTCTCTAAATTTCAATGTGTGATTAAATTTTTATACGACTTGCACTACAAAAAAGATGCTCAGCAGCGACATGGATAACACGCCGCAACATGCAATATCACGTCACAACAAAAAACTAGCGACGTGTCCACCTACATCGCAGGAGCACCTGTAACAACTAAGTAGCGACGTGTAGACCACGTCAAAAAGTAGCGACGTGACTCCAACGTCGCAATAAAATTTATATATAATAAAATATATATATAATAAAATTTATATAATAAAATTTATATATAATAAAATTTATAGAATAAAATCTATAAAATAAAATTTATATAATAAAATCTATAAAATATAATTTATATGATAAAATTTTAAAAAATAAATTCATATAATAAACTTTATATAATAAATTCAATCAAATAAAACTAAAAATTTAAAACTAATATTTTAATGAATTAAAATGTAGAATAAGTTACATAAATATAAATTAAAAACAAATAAAATATAAAATGTTTTTAAGAGGCATCATCATCCGGAAAATAATTATCCGGATTAAAATCATCACCCACTCCGTCATCCTCCGGCTCTTGAGGAGGAACATTACTGTAATTTCTACCTCCTTGCATAAATCGTCTCATCTGCTCCTCCATCTCAGCTTGCTTCTTCAGAATACCCTCTATCTGCTGCGCATGCTGCTCCTCCATATCAGATTGCTTCTTTCGCATCATCTCCATCTGGGCCTCATTTTCGCGTCTCGCCAATTGCCTTATTAATTCAGTTTGTTCCTGTGTCAGATTTGGTTGACGCGATCCACCCTCTCCATCCTGAACTCTTTGAAACAGATTGCGATCACCAGCTCTATAGCTGGTGTTAGCTGAAGATTTCGTTTTGTAGTATTTATCCTTCGAAGAAGTAGAAAATCGAAGGAAAGATGGTTACTGATGGCCATCCCTTAAAAATAAAAGAATGGCTACTGATGGTCATGCTTCGAGAGTAAAGATTTCTAAGTTCGCTATGAAGATAATGAATACTGAAAGCTAGTGAAAAGTATGTGTCTTCGGGGACTTAGACAAATTTATAAATATATTCAAGTATTACTACTTAGCATGTGTTTTTTTCGTAGTGTTTGTTTAATACACTGCCACGCGTCGAAGACAGACTCAGGCGGGAAGATTTGAAATTCGAAGACGGTTTCGTAACTGTCCAAGTAACAGATGGCATCGCTAGAAGTTCTTATGAGAAACGTGGCAGCAGATTAGTATAGGACCGTTAAGGTCGAAACTAGTATAAATAGGAGTCTTAATGTTAGGATTCTGTGTGTTCATTTTGTACAAATCACTCACATATTTACTCAAGTATCAAGCGTTAAGAGAAAGAGTTCGCTGAGAAAATGTACGTATGACACCACCATTTTAATACATGTGTATTATCTTTTGTTTTTAAATATCTTCCAGAATTACTGCATTTCGTTTACTTCTTGCCATTTACATTTCTATATCTTTACTTTAATGTCATTTACTTTCGAATTACTTTCATGTTATTTACTTTCAAAGTCTTTTACATTTCTGCAGTTTAAGATTCTTTACGTTTCAATAGTCCTTTTAATTTTCTATGTTATGTTACTTATCTTTTCGCTGAAGTCACATTTATATATAATAAAGTGATTGTCAAGACTATTTGTTCTTTAATCGAACAACGCTTATTGAAGAAGACAAATAATGAATATGGTTCGAATGAACGTTGATGACAATCTTCTTGACTATGTGTCCTAGGATCAATCTAGTCGATCCTGCGAGTAACCAAATCATATTTATTATAGTTTGGAAGACTAGCGGTTGTTTACCGGAAATCACCGTAAACAAATTGGCACGCCCAGTGGGACCGTGTCAAGCAGATTGTTTTAATCAATTGCTTTATTTTTGTCTAGACAATATCAAGATCTTGTATGAACCTTAGAAACGGTAAATTAAAGAACAGTGCACAACCGATTCCCAAACGAAGGTACAACAGGAAAATGGTCGTTACGGCCAGTGCAGGGGGTGATCAAGATCCCCCACAAGGTTCAGGATCAGGAGCGGCAAATTCGACTTCTACTCAAGGAACACGAGATGCAACGGGTCCAAATGGATCGAGACCTGCAGATAATTCCCAGGCTTTGCCTGAAAATAATACAAGGCTTTCAGGGACTATTCCAGTTTCAGTGTCGACAACCGCACCCTCATCCACAAGCGCAGAGGACGTATTGTTTGCCTCGACAAATGCTGCAAATAATTTGCCTGGTCAAGGCACGAATTCTGCTTTCGAATGGAGACCAAATAGTTCATATGGAATGCCATACCCATATGGAACAGGCGTACGAGGGGCAGGATCTATATATGCCCCAACTAACAATGCGACATCTTCACCGAATGTTAGTTCAGTGGGTCGAAGTGCACATAACACTGGTTTTTCTACCCAGGTGCCTCACTTTACCACAAATAACCAAGCAGCATTTCGACAAGAAATGGATGTAAGCAACCATGATATGGTAGGGGTTTTGGCCAGAGAATTGACTTCAGTTTTAAGCCCACTAATGGCAAATGTTACTACTACAAATAGAGAAAACATGGAGACTTTCCAAAAGATATCATCTCAAATGAATCGAATGGCGGAATTCATGGGAATAACACCACCTAAAAGGAAAGACAAACAGCCTTCGAATCAAGAAGAGAGGCCCATTTTAGAACATGTACAAGACATAGTTCCGTCATCTAGGACAGCCACTAGGGATGTAGGCCCCTCACGAAGAACAGAGATGTTCGAAGGAACTCCAATAATTAACTTAGAAGCGTCAAATCAAAGAACCGTCCCCGTTCGACAAGAAACGGAGGAGGAGCGACCCAGATTAAGGATTGTGGGTAGGAACGAACACCCAGATGAGGTTGTTCAAAGAGTCAGAAGAGAAAATCTGGCTACAGAAAATAACTTAACTGCCATGATAGAAAGGGTTATGGCCAATAATGGCCTTAGTACTGGACTTAGACGTCCAAACTATACATCCCCTATATCAGATTATATCATGCAGACAGAATTGCCTAGGGGCACTAAGGTACCCAAATTTACAAAATTTTCAGGCGAAACTAATGAGTCAACGGTGGAACATATTGCTAGATATTTGACAGAAGCAGGAGACTTAGCGGGAAACGAGGATTTAAGGATCAAATATTTCCCTAGTTCGCTGACAAAAAATGCCTTCATTTGGTTTACTACTTTGCCACCAAATTCGATAGATGCATGGGCATACTTGGAAAGGCTTTTCCATGAGCAATTCTACATGGGTCAAACTAAGATAAGTTTGAAAGAATTGGCCAGTGTTAAAAGAAAATTCACAGAAACAATTGATGATTATTTAAATAGGTTCCGTTTGTTGAAATCAAGGTGTTTTACAACAGTCCCAGAGCATGAACTTGTTGAAATGGCTGCAGGTGGTCTAGATTATTCAATAAGAAAGAAACTAGATACCCAATACCTTAGGGACATGGCCCAATTAGCAGACAGGGTTCGACAAGTCGAACGACTGAAGGCAGAAAAAGTTAGGGCGAATAAAAGTTATAAGAAAGAGAGGGTAGCGTACGTCGAAGCCGAGGACGCTGATGATGAGTCTTTCAATGACTCGTATAGCCCTGAAGAAGTCGAAATAGACTTAGCTGAATTGAAAGAAGCGCCACCTTACACCTGTAAATTGCTAAATCCTGCCAATGGAAAAAACCCAGTAGAAAACGATAAGAATGATAGGTTCCCTAAGAAAACTTATACATTCGACATTACCAAGTGTGATGAAATATTTGATTTATTGGTAAAAGATGGCCAAATGATACTACCTCCAAATTCAAAAATTCCTCCGTTGGAACAACGGAAGAAAAGAGGTTTTTGTAAATATCATGGGTTTTTAGGCCATAAAACTTCTCAATGTTTTCTTTTCAGGGATCTAATTCAAAATGCTCTCAATGATGGAAGGTTGAAGTTTGCTGACAAGACCAAGAGTCATATGAGGGTCGATACCAATCCCCTAAACATTGCTGACGCTAGCCTCTGCGAGGTAGAAGATATCAACATGGTGGAGGCCTCTGAAGTTGAAGTTGTGGAGACTAAAGCAATGTTCAATGGAAAGCAGGCTACTGAAAGCCTAAAAGGTGAAATAGTCTTCAACACTGTTGTTGAAGAATCTTCCAAGACAGAAATAACTGAAGCATCGAAGGAAGAAAACAGTGAGGCCACTGAAGACCTCAGGATGAAACTCTAGAAAATCCAGATCTCTGAAGTTCCTCCAGCAGCGGTTAACATGGTCAGCGCCAGACGACCAGTGTCTGAATTTGGCGAACTAGAGACATGGCTGACGAGGCAAAATGGGGGCATCGAAGTTCCTCCAAGAACCGAAAGCCTCAAAGAATATCTCTGGAATTGCCACGAGAGAAATGGTGGTAAGCAATGGATGTGTCCAAGGTGTTCGATCATGCTGAATCGAAGGGTCGAAGCCAACTTCGAAAGGGTTCGACGCAAAAGGTGGGAACACCCAGGAAGAGAGCCAAATCCCCTACTACAACTATACCCAAAGATGGAGGAAAGCTTGGTAGGATTTTTGGTCAGATGCCACAAAGAAAACACTGAAGTTGCTCTCTGCCCAAGATGTGGGGCAGTCTATGACGAAATGCTAGCACGATCATTCGAACGTGTGTATTGCTACATGAGTCAAGAAACTCAGGGGTTGCGTCCTAACCTGTACGGTTTCGACATATGGACTCCAACAAAGAGGCCTGATAGCCCACACCCCAGAACTCGAAGGGTAACTTTCAGAATCCCTGCAGATGCGCCAAGGGATAGGTGGGTGCAAGCTGATGCAAGAACCAACAAATGGCGAAGTTGGGACCAAGGTGGTAGAACTGCAATGGCATATAGGAAACAATTTCAAAGACCAAATCGAGAGGCGTATCGATTAGAGAATTATAAAGGAAAAAATCCTATGTCTCGGTCCCAGTGGAGAAGGCATCAGAGAATAAAAAAGGCTCAGAAGGAATACAGGCCAAGAGAAGCTGGAGAATCTAGTAGCAACCAAGTCCCATACCAGGGGGCAAAGTGAAACAAACCTCCGGTGGAACGCAGATTATTCGAAGCTGAAAAACTCTTGGATGAAGAAGAAAAGATGCGTTCAAATTCTTGGAAAGAAGAGGATAGAATGACAAATGATTTTGATTCTGATGGAGTGTCATCTATAAACTTGAATTGCAATGTTGTTTCCGTACTCCCTCACGAGTTTAATCAGGAAACTGAAGTAGAAGACTGTGAAGAGGCTGATATCGAAGAAATGACAAAACACAAACCTGTGTGTTACTATGTGCTGAATAATGGTGCAGTAGAAGAACAGAATGCTTTCTTCGAAAGGCCTGATGAGGGTATGCGAAATCATTTGAAGCCACTCTATATCAGGGCTAAGATTGAGAACGTTGGCATTAATAAAGTCCTAGTTGATGGGGGAGCAGCAGTGAACCTAATGCCTCAATACATGCTAAAAAGAATTGGTATGTTCGATACGGATATAAGGCCACATAACATGGTTTTATCTAACTACGAAGGCAAAATAGGACAAACACTGGGAGTTGTTCAAGTCAATTTGACAGTAGGCTCAGTTACCAGGCCAACCATGTTCATGGTTATACCAGCAAAGGCAAACTACAATCTTTTGCTTGGTAGGGAATGGATTCATGGGGTAGCAGCTGTGCCCTCAACAATGCATCAGAGGGTGACAATTTGGAGAGAAGATGGTATAGTGGAGAATATCGAAGGTGATCAGAGTTACTACATGGCTGAGGTCAACCAGGTGAACAAAACCAACTTCGACAGGAACCTGGTAAACATAGGCCCTTGTCATGCTGCAGAAGAAATGTATACCCCAAATAAAAATGCATTGTACTATTTAACTTTACACCCAAATGGATTCCAATGGGATAGAGAGATCATGGATGGTCCACCAGATACAGCACCATTGGAGAATTATCCGACAGTACGGCCAACAGGCTGGGACGATGACATTAATCATGTCTGAGTCTTCGTTCTTCGAAAAGATTTCGGCCTATGTGGCCGAGAACAAAAGGAAGGCGGCTCTCGAAGCCGAACTATCAGATACAAAGATAGATGCAGTTTTAACCAAAGAAGGAATAACAGAATTGAAGATACGTGCGAGTTTCGAACTCCCTGAACACACGGCTCCAGACGAAGAGATCATAAGAGAAGAACCAAACCAAAGGTTGGATGCAATATACGACGAGGAACCTTTGGGGTTCGAAAAAGACCCAATGGCGCCGAATATAAAGATGTTGGCCCAAGATCCACTTGAAGAAGTAAATCTTGGAGACAATGATCAAAAAAGGATAACATATATCAGCGCGAAACTAGAACCAGAATTGAAAGCAACGGTCATCAAAATGCTGAAAGAAAACAGAGATTGTTTTGCTTGGGACTATGATGAGATGCCTGGTCTAGGAAGGGATTTAGTTGAACTAAAATTACCAATAAAAGAAGGGAAGAAGCCCATAAAGCAAACTCCCAGAAGATTCGCGCCAGAGATTCACTCGAAGATTAAAGCAGAGGTCGAAAGACTCTTACGGTGCAAATTTATCCAAACTACAAGGTATGTTGAGTGGATTGCTAATATAGTACCTGTAATTAAAAAGAATGGCTCATTAAGAGTATGCATAGACTTTCGTGACCTTAATGCAGCTACTCCTAAAGACGAGTATCCCATGCCTATAGCAGAAATGCTAGTAGACTCAGCCGCAGGTTTTGAGTATTTGAGCATGTTGGATGGATATTCGGGATACAATCAAATTTTTATAGCAGAAGATGATGTATCCAAGACAGCATTTCGTTGCCCAGGGGCAATAGGCACTTACGAATGGGTTGTGATGCCTTTTGGTTTGAAAAACGCTGGGGCAACTTATCAAAGAGCAATGAATTCTATATTTCATGACTTTATAGAAACATTCATGCAAGTGTATATAGATGACATTGTGGTAAAATCTACCTCGGGTATGAGTCATCTCGATCATCTGAGCCAATCATTCGAAAGAATGAGGAAATATGGCTTGAAGATGAACCCCCTTAAATGTGCTTTCTTTGTGCAGGCAGGTGATTTCTTGGGGTTCGTAGTCCACAAAAAAGGCATAGAAATTAACCAGAACAAGACGAAAGCCATTAGGGAAACCAAGTCCCCATCCACGAAGAAAGAACTACAATCATTATTGGGCAAGATAAATTTCTTAAGGAGATTTATCTCTAACTTGAGTGGACGCACGCAAGCTTTCTCACCTCTACTTCGGCTTAAGCAAGGAAAATTCGAATGGCGTGCTGAACATCAAGAAGCTTTCGATCAAATAAAGCAATGCTTGACTTGTCCACCAATTCTGTCTCCCCCAAATGGGAAGAAGCACATGCGCCTATACATTTCAGCATCAGATAAAACAATAGGCAGCATGCTTGCCCAGGAGGATGAGAATGGCATCGAGAGAGCCATTTATTACTTAAGTAGAGTACTCAATGATGCAGAGACTAGATATAGTGATATAGAAAAACTCTGCCTTTGTTTGTATTTCTCCTGTATCAAACTTAAGTATTATATAAAGCCAGTTGATGTTTACGTTTCATCTCATTGTGATGTTATTAAACATATGTTATCTAAGCCAATACTACATAGTCGAATTGACAAATGGGCTTTGGCCCTTACTGAATATTCATTAATATTTCAGCCTCTCAAGGCAATGAAAGGTTAGATTGTGTCAGACTTCATTGTCGACCATGCGGTGGTTGAGAATCATCAGCATTATGTGGACTTAAAACCTTGGAAGTTATACTTCGATGGTTCAACGCATAGAGAGGGTACTGGGGTTGGAATATTGATATTTTCTCCTGATGGAATTCCAACAAAGCTCAAGTTTAAAATCGAAGGTCCATTATGCTCCAACAATGAAGCTGAATACGAAGCATTAATTGCTGGACTTGAGGCTTTGTTAGAATTGGGGGCAACCAGAGTCGAAATTAAAGGAGACTCCGAATTGGTCATCAAACAATTGACAAAGGAGTACAAGTGTATCAAAGAGAGTTTGATCATGTATTTTGTCATCGCAAATAGGCTACTCAAGGAATTCGAATATGTGGAATTAAAACACGTATCAAGGGTGAATAACCAGGAAGCAAACGACTTGGCACAATTAGCTTCAGGATATAAAGTATCAAAAGAAAAGTTAGAGGAATTGATTGAAGTAAGAGGAAGAGCAATGTTTACTAAACTTTCGCCAAGTGATCTAGAGAACTCACAATTGGGATATGCCAACAAAGAACAATTCGAAGTACTAAATATAGACTCGTTGGCAGACACAGATTGGAGGAGTCCAATTATTAGCTACCTAAAAAACCCTTCGACGGATACAGACAGGAGAATCAAGTATAGAGCATTGTCATATTTTTTGATGGGAAATGAATTATTCAAGAAAACTCCTGAAGGGGTATTGTTGAAATGCTTGGGTGAAGCAGAAGCATATTTGGCTCTGTCGAACGTACATAGTGGGGCATGTGGTGCACATCAAGCAGGGCACAAAATGAAATGGCTCTTGTTTCGTTATGGGATGTATTGGCCTTCGATGTTAAAGGATTGCATAGAGTTTGCGAAAGGGTGCCAAGAGTGCCAAGAACATGCAGGTATCCAACACGCTCCAACAAACGAATTAAGTACGATAGTAAAACCATGGCCTTTCAGGGGATGGGCATTAGATTTGATTGGAGAAATTCACCCCAAGTCATCTAAAGGTCAAAGGTACATTTTGGTAGGAATAGACTATTTCACAAAATGGGTCGAAGCAATACCACTGGCAAATGTGGATCAAGAGGCTGTGATTGAGTTTATTCAGAAACACATTATATATAGGTTTAGAATCCCAGAAAGTATAACAACTGATCAGGGATCAGTCTTTACTGGACGAAAAATGCAAGACTTTGCCAGAGAAATAGGTTTCAAGTTATTTACTTCTACACCTTATTACGCCCAAGCAAATGGACAGGTTGAAGCAGCAAACAAAATAATAATTGGCCTTATTAAGAAACATGTGGGAAAGAAACCTAAGAATTGGCATAAGACTTTAGATCAAGCGCTCTGGGCTTGTCGGACATCTCCAAAAGAAGCCACAAATACAACTCCTTTCCAGTTGACGTTTGGACATGATGCAGTACTCCCAATTGAGATATGTTTGCAATCGGTAAGAATACAAAGACAAGCAGACATTCCTCCCAACGTATACTGGGAGTTAATGATGAATGAGTTAGTAGATTTGGACGAAGACAGACTTCGGGCACTGGAAATGATAAAAAGGCAAAAGGAAAGAGTGTCCAGAGCATATAATAAAAAGGTGAAAGGTAAAACTTTTGTTAATAATGACTTAGTTTGGAAAGTTATTTTACCTATAGATCGAAAGAATCAGGCACTTGGTAAATGGTCCCCACATTGGGAAGGACCCTTCCGAATCTTGAAAGTATTCTCGAACAATGCTTACGAAATTGAAGAATTAGCAGAAGATCGTAGGATCTTAAGAGTAAACGGGAAATATTTGAAGAGATATAAACCAAGTATGTACGAAGTAAGGATTGCAAAAACGTAGATACTCAGGGTACTACGAAAAGCCAAAATGGTCAGGCATGTGTCAAAACATATACGCTACGTTGATCAAAATGGCTTTGCGATCAGAATAAATTTTAAATGGAAGGAAAAGAGTCTAAGGAGACACCAAAAGTGTTTTTCATTTAAAAGCATGGAAGTACATGCATTACAAGGGATCCAAAGAACAGGATCCAAGATTACAAAAAAAAAAAAAGAAAAAAAAGGGGCATATAAATAAAGAAAAAAACCCTAAGGAAAAAACTAGCTAGTTGATCCTTTGGTCCAAGCCTTCCAAGGACAGCACAGGCGAAGGTTCAACTTCGAACATATCCCTGGCTCCAGAGCCACGCATCCGCCTCACTACACCTTTCTTCAGGAAAATGTAACTGAGAAGTCTCCCGTAGGGAAGACAAGTCACACTCCCTCGACGGTCAACACCGATAGAGACCGCATTAACAAGTCCTTTAAAGATCATTAAAGGAATGTTAATTTTCCTCCCTCGAAGACCACAGAGGATGAACTCCAAGTCTTCAACCATGATGTTGTTTTCATCGATCCGCCGAGGTTGGAAGTTCCCCACGAGCATCTGGTGCCAGATCCTGATGACTTTGGCACTGAAGCGATCATTGTCCATAAGAGTTCTCAACATGAGATGAGTAGTCATGCTGAAACTGTTGTCATCAAAAGTTTCACCAGAGTTATTGCATCTTATTAGGTTGGCAATAGTGGTGGGAGTGATGCTGAGACGAGCGTGTCGAATTTCAGAATCAATGGTGGTCCTACCTTCAGGATCTATGCGTAAAGACGCATTCATCCAGAATTCTGCCACCATGTTGGGGTAGATAGCACCCTCCAAGACTTCTTCAAAATAGAAGTCCAGTTCTTGGTTGACAAAGAGGTTTTCGATGTTGATAAAATGACGAACAAGTTCATCCTCAGAGAGTCTGAACTCGCCTCTGATGAGGGCTTTGATGTCGTTAAAGAAGAGAGTTTCAGCCATTGCAAGATAAGAAAGTTGTTCTGAGAGAGAAGTTGTGTGTTTTCTTTTTCTGTGTTTGGTTTGGAGAGAAAGCGCATGAATGAAGAAATGAAGACAATATTTGACCCTTTATATAGACTGGGAATACTGAAGGGTGGTTTTTAATTGTTAATGAGTGATTGGACTGCGGTTGGTTTTCCAAAGAAAGAAGTTATGGCTTCCGCCGTTTCCCGCCCTTGGAAGTTGAGAAGTAATCATGAAACTGATGCACGCACGTCTTAAACCGACGTTTTGGAGAAAGTGACGTCACTGTTTAATAATGATTATGGCTAGAGAAGGGGAAACGTCAAGTCTAGAGGCAAGGATGCTGCGAAAGATGTTCAGGTTCTACACGTTGCATTAAATAAAAAGCACTGTAGAGAATCTAAAGATATATTTTGGCAGAAATGTTTAGATTCGCTAAAAGTAATGCTGGCAAACATTATAGATATAAATGGGAGTCAAGCATACAAATATTATGAGTCTACAGTAGTTTCGATTACAAAACAAAGGTGCAACAAGTAACAGGACTGAAAACATCTAGTTAAAATCCTTAGGGAGATCCGTTTTGATCTTCAAGTATTGAGTCTCCCACGAAGACATACGAAGCTCAATTAGTGCCCGTTGTTTCTTCAATCTTTCGATTTCTGGCACTAATTTCTGTGCAGTCTCGAAATGTCTAATTCCCGACTGCACCACTTCGAGCAAATCTTGTTGGTTAGATTTTTGTATGGCTGCCTGACAACGTTCAGCTTCTTTTATCTTGTCCTCGAGTGCCTTTATCTCTTGTTTCCAGGAGTTGATGTTCTTCTCATAATCATCAAAGGCCTTCTGATTTTCTGAATGTTTAAGCTTGAGGGCCTCACCTTGTTTCGTTGCGTCCACAGTAGAGTTCCATGAAGAGTCATGAGAGGCCATTGTCTCAGATAGCTCTTTTTCGACATTTTGCTTTCGAAGATTGTTGGCCTGGAGTTGCTCGAGTAGAGAGCCTAACAGAACAATTACCTCTGAAACTTCTGTGGAAACTTGAAGCAAATCTACCTTCTTTAGAAGTTGATTTAAGTTGTGACTCTTAATAGGTTCCCGGTTGAGGACGTCTACAAGATTGACCCCAAAGAATCTCTCTTTTATTTGTCGGAGGAGGCTAGGAATATCTTCTTTATCACTAGATTCTACAGTTGCAGCTGGATAGACATTAAGTTCCGAAGGCGAAGAAGTATTCGCATCCATGATGGCCTTTAAGAAACTAAGAGGATCAGTTTGCTTAAGTTGTTCCAGCTCCAAAGGAGTAGGCTTCACGGGGGCAAGCGTCGGAGTTGTCTCAGGAATGGTTTTCGTATCAAGAGTCGAAGTCCCTTGAGGATCTTGTTTTTCTGGTTGAGAAATTTCTTCCATAGCATCTTGCTCCGATGCAGTATCTTCACTGTCATGTGTTTGGGGGTTCACATTGTCGCTGCCTGAGAATGGGTGATCTTCTTCCAAATTTTTGTCTTGATGAGTAGGTGGGGATTCGTCAGTGGAGTGACTTTCTTCGACTGGTTCATTAGGCAATATGGCAGCAATTGGCCTAACGTCTTCAAAGACTGGCGAGAGAACATGAGTTTGATTTTGAGAGCTACCTATGTTAAACAGAGCAAAGTTAGTCATAAAGATAAGCCTTTGAGGGGTTTAGTTGACGAAAGTTAAAGTTTGACAATTACCGTAAAGTTTGTCAACATTAATGGTAAAGCCATGGTCCTTGAAACCTGAAGTGGCAGTGCCAGCGTCTTCCTGCAATAACAAGGTAAATGTCAGTTTAATTATTTGGTTAAGATCACAAGATAATATGTGGGGTGGAACCCAAATACCTTGGTTGGGATATTGTCTGGACTTGAATTATGACTTTCCACAACGAAAGCATTACTAGCAGTTTTCAAAGGAGACTCTTCAGAGGACGCCTTATCACCAGGAGAAACAGTTTTAGAGGGGCTTATCCTTTTCCCTTTTCTTGAAGGGGTAACAGCTTTTTGTCTCTTCTTGTGTCCTTGTCTAGTTTGGGGAGGGGATTTATCTTCGCCATCTGAGGCAGCTGTCGAGGAAGCTTTCCGCTTCGAACCTGTTGGGGGTTTCGAGCTCTGGCAAATAGACGATAAGTAAGATGGATACTACTCACAGATTGTACAAAATCAAGAATATGAGATGAGTATGTACCGTGGGCTTCTTGCCAGTAACAATGGAATCACTTTCACTTGGTTTGTTGCTCTTAGATGTCCCAGAATCTTTTTGGGCAGAAGCTTCCTTGATCTTCCTCCTTCGTGCAACAGCTGTAGTTGAAACTGAAATCAGTATATCAGCAAAGAAAAGAAAAGTCAGTCGAAAAGATTGTCTTAATCCAAACCTTCAGGTATTGGGGTCAGGACACGAACATGTTTAAGATCTATATGAAGATGTCCTTTGAAAGTATCCAAGGTATGCTTAGTCGGAACCACTCGTTCAGCGCGTTTTTTGGTACTCTCTCGAAGAATTTTGAGAGCATTTCCACACACGAACCAGTCTGGGAAAGGAGGACTTAGAGCCACACCAAAATCAGCACTTGGTAGTGGAGGGAATTTTGGAGGATTAAGTTTGAAAGCCACTTCATAACGTAGTTCTGGTCGAACATACGAGGGCAACTTCAACTTATCCAGTTTGGCGGAAAACTTTTCGCGCAAAATGACTGCAGCCTCACGAACGGTCCGACTAAGATCATCAGGCCTGTAGATAGTTTCAAAGAATTTTTGAAAAGCTTGGATTCCTTTAATATGAGTTGAAGTACCTTTTTGAAAATTCTCCTGCACATCAGTAAAAGCTGCAGTTAGTTCTTGAGCAAGGCTATCAGCATCAAAGATTTGGGAGCTATAATAATCCGTCCACCATTGATGAAAGTCTGGTGTAGAATAAAAAGCAGGTTCGAAAGAGACAGGAGGGAGATTGGTGGTGCCAACGTATTTGTTGATTTTTGTTTTACATTCTTCTTCAGTCAAGTACAAGGTATGGAAACACATATGGTTTCTTTTCTCATATAAACACTTGGGTTTTATTTGAACCAACCCAAACTGTCTCGAGACCAAATTTGGTTGGTAGCACACGAGAATACATTGACCTTTTGATGGTCGAAGGCGATGGGAAAATAACCTTGGAGTCAGAAAGGCTTCCCAAATTTCCATAGACTCAGTTTGTTGATCCTTAGATGTTGATGGAAATTTTCGAGTAAACCATTCAGGACCTATTGTTCTGTGTACAAAGGGGGCCATAGAAGGATCGAACTGGTTACGCCGGGCAAACATCATTGAATACGCCAAGAAGTGTTCACGAAGCTTTCCAATTTCTTCTTTTGGAGTTAGGTAAGCTAACCTGGTCCCTTCTATAGTTCGATTCTTGATTTTGATATCCTCCTCATTGACGTTTCCTCGAAAGGGAAGATGAGTTTCGAATGTAGCATTAAGCCACATTTGTAATAGCCAGAAAGGGCCAGCATAAAGTAAACTACCGGATTTGAAATTCTTGGTGAGGGTTGCAGCTTCGCTGAGGTTTTCATAAAGAGACCCTAAAAGCAGTTGGCTGAGGTTGAGCTTTTTTCCAGCATGCAACTGATTAGCCATGCAAAGGTATCTCTTTGCAACTTGAATAGATCTTGAGCAGAAGGCACATCGTGAAAGCCATAGCGCTAGAAAAGCAATATGTTCTTCATCGGATACTGCCATTTCGGTGGTAATATGATGCTTCTGGATGAATGCAGTATAAGTGACTTGTGAGTCATTAAAACCAATAGTATCATTATCCATTTCGTTAGGATCGAAGGTTTCGCCAGTTGGTCGAAGTCCTGTAATCGCAGCCACATCAAAAAGAGTAGGGGTAACCATTCCACAGGGGAGATGGAAAGTGTTGTGAGAAGCATCCCAAAAGTGAACCGCTGCTACTAACATGGGTTGGTTGTATTCTAAACCTGTCTTTGACAGTTGAATCAAATCGTATATTCCTAACGATTTCCAGAAGGATTCTTTCTGTTTCTCTACTTTTTCTAACCAGGCATAGTACAAATCAGGATCTTTGGCCAAAGGAATTGACCTAAACACTTTTACAGAGTTGGTCATATAGTTTAACCTAATTTTCGCTAAAGCTAAAGGAGTTACAGTTGGAGTTTCTTCCATGTTAGCGGATTTTCCTGAGGGAGAACAGCCATCTTCATTTATCCTAATTTTGCTAACTAATGGTCTAGTCTTGTAATAAGCAGGGAAGAATTTATTCAGAGATGGGATATTTTCACCTGGTAATGGACCCATAAAAGCGAGAGATTTTCCAGAAAGTTCAAAGGGAATGATTACCTGGGAAGCGTAAATAGCGCGTATTTCTTCGGTGTTAGGGTTTTGAACGTGCTCTTGTTCCCCAGACCGTGTTGTTGATTGGAGCTTCAGAGCAGGTTGAAGAACATTTGAAGATGAAGCCATAGAGAAATTTCTGATTAAGAGAACGAGATTTTGAAGAGATTGAAGATGTTTGGTTTTTTTGAAGAAGATGAAGAAATAGGAATGAAAGGTTGTGTAGAAGTGCAAGACCGAGTATTTAAAGGTTTAACGGAAACCCTTTTTAAATCTTTTGGGTAAAATCCAAGGAATACGTGGCGGCTGGTGATTTAATCCAACGGCGGTCGAATAAAGTTAGCTTCACTCCTAGTATGTAGGAGTAATGATCAAGAAGTAAGGTTAAAACGTGGGAGTGTAAGTTATGAGAAGACATCTTTGAAAATGACAAGACGTTTCGGAAACAGGGTCATCAATGATTATGACGTTAGT
Organism: Vicia villosa; assembly: GCF_029867415.1. Lineage (NCBI taxonomy): Eukaryota > Viridiplantae > Streptophyta > Magnoliopsida > Fabales > Fabaceae > Vicia > Vicia villosa. The sequence goes on along the minus strand of NW_026705203.1, from coordinate 399,633 downwards.
CAGCAGTCTTGGAACTCTCAAAGATCAATAAAGAACGAAATCTTATAATGACAAGAAACGCCTATTTCTGTTGACTCTCGAAACAGGCATTTATTGGGGGCAATTTGTTAGCTGAAGATTTCGTTTTGTAGTATTTATCCTTCGAAGAAGTAGAAAATCGAAGGAAAGATGGTTACTGATGGCCATCCCTTAAAAATAAAAGAATGGCTACTGATGGTCATGCTTCGAGAGTAAAGATTTCTAAGTTCGCTATGAAGATAATGAATACTGAAAGCTAGTGAAAAGTATGTGTCTTCGGGGACTTAGACAAATTTATAAATATATTCAAGTATTACTACTTAGCGTGTGTTTTTTCGTAGTGTTTGTTTAATACACTGCCACGCGTCGAAGACAGACTCAGGCGGGAAGATTTGAAATTCGAAGACGGTTTCGTAACTGTCCAAGTAACAGATGGCATCGCTAGAAGTTCTTATGAGAAACGTGGCAGCAGATTAGTATAGGACCGTTAAGGTCGAAACTAGTATAAATAGGAGTCTTAATGTTAGGATTCTGTGTGTTCATTTTGTACAAATCACTCACATATTTACTCAAGTATCAAGCGTTAAGAGAAAGAGTTCGCTGAGAAAATGTACGTATGACACCACCATTTTAATACATGTGTATTATCTTTTGTTTTTAAATATCTTCCAGAATTACTGCATTTCGTTTACTTCTTGCCATTTACATTTCTGTATCTTTACTTTAATGTCATTTACTTTCGAATTACTTTCATGTTATTTACTTTCAAAGTCTTTTACATTTCTGCAGTTTAAGATTCTTTACGTTTCAATAGTCCTTTTAATTTTCTATGTTATGTTACTTATCTTTTCGCTGAAGTCACATTTATATATAACAAAGTGATTGTCAAGACTATTTGTTCTTTAATCGAACAACGCTTATTGAAGAAGACAAATAATGAATATGGTTCGAATGAACGTTGATGACAATCTTCTTGACTATGTGTCCTAGGATCAATCTAGTCGATCCTGCGAGTAACCAAATCATATTTATTATAGTTTGGAAGACTAGCGGTTGTTTACCGGAAATCACCGTAAACAGCTGGACGCCAAATTTCCAGCTCCAAAAAAGCAACCATTAGGCCCTTTTTCTTTAATAACCTCGCACCAAATATAGTGATCAACATCAGCATTAAGCGGCTCCCCCTCTGCTGGCATGTATTGAGGATTATTTTCCAGAAAAATGGCAAGCAATCTATCATATTCTTCCTGCACACATATTCAATAAAAAAATTTAAGTTAAATATTTACATGCATGTTTAATTATACTAAATAAATATGTACATACTATAAATTAAAATATATTAAAAAGTTGCCACATGATTTACACGCCACAACTTATGATTTGCCACGTGGCAATTTATCAATTGCCACATGAAATTCACGTCACAAATTTTTTATTAATTTTAAAAAAATAACAATGTAAATTTCACTTACAAGATACATCCTCGTGCGGTCGTTGACAAAACCTCCCGATCTCCTTGTCCTGGTCCTCGAAAGCAGCTCAGGCATCAATGGTTTTCTCCCCAACTCCTTAGCCTAAATAATATAATAAAAATAATTAGTAAAATATATTATGAATAAAGATGTAACTTAAAAATTTTAAAATTTTTACCAATCGTCGGGTATGCTCGGCGGTGCTAATACTTCCAACTGTATTGACACAACCGCCCTTTTCAGATGCCCTCATCTTCTTAAAAGTTTCTGATTTAGCATGGAATTCTGGAGTCCTCCAATATGTAACAAGCTCCTGAAAACCTCATCGCCTATCCATCTAGGACAGATGCCATGAAGCTCATAATTCTCCCTTACTCGCCGCAGCATATCAGACATTCTTTTAGAGCATCTGGTATTGAAAACTTTCTGAACCATTTTTTCACTCAATCCATCTTGATTACCAAACTCATTGTCGTAAAACAACATACAACCATTAATGCAACAATCAATCTTTCTTACTCTTAAGCCCAACTTCGACACCAACTTCTTTGCTTCATAAAATGTTGCAGGCAAGTTGTCTTTCATTGCAGTTGAGTCCAACATCATTTTTACGAAGAATTCCAAACACTGATCAGTAACATTACAATTTGACTTGGCAGCCAACAATCTCACACACATTGATAACTTTGAGTCAGACGATCCATCAAACAACGACGTATTCATCTCATTCAACAATTGATAAAATTTCTGCGCTTCCTCATTCGGCAACTCATCCCCACCAAAATCTTCAGGTTCATCATAGGTCGCGTTCACACCAAAAGCATCCTCAATCATGTCACCAATCAGATTAAAGTTTTCCTCATATTCCATAGGCAGCCGACTACTTGAAGCATGCGAGTTGCTAGTCTCTGGTACGTTACTAGGCAGTTCTTCACCGTTAAACGTTCAAACCCAATAATTTGCAATGAAACCCCTTCTATGCAAATGAGATGTTATTTCCTGTGGGTCACTAATTATTGGTCTACATTCACATTTAAGACAGGGACACCTAACTCCTCCTTCGCTTCGACATAATTCCTGAGCAAACGCCCAACTGATAAACCCTTCAACTCCTATTATAAAATTGGGTTTAAGTCCCATTCTTCCTGGAAATGTTCTATCGTACATCCAACTACGATAATACCGAAAATATTCCATACTGCACATTTATACAATCATTGTCATTTTGAGTTAGTAATATTAATCAACTTAATATTATTCTTAGACGTATCCTAGTTAATATTTACTATTCTTAAAAATATTATTTAATAACAATACTACTAATATTTTTAACTACACATGTTATATTGAACATATGTTAACCATAAAGTTGCTATTTTTTTAACTACACATTTCAAACTACACATATTGAAAATATTATTTAATAAAAATACTACTAATAAATATTTACTATTATTAAAAATATTATTTTTGATTCAACTATTAAACATCAACCATATAAATATATATTATATATTAAAATGTACTACTCATTGTCATACCCCAAAATTTGCCCTCACATATTTTCATATGTCATTTTATTTCAAACAATTGACATAGCCCAGTCGGTAAGGATTTGAGTGTACAAGAGTGCGAGGTCCCGAGTTCAAATCCTACTTCTAACTTTTTTCTTTTATTTGCTTTCTAACTTTAGTTTTAATTTTTACTTATTATTAAAAATCACAAAAATAAGTTTTTTTATTATTTAAAGTATTATTTTCGTTTTCCATTTTAGGAGTATTTTTAAAATATTATTTTTTCATTTAAATGTTGATTTTATGCATTTTATAGCTCAAAAAATCTAAAATAAAAAATATTAATTTTAGATACCAAAATCAATGTAAATAAAATTTGTATTAATGATTTTAATGTAAATATATTTTTCTTTTTTGTTAGACCTAATTTGTTAATATAAAAAAAGAACACATCTCACGTACAGGGGGGTTTCGGCCAAAAGGAGGACTGGGCAGAGTTTTAAAAAAGAACGTGAAATCAAGAGGCCATGGGAGAGGAGTTGCAGACGAATTGAATCAATTCCAACTATCCAGCAAGGTCCTTCGGCATTATCTGAAGCTTTCCAGACCATCACCATTCTCCAGAACACGTAGAATCACTCTCATGGAGGCCACTGTTTGCACACCTTGTTTGTAATCGAATCCGTTAATTCATACGCCATTAGATGATTTCGGTTGCATATTCTTGTTATTCATGCGGATTACAATGTGTTAGAATGTCTGGATTCGAGTTTTGGGCCAAATATAGCCGTATGCCATGGTTAGGTTTTCGAGCTTTTGATTTGGGGTTACTTGTTTCAGCCACAATTAGACAAAACCGTGGCCACCAATGAATTTATAAGAGAAATTTCAATCGATTTATGCCTCTTGAACTTATCTATATGTTGTTGTTTGCTAGATTCAAGATTACAGGTTTATGACCACACACACAAAGCGTTGCCATAGGTTCTGTTTTTTTATCTCACGAAGAAGAAGAAGTGTACCCTGGGCGCGTGTTCTTTTAATTTCAAATTTCTTTTTCGTTTTTGTATATATCATGGTTTGTGGCTATTAATTTAACATAAGGCTAATGCAGCGCGCGTGGCTAGGTGCTTTTGTTGGTGAACGAGATAACCTGGGTTCGATACCCAGGTTTTGCACTATTTTTTCCAAAATATTTCTTTGCAGATTCCATGGATCTCCCGCGCGAAGGAACACGTTGTGCCTCACATCCAGGCCATAGGATCTCCCTCAGCTCAGATCCAAAGCATCTGAAAGGGGAGGTGCATACTATAGGCTCCCAGCCTGCCCACACACAATAAAAACCAGGTTCCTCTACATATCTTTTTATTTATTTATTTAGTTATCTAGATTTAAAATTAATAAATTATATTTAATTTAATTAGGATTAGAAATATAATTAGGTTTAGAAAAATCAAATTAGGATAAGGGTCAGGAGTATAACATTTTCCCCGATTACTCGATTATGTCGATTATTCGACTTAATTGATTTAATTAATTTTAATTATTATAAAATCACAATAAAACCTATAAAGGTTTATACTATTAGGGTTTGCCCAATCCCATTGCCATTTGGCAACAAAATCTTGAATTAATTCTCTCCTCGACCCGACTAAAGCTATTAGTCGCAGTAGACGAGAGATAAAAATAATAAAAACAATAAACTCTAACTTCCCCTTTAACGGATAAATGGCAGATGAATATCTATTTCATCCCGCCTTCGAATTAGTCGACTCTCTATGTCGTACTGATCAAATATCTGATTAAAGCAATAAAATAATTTAATTAATTCTTAATCAATTCTCTCCTCGACCCGACTAAATCTATTAGTCGCATTAGACGAGAGATAAAAAATACATAAAATTTAAAATACATTTTAATTTGCTGCCCGCGACGATCAATCTATCGATCTGAGTAACCAGCAATGCCCATAATCCGTTAGCTATACTGATCAAATCTATTGATCATCGCATCTAACGGTGCCATATCAAATCAGGGTTGTACGCCCAAACAAACATAAAACACATCAAACCACGAACCACAGATTTTCATCTGTTCAAAACTGCGAAACGGTAATTCAAAATACCGACAACACATTCATATCAAATTCAAAGGCGTACAACCTTGTGCCCGAACTACGTTGACTCTGATTCTCCATAAGGAGATACGTAGGCACTTGGCAACAAGGCGAGTCCCCCTCCCTAAAATCTCAATTTTCCCCCTATTCACTTCCTTAGCTATAAAACCCAAATATTTTAGCCATAAACTGTTACCTTAGATTCAAAGCCATAGGAAAGGGTTGAGGATGCCTAACACCTTCCCTCGACCTGATTATAATAACTTACCCCGAATCTCTAAACTACGTAGGGTTTCCTATTCGCCCTTCAGAATAGGTGGCGACTCTAAAAGTCTTAATTTTTAGGGCAGGTTGCTACAGCTGGCGACTCTGCTGGGGATAACTACTAACAATGGTGAATTATTATGCTCCTAGGTTTTGGCAGGGTTTAGGTTTTGACAAACTTTTTTTAGGTTTATGGCTAACTTTTTTTAGGGTTTGGCAAATTTGCCAAAATTAGGGTTTTGGAGTAGGATTTAGGTTTTATTTCTTTTTCTTTTTATATTTTAATATTTAAATTTTTATTTATATATTTATTTATAATCTCTAAGATTTATGGTGTTATATTTAAATATTTAAATTTTTATTTATATATTTATTTACAATTTCGAAGATTTATGGTGTTATATTTAAATATTTAAATTTTATTTATTTATTCATTTATTTGCCATTATATTTATCTACCGCAATTCCATTCAATTAAATATTTATTTATTTGAATATGTGCTATTTTATCGCATTTCGGGGATATATAAATTGTTGTTAAACCTAAGCGTGGGAATTATAATAATGACCAGAGGGGAATTACATCGCCTACGAGTCTTATTATAATTCCACTCAGAGTGGGTTGAATATCCGGAAAGGTCTGATATGAGGCTCGACCTTGTTGAGGGCTGGACTTGGTATTTGGCTGATCTCTCTGGGAACCTACCCCTAAAACTCGAACCTCGTGGATAAATGAGTTGTTCTAAAATCCAAAGAGACAAAAAGTCTCGGCGGCTACGAACGATCCCATGAGACCTTCTAGAACGTACCAATGGGAAGGGTAGGCACCCTAAGCCGTTACGTCGAACCTATGAACCTAGGGCTTATGTGCTTACATGCTTATTATATATGTGCAATTTATATACTGCGAATGCCTTGCATTTTTATTTTTGCAGGTATTCCTACGCGTCCCCTGGCTTGCAGGGACCCCATTTCTAAGACCATATCCTTCCAACGAAGGACACTTCCACTTATGCACGTTGATTGGCCTCTCGACGGCCATGAGACTTAGTGACTGTCAATAATAGTCGCCCTGTGCTTGCGTCTATGCAGTCCCTATCCTGTAGGGACTCTATTTCTAAAACTCGCATCCTTCGTACGAAGGACATCCTCATTAACGCACGTCGATTGGCCTCTCGATGGTCATGCGACTTAGTGACTGTCTCGAACGGTCACCCCGTGCTTACTCCTACGTACTCCCTAGCCTATAGGGATTTTCTTTTACATCCCTGTGTTTTCACAACGACGCGTCCTTCCCTGAAGGACAACTTCATTAGCATGCGTTCGATTGGCCTCTCGATGGCTATGAGATCTAGTGACTGTCCTGAACGGTCACTCCATGCTTATTCCCGCGCACCCTCTAACTTGTAGGGTTTGGATTTCCATTTACACATCCCATCCCTAGCCTGTAGGGATTTCATTTCATCCGATATCGTCCTTATATAGGTTGTGTTCCGCACAGAGAACCTTCCCACCAAGGACGACTTCATTGGTACACGTTGATTGGCTTCTCGATGGCCATGAGACTTGGTGACTATCTTGAACGGTCACCAGCCGCTGCCTTTTGCATAGTCCCTAATCTAAGGGATTTCCCTTAGCGTGTCATAACATCTATCCTACAAAGATTCCACGAGGGTCTAATGTCGCCTTTAAGGCTATCCCTAGGATCACACGTCACACGTCTGCATTGCATACACGGAGTTATATAAAAAAAGGAATCTCTCGCATACGCATGCATTTGCATTTTCATGCATTCATACATTTACATTGGCATCTTCGCCCGCATCCACACTTACCGTGCTAGCCGGTTTCCCGAAACTCCCGAAGAAAAACAAAAAGATCACAATCTATGGAGAAAGGAGAGTAAAATATGAACGTGGTCTTACAAGGAGGAAAAAAAAGGATGTCTTTCACCACGCCAGCCGCATGTCCATGCCTTTCCGTAACGAGTTTGTAAATACAATAAAGGTTGTCATCGAGCAAGGATTAGTTCAACAAAGAAGTTCCCTCATAGACACACTCAAGATGTATCTAGTCATAAAGGGGTTCGTCTTAGAACATATCAAACTTACAAGGACGCTCTACGATAACCTGGGGGCAAGGGTTTGTCCAACTGGGGCAAAATCCTGAACAAAGATGCATAACTACGATGGAGGGAAGGCGACCTGTGTTGACTCCACACCAAGGGGAAAAAGGATCATAGGTTCTCCCTATGAATCTACAAATTCTGAAGGTTACGAATGGTGTGATACTATCCTTATGAAAAGCAAAAGAGGTTCAGTCAAAGGAAACTCATGAAGTTCCGATACGACGAAAACCCACCGCTAACAGTTCATTCCCGACAGGTTTGACGTGCCCAAGGAAAATTCGAGGTTACCCTTACTTCTACAAGTCCATCAACTAAGGAGTGAAACAAGGTCAATGGATCTACGAAGGAGATTGTCCCTAGGATCAATAGGTGTCTATAGTGTCGAAATTTCAATCCATACGATCGTTAAGCGTTACTCAGGATAAAAGTTGTACCTTCGGATTAGCAATTTTGATGGGATGACCATGCAGGTTTTGGAGTCAGTTCATTCGCTCACTACTACGACTTTACAGTCGCACACTTCTATTTTTAGGATTATTAACAAACTTAAGGGAGAATGATGAATACAAATAACTAAGTCCAGCTAAACATATGCTTTCAAGGTAAGACCGAGCCGAGGATGTACAGGCATTGTTTCAATTCCCAAACAGTGGAGATATAAGGATGTTAATCCCTCGTCACCCCCTCGAGCCAGGAGTTGGAGTTTGTTTCTACGTTTCAAATAAACCTTGATTTCAACCAGGGGCAGGGTAGATTTCAATTAATTCAATGGTGTATTTTGGTTGTCAAGAGAATCAATCCATCCAAGCAAAGGTTCAAGCATAAGGATTCAAGCAAGGGTTCAAGCATATCTTCTTCCTCGCATTCATCCAAGATTGAGGAAGCAATGGAGATAACATTCACAACATCTTCTTCCTCAGCATACCATCCAAGATCGAGGATGTATCAAAATCGAAGCTTACAAATCAGAGTCAACATAGCAGTCACAATATGCAAAAGAAAAGGAGAAAAACGCCCGCTAAGTCAAAATGGAAAATTTCATAAAAGAAAAGAAAAAGGACTTAGGAAAAAATCAGGCCATCCCGATGGATCAAACTCAAAAGAGTTGGTTCATGCAAAAATAAGGGGAAAACAAAGGAGAAATACAAAGGATAATCTTGTGACTGTTAAATCATCGAAGCTTCTCATAAACGCTTGGATCTTTACAACATTTTTCATCAGTGCTTGGATCTCTACTAGGGCTTCTGCTCAACATCAAAACCAAAGCGGTTCTCTTGCAAACAAAGCACATCCATTGGATTAAGCGAACTTTTAGGATTCGGAGAACATCAAGGAGAAAGGGGTGGGGTAAATAAACTTTGAGCCTTATATCCATTGTTTCTTAAAACTGTGAACCAGGCCAAGTTACAACATTCAAAAGTCCTAATTGAGGCAAGGTTAACTATGAAAGCATATTACGCAGGATTTGTTATACTGACTCCTAAGTTTGTTAAAAACTATTTCTAAACCATTGTGCTTCTTCAAGCATTCATTTCTAAATCATCCCGTCCTAATTCATAACGGACTTCGATTTCAAAACTTGCATACACATTGCATTGGAGTTACTTCTCAAATGGTACAACGTCATCTGCGAGTATACACTTAGCATCGAGGAGATCTCGAAATTGGTTTAATCAAAGGCGATCTTTCTAATAAAGACTCTGGAACGGGGGGAACCACATCTAGGGGGTTCCCCTTAACAGGGGCAAAAACTCAAGGATTGCAGGGGCATACGAGCGAAAATCCTATTAACTGGGGGCATTCTTCCTAAGGTTCAATCGACTTGGGGCACATCTCGAAGCAACAGCAAACAGGGGCATGTCAAACATGGGAAGAATTCAAATACAAAGGATAGCACACTATGGATAACCCTCCATATCCTGGGGATCAAAGGCATACCCCTTCAATCTAAAAAGTCAAAGCATACGACAAAGCCAAACTGGGGCAAGACGCACAACAAAAGGAAAGGCGTCTTCATGCTTTACAACCTCGTATCAATCTTTCTCCTAACTACAAAGTTCAAAAAACAGGGATTGAGAAGTCGCGCTAGCATCACACCCCACCTTATCAAACAAACCTACAACTTCGGCGAGCTATATACGCTTGGTTATCAACAACATATCATTGGGGCATCATGCAAATACATACAAATCATGCATTACATACATTGGTCGATACATTACACCGCACCTTTTTTAGGTAGTCTTCTCTAAGACAAATCCTACGGTCCTTTCCAAGAAACTTTTTAGGTAGTCTTTTTTCAATACATTCTACGAACCTTTTCAGGTAGCCTTCTCTAAGACAGTCATCGTCATTTCCAAGAACCTTTTCAGGTAGTCTTCTTGAAGACATCTCTTTTTCTAAGAACCTCTTCAGGTAGTCTTCTTCAAGACATTCCTTTTTCTAAGTTCCTTTTCAGGTAGTCTTCTTCAAGACACTCCTTTTCTAAGTACCTTTTGAGGTAGTCTTCTTCAAGACATTCTTTTTCTAAGTACCTTTTCAGGTAGTCTTCTTCGAGACGTTCTTGTTCTAAGTATCTTTTCAGGTAGTCTTTTTCAAAAAAAAAACTTGGCATCCTTTTCAGGAATCTCTTCAGGTAGTCTTCTTTAAGACATTCTACGAACCTTTCTAGGTGGTCTTTTCTAAGACATCCACTGCCCTCTTCAAGAACCTTTTTTAGGTAGCTCTTGTAAGACATCTTTCAGCCTTTCCAGGTGGTCTTCTTTAAGAAAAATTTCTATCCTTTCTAAGAACCTTTTCAGGTAGTCTTCTTCAAGACAAACATTCACATCCATTCCAAAAAACCTTTTCAAGTAGTCTTACAGAAGACATTACTTCGTTCTACTCATCACATCGACCAGACATCAACATAAACACAAGCATTACCCATATACATGAACATTACCAAGCCAGCATAAGCATAGTCATGGTATAGGTGCAAGCATGGAGTAAACAAGTTCAACGGGTTCAATAAGGAGATAAAATCTCGGGATCGACATCAGCATACATACATACGCATTAGCATACACATATCATCTAGTTCATTCACTTACTATAAAAGCCCAGTTTCCAACCCTCGTGGTGTGATTGGTGTATTTTTTCGACCCACGTGTCGTGAGTTTCCAACCCTCGTGTTGTGAAAGGTGTATTTTCTCCGACCCTCGAGTCGTGAGTCTCCAAACAGGTGAATCTTTTTTCATGCAGGTAAGTTTGCTAGAACTATAGCAAATGATTACTCTTATGCAGGTACGCTTGTCAGAACCATGGCAGGTAATTCCTTTGGTGCAGATGAAATTTGTCCGAACCAGGGCAAATGATCCAAATGGTGCGAGTGAGTTTGCTACAAGCACGGCAAATGATCCTAAATGGGGCAGGTGAGTTTGCTACAAGCACGGCAAATGATCCTAAATGGTGCCGGTGAGTTTGCTACAAGCACGGCAAACGATCCTAAATGGTGCGGGTGAGTTTGCTACAAGCACGACAAATGATCCTAAATGGGGCAGGTGAGTTTGCTACAAGCACGGCAAATGATCCTAAATGGTGCCGGTGAGTTTGCTACAAGCATGGCAAACGATCCTAAATGGTGCAGGTGAGTTGCTATAAGCATAGTAAATTATCCTAAATGGTGCAGGTGAAGTTGCTATGAGCATAGCAAATTATCCTAAATGGTGCAGGTGAGTTTGCTATAGCTATGGCAAATGATCCTATTGGTGCAGTCCTTTTCAGGAACCTTTTCAGACAGTCTTCTTTAAGACGTATTCCAACCTTTCTAGGAGCTTTTCCAAGCAAACAGGGTTTTACAAAGGATTTTACAACAAAGATTTTCAAAAGGTTTCTCAATTGGGTTTATCACGTTAGTCCCTCGGCAGTGATATTCTCCAAAACATCATCAATAACAATCAAAGGTGTTATCTTTCTTTTCAGAGCTACTAACACACTTTAACTGACAATCATGCATCATTCAACTAACATACCTCATTCATACACAATGCATATACATACATCGCTCTCATTTATTTTGAGAAGCTCACTGCATCATACATCGCATGCATCATAACATTACATAAAATTCAGGTTGCCTTTTTAGGCCGTGCTACAATCGAAACACAGTGATTCCTTTCGAAAGCGTCTGCTTCACATTCTAAAAAAAGAGGGGTATTTACCTTGGGTGGCATCTGTAAGCCCATCTCCCACGGGATTTCTTCCCAACAAAGGCAAATTTCAGGGCATTTCAGTGTTCAATCATCTTCTACCTTTAGATCACGATAGGCAGACGTGCCTATTCGACTCTTCAGGTTTAAGAAGATTCAACAGGGGCAGCTGTCATACCCCAAAATTTGCCCTCACATATTTTCATATGTCATTTTATTTCAAATAATTGACATAGCCCAGTCGGTAAGGATTTGAGTGTACAAGAGTGCGAGGTCCCGAGTTCAAATCCTACTTCTAACTTTTTCTTTTATTTGCTTTCTAACTTTAGTTTTAATTTTTACTTATTATTAAAAATCACAAAAATAAGTTTTTTTATTATTTAAAGTATTATTTTCGTTTTCCATTTTAGGAGTATTTTTAAAATATTATTTTTTCATTTAAATGTTGATTTTATGCATTTTATAGCTCAAAAAATCTAAAATAAAAAATATTAATTTTGGATACCAAAATCAATGTAAATAAAATTTGTATTAATGATTTTAATGTAAATATATTTTCCTTTTTTGTTAGACCTAATTTGTTAATATAAAAAAAGAACACATCTCACGTACAGGGGGGGGGGGGGGTTTCGGCCAAAAGGAGGACTGGGCAGAGTTTTAAAAAAGAACGTGAAATCAAGAGGCCATGGGAGAGGAGTTGCAGACGAATTGAATCAATTCCAACTATCCAGCAAGGTCCTTCGGCATTATCTGAAGCTTTCCAGACCATCACCATTCTCCAGAACACGTAGAATCACTCTCATGGAGGCCACGGTTTGCACACCTTGTTTGTAATCGAATCCGTTAATTCATACGCCATTAGATGATTTCGGTTGCATATTCTTGTTATTCATGCGGATTACAATGTGTTAGAATGTCTGGATTCGAGTTTTGGGCCAAATATAGCCGTATGCCATGGTTAGGTTTTCGAGCTTTTGATTTGGGGTTATTTGTTTCAGCCACAATTAGACAAAACCGTGGCCACCAATGAATTTAGAAGAGAAATTTCAATCGATTTATGCCTCTTGAACTTATCTATATGTTGTTGTTTGCTAGATTCAAGATTACAGGTTTATGACCACACACACAAAGCGTTGCCATAGGTTCTGTTTTTTTATCTCACGAAGAAGAAGAAGTGTACCCTGGGCGCGTGTTCTTTTAATTTCAAATTTCTTTTTCGTTTTTGTATATATCATGGTTTGTGGCTATTAATTTAATGGTGAACGAGATAACCTGGGTTCGATACCCAGGTTTTGCACTATTTTTTCCAAAATATTTCTTTGCAGATTCCATGGATCTCCCGCGCGAAGGAACACGTTGTGCCTCACATCCAGGCCATAGGATCTCCCTCAGCTCAGATCCAAAGCATCTGAAAGGGGAGGTGCATACTATAGGCTCCCAGCCTGCCCACACACAATAAAAACCAGGTTCCTCTACATATCTTTTTATTTATTTATTTAGTTATCTAGATTTAAAATTAATAAATTATATTTAATTTAATTAGGATTAGAAATATAATTAGGTTTAGAAAAATCAAATTAGGATTAGGGTCAGGAGTATAACATTTTCCCCGATTACTCGATTATGTCGATTATTCGACTTAATTGATTTAATTAATTTTAATTATTATAAAATCACAATAAAACCTATAAAGGTTTATACTATTAGGGTTTGCCCAATCCCATTGCCATTTGGCAACAAAATCCTGAATTAATTCTCTCCTCGACCCGACTAAAGCTATTAGTCGCAGTAGACGAGAGATAAAAATAATAAAAACAATAAACTCTAACTTCCCCTTTAACGGATAAATGGCAGATGAATATCTATTTCATCCCGCCTTCGAATTAGTCGACTCTCTATGTCGTACTGATCAAATATCTGATTAAAGCAATAAAATAATTTAATTAATTCTTAATCAATTCTCTCCTCGACCCGACTAAATCTATTAGTCGCATTAGACGAGAGATAGAAAATACATAAAATTTAAAATACATTTTAATTTGCTGCCCGCGACGATCAATCTATCGATCTGAGTAACCAGCAATGCCCATAATCCGTTAGCTATACTGATCAAATCTATTGATCATCGCATCTAACGGTGCCATATCAAATCAGGGTTGTACGCCCAAACAAACATAAAACACATCAAACCACGAACCACAGATTTTCATCTGTTCAAAACTGCGAAACGGTAATTCAAAATACCGACAACACATTCATATCAAATTCAAAGGCGTACAACCTTGTGCCCGAACTACGTTGACTCTGATTCTCCATAAGGAGATACGTAGGCACTTGGCAACAAGGCGAGTCCCCCTCCCTAAAATCTCAATTTTCCCCCTATTCACTTCCTTAGCTATAAAACCCAAATATTTTAGCCATAAACTGTTACCTTAGATTCAAAGCCATAGGAAAGGGTTGAGGATGCCTAACACCTTCCCTCGACCTGATTATAATAACTTACCCCGAATCTCTAAACTACGTAGGGTTTCCTATTCGCCCTTCAGAATAGGTGGCGACTCTAAAAGTCTTAATTTTTAGGGCAGGTTGCTACACTCATATAACACCATAATTCATAAAGATAATAAATATAATTTTTTATTAAATATATAATATATTTTATATACAATGTAAATTTATAATACTTTATTTTTAATTTTTAAATATTAATAATATTTTGTAAACATAACTTCTACATTCATTAAGATTATTATGTATATTATTTTTAATAATAATTTCTATTTTTAAAAACAATAAAATATATTACATATAAAACATATTCTATTAGAATTTTTTTAATAAAACTATTTTTATCAAATATATACAAAAATGATGTATTTTTAATTATAGTTTGTTTATATTTTTATTTTTCAAAAAATAACTTATTTTATATAAACATAAAAAATTCATAACTTATATGTATAAAAATATTCTCTTTTTAATATTTTATTTTCATAATTCATAATATAAAAATATTATCTTTTTATTATAAACATAAAAAATTTAATTTCTATATATGCAAAAATAATTCTGTTTTAAAAATATTTTGATAATTTTTATAATTCTGTTTTTTATTTATATATTTATACATTTCCGTATATATATTTATACATGATCAAAAGATAATACTTAAGTATATAAAATTAAACTTAGACAAAAAAACAGAATATATAAAAATTTATATTAAACTTAGACTAAATAAACTTATTTAGTTATGAAAAACAAAATATATATATTAAACTTAGATATTCTGAAATAAATATAAAGAATAAAGTCACATCCACACATATAAATTAAAACCTAACTAACAAATATACATTAATTTATACAGAATAAACTCACATCCACACATATAAATTAACAAATATACAGAATAAATTTATATATACTGAAATTTATATACTAAATTTATAAACTCACATCCACACATTTTTGTATATAAAAATTCATTTTCACAACTAAATAAATTTATTTAAGTATATCACAATAAAAATAAAATTAAAAAAATTACTAAAATACCTCTTCTTCAAATCTCCTTCACTCTTGTAGTACCTCTTCTTCACAATTCTTCAATCTTCAATTCTTCAAAAAAAACCCTAAATTAAATTCAGAAATTTAAAAGTTCTTAAAAAATAAAATTATACAAATAAAAAATAAAATTAGTTACCTTTGATTGATATTTGAGAGAGAGTTGAGACAGCAATGGGGAAGAACATGGGAGGGGGAGTTGGAGCAATGGATGGAGGAAGAAAGGGGAGGGGCGTTGGAGAAGAAGAAGTGAAACTGTGTTTTTGGTTTTGTTTCTGAAACGCAAGTGTTTTGGTTTTTTGATAAAATATATAAGGACATCAGCGACGTGGTCTTCACGTTGCAACTTTGCCACGTGCTTTCCACGTCGCTACACTCAAACGATCATAATAATAATGACACACTCTGCCACATCTGTAAAAGTAATACTAAAATTCAAAAAATTTCAAATCTCCCTCCAGCTACAACGTTAAAGTTTGTATTTTTTTATTTTTTACTTTTTAGTAGCGACGTGACTCACACGTCGCAACTGTTTTTAAAAAAACCAACCTCTGACACGTCTGATTATAACGTTGGATTGATTTTTTTTATTATAAAAGTTTGTTGTGACGTGGGAAACACGTCGCAACTACTCACGTGGAAAACACACCGCTAGTATATGTCGCAGGAGAACATATTTCTTGTAGTGTTGATATAATAATTATTATAATAATAAACTAATTTTTTGACAGAATAATAATAAACTAATTATAACCATGTTTTTAATAGAAAGTTTCATATCATATTTTTTAACCATTTTTATTAATTAATTATCAATTATATATATTCTAAGAAGGATATAAACTATATACCATGTTGTTTTTTTAATAAAAAAACGATTTTTAGTGGGATTCAAGGAAAACTACATGCCTATATCTTAGTTAATCGAGAGAGATAGTGGAATTTATAGATAAAGTTTTTCTATTTTTTAGTGATTTTTTTAATTAATTAACTAACCATAAATAATTAAATAATTGATTGAGAGATATATAGAGAGAATAAGTCAAAAGTGAATAAATAAATTTAACGCTACTTGTGAGGTATTACTGAGAGATTATTGGATTAAATGTTGAAAAGGTAATAAGATGTTATGGAAAAGAGAATTTAATGGGTGATAATGCTGATCAAAGTAATTAAGAAATATTTAAATGAGAGTTAAAAGGGTGAACATGTGATTTCACTACAACGCGGAAGGGCTTTAAAAGCGCTTTTTTTGGGCTTTAAGAGCGCTGCCAAAGTCAGCGCTGCCGTAGGTAACGACAGCGCTTTTGAAACTCTAAAAGCGCTCTCGTAGCACCTCTTATAGCAGCGCTTTTCCAGAAAAGCGCTCTCGTAGCCCCCCTATAGCAGCGCTTTTCCAGAAAAGCGCTCTCGTAGCCCCCTTTTAGCAGCCCTTTTTCTAGAAAAGCGCTTTCTTAGGCCTACTTTCACTACAAAAAATGCGGCGGATTTTGGGGGTTTTTTAGCCAATTTGTGGGGGTTTTTGACCTCCGCTATATATTATAAATATGTAAAAAAAAGAATATTAAAACTTTCATTATTTTTCTTTACTTTAGAATGAAAATAATAAATATATCAATAAAATACATAAATGTTCTAAAACCAATATCCCAAACTTGGGCAAATAATAAATATCAATCTTCGGTTCTTTGTAAAACAAAAACTACATAATACTCAATCTTCTTACTCCCTAAATGACAACCAAATAAATATCCATCCTTTATTTTAGATAATACCACATTATATTGGTTGGTATTTTATACTCAACCAACGTTATTCCCTAAATTCACAAAAATCTAAGATCGACTCAATCTTACTTATTAGCCACCATCGTCAGTTCTTTAACTTGTCTAACAGCATTACTTACAGCATAAAGGCTCATCTTTTTCACCTGTAAAACAGAGAGAGGTGCTCAAGGATGTAAATGAGATTGTCCAATGAAAATAAGCACATACTCATGACAAATTTTAACCAAACTCATTCAAGACTGTTTCTGCATTCATTCTCAAAAATACAAGTCTGTTTGTGCATAATTTCACCAAACTCATTCAAATTTTAAAAATAAGCACATGCTCATGACAAATTTTAATGAATTTAAAAACCTGTCATCTCTGGCATACAATAATCTGTTATGATCAAATTAACTTCTACATCCTTTATAAATAATAGAAAAAAAATTAGGATAAACTTATGTAACAAAATATTTTAATTCATAATATTTATTAAATTATTAACTTAGTAAGAAAATGAACCTGATGAATTTCTGAAGCAACATCATCAACCAAACCAATAAATCTTAAAGGCTTAGTAGCAGAATCCACTGTAGTAACTATGTTTTCAATTTCAATACAAAACCACAAGAATCAGAAATCATTATAATCATACATCAAACATTGTAAAAATAAAATATATATGGACCTTTCTAATACTATAATCAATTTTTTAACTTTCCAATCCAAACTATGTGAAACAGGACAACAAACACTCCAACCAATAAAATCATAAAGTAAAGATGCTACCATAATTTATTTATTTTTAAATAATGGAGAAAGAGATTTTTTTATGGTAGCTTTAAAAGTAGAAAACACAAATTTGGAATTTCTTAATAACTTGTGACATGTATCTCCATAATATATTGAATCCGTCTGGGCACTACCATTTCCCCTAAACAAATCCTCATGTTGTTTACCTTGATGTAAGGGTGGAAAACATCAGGAGAATGCGAAGATAATACCAATCTTGTAAAAGACAAAAGAAACAGAAGACCTATTCCTCCTGTGGCAGCTATGTATTGCTGAACTATATAATTTGTAAAAGAAAAAAGAAACAGAAGACCTTACCGCCGTGACCACATTACCAATATCATGAAGTGCGACAACCCTGACATGGCGGTGAAGACCGGAAAAGACATCCCAGATCTGCCGAGGAAACAACTCGTGGCTTGCCTTCGAGCCAACGCCGACTTGTTTGCTTGGAGTGCAGCTGAAATGCCCGGTGTCATACCCCAAAATGTGCCCATCTTACAGTTCACCGTATTACACCCGGACTCGACCCTGAGGTCGCCTGACACCATCTCTCCATTGATTCATCCGTGAAGGCAGTAGTTCAACGTAGGCGTCGGCAGTCTCCCGAGAAAGCGGAGGCTGCCGAGAAAGCTGTAAAAGACCTCCTAGAGGCAAATTTTATTTCCAAGGCCAAGTATTCAACTTGGCTCTCAAATGTTGTACTAGTTAAAAAATCAAATGGAAAATGGAGAATGTGCGTTGATTATACTGATGTTAACCGGACTTGTCCCAAAGATGCTTACCCATTGCCT
The DNA here is from genome assembly GCF_029867415.1 of Vicia villosa. Lineage (NCBI taxonomy): Eukaryota > Viridiplantae > Streptophyta > Magnoliopsida > Fabales > Fabaceae > Vicia > Vicia villosa. The sequence goes on along the minus strand of NW_026705203.1, from coordinate 381,006 downwards.
AACATTGACAGACTGGTCGACAACTCGGCCGGTTATAAACTGTTGTCTTTTATGGATTCTTATTCACGTTACAACCAAATCCCTATGGCGAGATGCGACAAGCAGTGCACGGCGTTCATGACCGAGTCGGGCAACTATTACTACAATGTAATGCCCTTCGGACTTAAGAACGCCGGAGCCACTTACCAGCGGATGATGAACAAGGTATTCCGAGGAGAAATCGGTGACACCCTCGAGGTATACATGGACGACATGATCGTCAAATCCCGAGAGGACACCGACCACACCACGTATCTCGAACGAGTATTCGAGTAGGCCAGGTCCTGCAAGATGCGTTTCAACCCAGAGAAGTGCACCTTCGGCGTCCGGGCAGGTAAGTTCCTCAGTTTCTACTTGACCGAAAGAGGAATAGAAGCCAACCCGGACAAATGCCGAGCATTCTCAGAACTCCCCACACCTAACAATAAGAAATCCATCCAAGTCTTAAACGGGATGCTCACAGCACTGTCCCGTTTCGTCGCAAAGTCCGCCCAGCACGCTCTCCCATTCTTAAAATTACTGCGCAAGGAAGCGACCTTCGAATGGTCCGAGGAGTGCGAACAAGCGCTATCTCACCTCAAGCAAGTCCTCCCGGAGCCACCCGTCCTCTCCCGACCGGGAAACGACGAGATCCTATACCTTTACCTGGCCGTCTCTAACGAAGCGGTTAGCGCGGCCTTAATCCGAGAGGCTGAAGACGGGCAAAAGCCCGTATACTTCACCAGCAAAGCCTTACAAGGATCCGAGATGCGATACCAACAAATCGAAAAAGTCGCGCTTGCACTGATAATAGCCGCCCGAAGGCTGAGGTATTACTTCCTCGCCCATACCATCGTCGTCCGAACCGATCAACCAATCAAACAACTCCTCGGCCGACCAGATATGGCCGGGAGAATGCTAAAGTGGTCCCTCGAGCTATCCGAATTCGATGTCCAATACGAAAGCAGAAAAGCACTGAAAGCTCAGGCGCTGGCCGATTTCGTAGCCGAGATGACTTTGATCACCTCCTCCCCTTCCCTTGTCAAGAATAAATGGACCATCTACGTAGATGGCGCCTCCAGCAGCTCGGGAAGCGGAGCCGGCATCATCCTAGAGAACGACGAATGACTCATCATTGAGGTATCCCTAGTCTTGTCTTTCACCACATCGAACAACCAGGCCGAATATGAAGCCTTCCTAGCAGGCCTACGACTCGCCGAGGATGTGGGCGCCCGGGAGGTAAAAATCTACACCGACTCCCAACTCGTCGCATCCCAAGTTAACGGCGACTACCAGGAAAAATACGACGTGCTCGTCGAGTATCTCGCGCTAGTCAAAGATAAAATGAAAAACTTTGCAAAAGTAGAAGTCGAGCATATACCTCGGGAGCATAATTCCCGAGCCGGCGTCTTGTCCAAACTCGCGAGCACGAGGAATAAAGGCGGGAACAAATCAGTGATCCAAGAAATCTTATCAAGTCCAAGTGTAAATAAGAATGTGCCCCACCTACCAGTGCTCGCCATAGGTGACGACCATTGCTGGATGACCCCGATGTATAACTTCCTCACAAAAGACGAACTGCCGACCGACGCGAAAGAGGCCTCCACGATCAATTCACCGATAGGAAGTTCCAAGAGTTCGTAGCCAAGCTCGGTACCAAACAGCATTTCACTTCGGTGGAACACCCCCAAACAAATGGGCAAGCCGAAGCGGCTAACCGAGTCGTCCTCTAAGGACTGAAACGAAGACTTGGAGAAGCTAAGAAAGCTTGGGTCGAGGAGCTGCACAACGTACTCTGGGCATATAGGACGACGCCTCATTCGAGCACAGGCGAAACCCCATTTAGATTAACCTACGGCACCGAAGCCGTAATCCCCGTGGAAATCCGAGAACCCTCTCGTCGGACCGAGTCACCTCTCGAAGAAGAACTCAACGATGAGGCTATGAGGGAAGAACTCGACATGGTCGAAGAGATCCGAACAAGGTCTTCCCGCCGCGAAGCCAAGCTAAAGCAACAGGTAGCTCTGCGCCATAACACTAAAGTCATCAGACGCGAGTTCGAAGTTGGCGCCCTAGTTCTCCGCAGAAACATGAAAGACTCGCGCGAGGGCAAACTCGCCCCAAACCGGGAAGGCCCATACCAATTTTACGATAAAATCGAGAATGGCGCCTATTACCTCGAGAACCTCCTCGGCGAAAAACTTGCTCGACCCTGGAATGCTGAAAAACTCAGACGCTATTACAGCTAGAAATAAGCTAACACTCCCCGAGCGCTCACCCCGAACACAAGAGGGCGACCAGGCACGGACTCGCGTCATGGTACGAACGCGAACACTCCACGACAACGACAATCAGATCTCCCAGCCGAGGAATGAAACCGGCTACACGGGGGACCAAACACCTAGACCCACCGTAGCAGTACCTGAATGGCAGAACCCCAGCTCGCGATGGGACTGTTCACGCCGCGAGCACTTGGCCCCGACCGCGGTCTCGTACTCTCTCATAGCGCACACCTGCTCTGCGCACCCGGGTCGTACCCCACACGCCCGGAAAATCAACCTAGGCCGAGCATAGTCAGTAACAAAACACTTCTAAGTATAATATCACTCGTCAGGATTACAAACATAATCCGATCACAAATTTCCTGCAGCAATAAACATTCTAAGCACAAAGAGGAAATTCAAAACATAAACAATACTTGCAGAGACAAGAATATAATTAAAACCCGACCAAACTGGCCGGTGATATCCAAATAGTACAAAATATAGAAGGGCACGCAGGCCCCCAAATATGGCGGGCAAAGCTCCAAAATCTCAAAAGAAGAAACAATGGCGCACAGGCCAAGAAAACACGGGCACGCAGGCGCAGAATATCAAAACCAAAAAATCTATTCTTCCTCGTCAGGAGTACCAGGCACAAGCTGACCGTCCATAATCCTCGACGCAAGGCCAATGTCATCTGTCTTCAGCCCCGGGTTCAGAAAACTCAACTGCTGAACCGCCCTCTTAAATCCAGCTCCGGCCATATCGGCAAGCTCGATCTTCAAGTCGTCGATTTTATCGACAAACTCGGCCCTGGTCTTAAGCACGGCCACATCCGAAGATTCCTCCGCCGTCGGCGCCCAGGACTGCTCGAGGTCAGAAAACCTTTTCTTCTCCGCCTCCACCTCCTTGTCCTTCTGCTTCAAGAGGTCGTCAACCCTCTTCTTCGTCCTTTCCCGAGCCACATTCAGCTTGACCACCTCGTCCTCGGCGACCTTCTTATCAGACTCCGCCTTCTTCAAAGCCTCGATAGAAACAGTGCCATCCTTCGCAAGCACATGAGCCATCTCCACGACCCTCATGACTGCAACACTATCACTGGCGAGCTGTTTGAGGCGGGCAGGGGCAGTCATTCCCTCGACACGACGAGCCTCGTCCGGGGAGACAAACAGAGGATACTTCTCAAAGTACTGGCCCTCCTTGAAGCAGGGAGGGAGCAAGAATCCACGGTCGGACCCCAAATTCGACGGTTCTTCCCGAGTAGCCTCATCCGTGCGCATCTTCTTCGGAGTTTTCTCCCCCTCCACAATCACCTGAGGAGAACCAGCCGATCCTGAATTGTCTCCCGAGGCAGTTGACCGGTTCTTGTTCTTTGCCCGAACCCTTTTTGCATCTTGGGTTATCTTCAGAAGCTTCTCGTCCTTCAACGGCATGGCATCTGAAAAACAAACAAAGATATTAGCAAAGGGCGTTACTGAAGAAGAACAAGAAAGAAATATCCTAGAAACCACCTAACAACACTCTAGTCTCCTCGGGCGTCCTGCAGGACAGAAAAGCTTTCGTGTTGATGGCCCGCGCCTCGAATTTTGCTACACCATCCTCGTCCAATACGGGATCACCGCTCCTCGTCACCCACTGGGTCAGTTAGAAGCTATCTACATACTCGCACAAGACCGCGTAAGACGCCGTCTCCTGCTCGTCCAAATCCGCATCATCGCAAGCATAGCTCTTAGGAGGAAGATCGAAATGGCCCCTCCACCAGAAGAAAGGGAACACGCTACAAAGCTTGGTCCTAACCTCGCCATTCTCGTCCAAAAATGATCGGATCTGTTCTCGTTTTGCTGGGCCCCCGATCTTCGACCTCCCTGAAGGCCCCGTTTAGAGATTTGGTGTACCGAGAAACCACGGTCAGAGGCTCGTGGGCCACCTAGTAGACACTATTGTCACAGTCATAGTCAAAGAGTGGGGTCGGTGAAACTCCTTCCTCGGCGCCAGAACCGAGGGAACCCTCTTGTTCTTCCCCCTCCTCTATGGCAGCAAGATGAGAACCATCGACCTCAATCACTTCAACGTCGGAACTGCTCGCAGCTGTCTCCCGCGAACTAGCCCACGAGCTAGATTCCGAGCTTGCCGACGAGCTGGACCCCGAGCGAGACCCTGAATTGGATTCACCTGCATGCAGAAGGAAAAAGTGAATCCGACAGTTCATCAAATCCACCTTTCCACCGTGATGCAAGTGAAAGGGTAGAACAGCAGGCGCCGAAGCCCCCGGCTAAACCCCTCGTCAAAGATACACTTGGTTGCTAGCCGAGGACTCACCCCATCAAACTTAGCAAAAATTAAACAAAATATACACGCTCGGGTCCTACCCAGCATGATCGGCGGAATCCTTAAACGCGCCGAACATGTTTATGAATGAGCTGAGGGAAATCATGAGTGCACCAGCCAAACCCATGGGTTTGACGAGCCAAATCATGAAGGCACCGGGCGGTAACGAAAAAATCAACTACACTATTAACCTCTCCCGGGCATCGCTTGAATAACCCGAGGAGACGGTTATGGCTCTTGAATCTCACGAAGAGAAACTTCTGAGTTAGACAATAAAACCAGCGGGGACGCAACCTGTGAATCCCCTGAAAGCAAAGATACGCATTCGAAATCAAGAATTAAAGCCCAGTCGTACCTGATTGTGACATGACTCCAGCAAATCTTGCGCTTGATTCTTCAAAGAGAGTCGACGAAGGATGAAGATCTGGAAATTTAACCTAGATGCCGAGCACGCGAACGGAGAGCGAAAAACCCCAAATGAAAAGGTCTAACCCTTTTTATAGGAGAAATGCCCGGAATACGAAACATCGCGTCGGCTGACACCTTCCCCTTAGGCGCCGCCATCTACTCCTAGGCAATCATTATGCTATGCCACGTCAACGAGTGTTGATCACGCGCGGTCTCTCCTCTTCCCCCACGAACGCGAGACCCGAGCACCATCAGTAGACGAGGACCAACGGCACATGGGCCGAGCATTGGCAAACTCGAAGCACCTCCCTCGGAACTCCGACTTGGGGTGCTCCTGTTCTGGACTAGGCCAAGATTCGGACCAATCTATTTTCGGCCCACTTAACCCTGAGGGTCCAAATTATCTCATGGCCCATAAAGAGCAAAGCCTGCTCGTCTACCCTTTGCCCGGCATAATGCTCCCCGCGAGCTGCCTGGCGCCCGACACGGGTGCTCCCCACGAGCATCCTCACGCCGAGGACCCTGCTCCTCGCAGGGCTCCTTCATATCCAACCCCCCGAATAATGCGGAGTCCACGTGGTCCCTAAAAGACCGCGTCTCCCTTCTACTTCGGAGCGGTTAACTAGGACAGAGGGCACTCACGCACCTCCGATATATCCGCCCAGGAAACCTGGCAGTCTCCTAGTTGGGCCTGGAAATCCAACCCAGTAGCGAGATCATGGCCCAGCGCTGGGGGCTATAAATACCCTCTTTAACTAGAGGGCGAGGTATTCAATTCTTTCTAACCTTTAGCTTGTACTTGCACTCCTTTGCTCCTCTTCTTACTTTGGCATCGGAGTACCCTATAGGTACACCCCTCCTTTTCACTTCACAAAGATCCAACTTTCGAGCAGGCCTTGACGATCCTTCTGATCAGGTACGATCATAATGTAAAACTAAAATAGTTTTGTAAGTTTTTAAAAATAGGCAAAGATAAACTTTTAGTAAGTTTTTAAAAATAGGCTAAGTTAAACTTTACTATTTTAGTAAGTCAGATAAACTTTTAAAAAATTGGTCAAAGGTTGAATTTTATTGTTTTAAACCAAAAAAAATCTTATTATCATAAAAAAGAAAAAAGTTAAGTATTTATTAAAATTTACGAAAAATAACTAAGGTCCATTATTTAACTAGATATATATTTGAGTCCCATTTTTTATTATAGAAAAGTGAAAAACAAATATACTATTATATTAAATCATAACATAAAGTCTTAAAAAGTAAATTCTTTAAAAAGAATATACTATTATAACCTAACATAAAGTCTTAAAAAGTATTAAAACCTAACATAAAGTCTTAAAAACAAATAGACTATTATATTCAAAAGTGGACTATTATAATTTATAATAAAAAGTAAATTCTATAAAAAGAAAAAACGAAAAACTTTAATATAATATGAAAATTTACTTAAAAATAATAAGCTCCACAATTGGTATAGAAAAATTTAAAAACAAATATACGATTCTATTAAAATTTTCTAAAGAAAAAACAAATTTAAATTTTTTACCGACTGAAACTACAAAGCATGATCAATCATAATTTTATTTTTTTTTTGCTTTTTTTTTCTATCCCAAAATAATTTATGAAATGTGTTTTTAATGGCAGTTGTAGTTACATGCTGATAGGAAAATAATGTAAGAATAAAATATTTGAACATATTCAATATGGTTCTTATTAACTGGAACGCTTGGAGTAGTAAAAATTAATCAAACGGATTACACACTCAATTGGTGTAATATCCCCCTCACATCGTTTCAAATTTTTCAATTTTCTTAATTGTAATTCAAATATCCAAAAATGAATTGGTGCAATATCCATCCCCTAACAACAAAATATGAATCAAATTTCCAAAAATGAATGGGTGCAATATACATCCCCTGACAGCAAAATATGAATCAAAGATTTGTGCATTAACTCAGCAAAATAAATAACACCACTTATAAACCACTCTTTTCATCAAACCAAAAACCAACGTAAGATATAGTTGTCTAGACTTAATTTGTTCCATGGCATCCGAATCCTCTAGCATCTCAGTCACTTCACAAAATCATGGTGATTCTTCCAAAACAAAAAACCTGGTGGACATGATGGAGAATGAACAAGGTCAGTCTTCAAAATCCGATTCCAACATGCCTACTGATTTTGTGAAGCTATCGAAAGAGGATTCGGTTGACGGGTCAAAGGTGAAAGAGCACAATTTTTTTAGCCCTATTCAAGTTGGTGGTTCGTCATCTGATCGTCCTAATACCGACAATGAAAAGAAAGGCGAGAAAACCACTGAAGAGAAGAATTCGGCATCAAAGGTATCTTATGCATGCAACTTTTGCAAGAGAGAATATCCTACTTTACAAGCATTAGGGGGCACCAGAACGCCCATAAAACGGAACGTGCTTTACAAATGCAGCGCGAACAAAGGTATGGTGCTTTAGGGTTAGGGCAAACTCACTTGAACCCTTATTTTCATTATCCTAGTGCTCTTTCTTCACCTTATGGATCACTCGGGGTTAGAGTGAATTCAATGATTCAAAAACCATCTTTTTTTAGCCCTATGGTTGCACCAAGTAAATTCGCATATGGTCGTGGTGGTGTGTGTTTCCAAGAGACATTAAATCCACCCCTTGTTAATTTGAGAAACAATATGGAAGGTAGTAGCAGGGTTGGAATTCTAGGTCTTGGTGGTGCAACTTCTTCTAGGGTTGAAAATGGTGCAGATAATAAAATTGCTTCTTTTCTAAAACTTGGAGAGTCTTCTAAAGATGTTGCCACAAGCTCAAACTCAATCATAGAGAAGAATTTTTTTGTGGATGCTGCTCCTGTCAAAGATGAAATTCATCAACCAAAGTTCCAAGATGAAATTCAAACTGAAGATGAACCTTTCGATTCTGAATCTTCTGGGCTTGATTTGTCACTTAAGCTTTGAATAAGTATCTATATTATGTTTCAATATTTTGATTGCTATGCTCTCTAGTTGAAGTTATGGCATGGTGTTTATTTCTTTTTGTTATGTCAAATTATTTTAATTGATTTTAATTATATAGTGGTATTCAGATATTATTGTCATGTATTAAATTTTATGTTACTTGGAGTATGTAATTCAAACTTACGAGTTATTAATTTGATGTTATTTCTTAAATATTGTTTTGATTACTGCCTTGATTATTTATGTTTTTTTCTCAATCATATTAGTTCTATTTAATTTGTTTGCAAGAGGTATTTAAAGACCAAACTTGAAGTATTAATGTGATAATTAAAATAAAAACAGAAGTGTATGAAACATTCACTTTTCACATGTTCAATAATTCAAAATTTATAACAGCCCAATTTATGAACTAATCACTTGTATTAAACATATGTGGTTTATTATCCGAGGATTCGGCACGCATATATTTTCTATATTAATTATTGGTTAATTATTATGCGAGGAAGAATTCTTTTCAAGATTTAGGATAACATATATGTAGGGTAAGTGGAAACTCCGATAATGTCCTAAAACATGCAAGAACCATTCAACATTGAGTGCTATTTTTCAATCAAAGCCATCCCTCTAGAAGCAAATATGTGTTTATTAGAAGAAAGAGATGATGGTGAATTAGAGCCTCGGTGGCGGAAGCGGAAGATTGGTTGGGACAATGGTTCGGGGAGATCAGGAAATGGAGTCTTGAAATTGTTAACAATGAGACAGTCACCTGGTTAAGGTGTTATGACATTCCCTATCATGCTTGGATTCCTAAGTTTTTCGAGTTTTTATTTTTTCCGTTTGGTATTTGCATTTGCTAAGATGAAGAAACAAGCAACTGATCCAAATTTTATGTGGTGAGAATTCTTGTCCATACCAAAGTACAACTTGTTACTCAATAAAAAATTTAACATGGGTAAATAAAGTAACACTCATGGTCAAGTTAGTTGAGGACTCATAAGGTCCTAAGGTCCTTTGAGAATAGTGATGCCAAAATCACACATAAACAAAGTTGCTCAGACATCTTCAGACCTTGAGTCTGTATTGGGGGATCATTCCGGTGAATGGGTTCTAAAAATAAGTTAAGGAGGATGGTATTGAGGAAGGTTCTTTTGTGGAATGTTCCCTAGGCGCATATTAGCATGAAAGATCAGGGCTAGGCGTAAAAGGTGAAAAGGCTATGGTTATCTTCCATGATAAAGTTAAGGGTATAAATGTAGGGGACTGTTGCAAAAATTCAAAGACAAAAGAACTGGTCGCAGCTTATGTTGATGCAACACCTAGATGGATCTGGTGGATAATAATCATCAATCAAACGTTGATAGTTTTCGTGCGTGCAAATAGCCATTGTGTCAGGCACCAAAGACTCAATAGTCAAGCAAGGTAAAGGTCATTTAAAATTCTCAACCCGGAGAAATTTTTGGGTTATTTTTCTTTGGGCTAAAGTATTACCAAAGGCCCAATAAAAACATCGAGACTTAATGAAGCTTTGAAGATCAAAGGGACGCAAATCCAGTTCTTAGAGGAAGAGGCATGTGAGGATTGGATGGAAAGATCATATTTCACATTTCTCATACCACCAAAGTTAAACATTAGCTGGAAGAAGAATAATGAATCTTACAATAACCCAAAGGAGACTCAGTAGTCCAATGAAACAAAACAAAAAGAAATTATGAAAGCTCAAACACCAACGATTTGAAGGATTTTAGGTGTAAAAGAATAAAATGAAAGATACTCAAGAGGATCAATTTGTGTTGCGATTCAACAACATATTCTGATGCGGCGAATATGGAAAAAGATTTAGCTAGCAAGGTCTGGGGGGAAATTACATCAATGGGAGTTTCAGGGATGAAAAAAGACGAGGTCGATAAGGAGATTATTCGAGGAACATAGTTTCACAGCTAAGAAGGGAATAGAATGAGGGAGGAGTCAACCAAAATTCATAAATGAATATAGTGTCATACAATATTAGAGGTGGAAACAACTCTTTAAAAAGGATGAGGATCCAAAACAAAATTGCAGAAGGGGAATGTAAAGTTGTGCTTTATTCAGGAGACCAAGTTTCAAGAAATTCATAATGACTTAGCATCTAGTTTTTGGGGAAATAAAGAAGTCAACTAGTTAGCTAAAGGAGCTATTGGATTGTTGATTTTGTGGAAAGACGGTTCCATGTCACCACATTTCAGCTTCATATCAAAAGGATTCATTAACTTTTATTCTAAATGTAATGTGAAGGTTTGTTATTTTGTTAATATTTATTCCTCTTGTTTCATTGATAAAAAGAGGAGGATGTGGTAAAAGCTCATACCTTGAAAAGATAATGGAGAGATGAGTAGTGGTGTAACACCGCTTAATTTCCATTATTGAACTTCATTGGAATTTAAATTATTAAATTAGATTATTTGGAGTTTTAGTGAATTATTGAAAAATTATGAAAACTAGAGTAATTGGGCGAGTGTAATAATTAGTAAAGGGGAGGTGTAAGCAAATGGGTCTTACTATACTAATTTCTATTTTCCATAAAATAAAGGAAGTTGGAAAAGAAAAAGAAATAGAAAGCAAAGGAGGAAGAAGGAGAAGAACTCAACATATATGTGAAAGAGCAAGGAAGAGGAGTTCTCAATATTTTTTGACTAAGGTAAGGGGTGACTAATCCCTTTTAGCCTATATTATTGGTTTATGAATGATAGAATTGATTAGGTATGTTGTTTGACTCAATTTGATGAATTAGAGGTTTTGGGGTTTTGGAATTTATAGAGTAAATTGAATAATTTTGATGAAATTGAATGGATATAGGTTATACTTGATGTTAATTCTCCCCAAAATATGATAGAAATGTGTTAGAATATGGGATTTGGCACTCTTTTGATGTTACATACACTTTGGTATGTTGTGGTTTAAATTGGAGAAGAAGAGATGCTGTCAAAAGAGGGTTTTTCTGCTACTGGTACGTTGTAACCGGTTACGCTCAGAGTCGTAATCGATTACAGTAGTTGAAAATCTTGATTTAATTCGTTATAGTGTGTTTGTATATTGTATGCATATTTTGATAAATATGACAATATGGTGATGTTGTTGTAACATAACAGTGATGTTGATGTTATGTTCGGTGTAAATTATATATGGTGATTATTTGATTGTGCTGAAGCTTGAATGGGTGTTTGATGGTTAGTATTCTAGATGTGTGCATGCATTCATAATCATAATTGTGGTTGTATCCCGGTGGTGTTTGTGGCTAATTCCCATTGTGTGGAATTAGTGATTTGACGGTGGCCTATTCCGGAGGTGTTTGGATCGGTGAGATGGGTTAATCCCATAATTTAGTACCACATGCATAGTGTCTCATTGCATTAGTATATATGTTCGTTATAACATGAGTGGATGAATTCCAATGTTATAATATGGTGTGTGATTGTGGTTGATTGTAGTTATGAATAGTTGGTGAATATTCTAAAATCTATAATATGTTGCAATAGGGTGAACAATTATTTATGATGTTTTGTTGTTTATGAACTCATGATGTATGTTAATTGTGAATATGTCTCCCCCTTACTGTTGATTATTTTCAGATTACGGAGTAGCAGTGTTTGTGCTTAGTGAGGATAGCTTGCAAAACTAATCTATTTAATTTCAGTCGTGTCGGGTGTCATGCTCTTGTCTTGTAACACTGGGGAATATTTTTGTTTTAGAGTCATCTAATAAACTCTTATTTAATTTGTTGGATAATTTTGGTTGGATTCTGAGCCGGTGATTTTGGTGTTGATAACTAATGTTTTACATTATTCAAGTTATGTAATTCTATTCCGCTGTGTTAAATATGTTTGGTTGAATAATGTGATTTATGTTTCTTGGAAAAGCATGACAAATGGTTTTTATTTTTATTAAAGAGTTGTAGCATCCTATTTTTACATGTTTCACTCTGAAATTATTTTGTATTCCGCGGGGGTTTAGAAAGGTTTTACAATTGGTAATTGGTATTTAGGAGGAGACTTTAATGCTATAAAAAATGTGTATATAAAAAGTAGGAGGAGTGTTCATGTGTGGCTAAGTGAAATTCAAGAGTTAAATAATTTCATAGATTTCATCGAATTAGTTTATGTCTCAGCCTTATGAAGCAAAATCACTCGGAAAAAGGGACGGTGACTCTTTGTCTAGGCTTGACAGATTTTTATTAATTATGGACTCGTTGATAGTTGGAGTGTTGTTGACAATGAGATAGGTGACAAGGATATATGTGACCATTATCCAATTTTGTTGAAAGCTAGAATTGAGGTCCAAAGTCGTTTATAACTAATAATTGTTGGTTTGATCATCCTCGTTTTTTGGATTTTGTGGAGAAATAGTGCAATTCCTTCTTAGTAGCAGAAATTTCTTTCATTTTTCATTAAAGAAAAATTCAAGATGTTAAAGGATATTCTAAGGTTGTGGAATAAGTAAATTTTTGAATAGATTGATTTGGAGATTGGGAAAATTGTTTTGGAGATGAATGAGTCTAACGTTAGATTAGGAAATAATGACGTAGTTGGTATCGGTATCGTGGTTAGAAAGAAGAAAGAAGCATTCAGTTCCTTTTGGAAAGATTTTCAATACAAGAAGAGCTTGCTAGGACAGAATTCAAGACACAAATGGGTGAAACAGGAAAAATGCATATACAAGGTGTGAAGAGTGAGGTTAATAGATTTTTTGAAGAAGGCTTGTTAGGAACGACGGAAGATCTTCTAGGCTAGGAGATTTCATTGGATTCAAAGTCAACAACTAAGTTGAGCACATTATTTTTCAATTTGCATATGACACTCTAAATTATTGGAGATGGGTCTTGGAAGAACCAGTGGAGCATCAAGCTTTGATGAGGGGTTTCAAGGTAGTGTCAGGATTGAGTGTGAACAATTTCAAAATCAAGTTGTTTGGCTTGAGCATCAATGAAGATTTCATGCAATCTGCCTCATAATTTTTTGCTTGTTATAGCGAATCAACCCCATTCAGATTCCTTGGAATTTATGTAGGATACCATCATAGAAGAAGTGTAACTTAGAGGTCAATTATGGATAATATTGATAAAATTTGAGCAATATTCCCATATATTTTCTTTCATCTTATAAGGGACATTTCTTGTTGTTTGGTGGTAAGGTCACATTGATAAACTCTAAGCAAAATTCTCATCTATTTTCTTTCATTCTTTAAAGTTCTTAAGCATGTAGTGAAAGATATTATTAAAATTCAAAAGGACTTCTTGTTGCATGATTATGTAGAGAAGAAATGGTTATCTTGGGTGAGTTTGAAGGATGTAGACCAAAAGAGGAGGAAGGCTTGGTATCGAAAAATGTGGAGTAGTTATGATAGACTTTAATCACATGGAATAATGTGTTAGAATAATATAATGATTTTATTTGGATATGATTCCAATGAGAATACAATTAAATGTAAAATTATATCTTAATATGGGGGTGTTGTTGCTTGGAAATCATTCACCTCACTTTTATAATTACTTTTAAAATGGACTTATGTTTATTTTAGGAAAATTCTTTGGCCACCTCCCAACCTTCTAGCTCACCTCTGGTGAAAAACCCAGAATACCCCTGACTTCGGAAATGAACTTCCGAAATGCAAGGAAAAGGTGTTTTCGGAGATGCATCTCCGAAAGCGTCTTTTTTTTTTTTTTAAATTTGACTTATTTCGGAAATACACTTCCGAAAACACCATTTCGGAAGTTCATTTCCGAAATATTCTGCGTTTTTCAGATTAAGCAAAACAGTCCCCTCCCCCAAATCATTTACCCTAAACTTCTTCCAAACTCACACCCCAAGAGATTTTTGTGCAAACCAGTTCCAAGCTACCTCAAAGCCTCCATCTACTTGCTCTATTACATTCAAAAGTCCTCCAATCCATTCAATTGGTAAGCATTTTGATTTTTAGATCTATGATTAAAATGTATATTAGGGTGTTTACAAATAGCAAAAATTGTATTAGGTTAGGTTTATACTGATATTTAGGATGTTTAGAATGTGTAGAAATAAGTTTGATGTTTGGTTTAGGGGTCCGCCATTGGAGGCTGCAGAGAAGTTCTGCGAAGGGGTGTTTCAGAAGTTCATTTCCGAAAACACCTCCATCCCAGTTTTCGGAAATGAACTTCCGAAATGTATCAGAAGTTCAAATTTTTTTGTTTTTTATTTTGTCTCGCATATTAATCGATTTCAATTGTTTACAGGAACATGTCAGGCAACCAACCAGCACGAATCAGACAGGGAAATTCAAGTTTGTGCTAATCATATTCAGTTGCGAGTGGCTGATAAGGATCTACACCACTTTTATCTTCCCAATTGACCGTAACTGAAAATGATTAGCACGAACTTGAATTTTCCTTCCCAATTCGTAACTTCGGCAGTAAGGCTCTCGATGAAGATCAGAGCCGAACTCAAAGAGAACAGAAATAAAATGTGTGAGTATAGAAAAAGAGTAAAGATGGAGAATGATTCGGATGTGATTGAAAAAAAATGGCAACCAACCAGCACGAATCAGACAGGGAAATTCAAGTTTGTGCTAATCATATTCAGTTGCGAGTGGCTGATAAGGATCTACACCACTTTTATCTTCCCAATTGACCGTAACTGAAAATGATTAGCACGAACTTGAATTTTCCTTCCCAATTCGTAACTTCGGCAGTAAGGCTCTCGATGAAGATCAGGGCCGAACTCAAAGAGAACAGAAATAAAATGTGTGAGTATAGAAAAAGAGTAAAGATGGAAAATGATTCGGATGTGATTGAAAAAAAATGGCAACCAAATTATATGTCGCATATTTTATTTGGCGTTTGCGTTTAATTAAAATGCGAGACTGTTTAAGAAAAAACATAAAAAAAAAAACACAGCATAATTCGGAAATGAGCTTCCGAATTCACCCCCCATGAGGTGTTTTCGGATGTTCATCTCCGAACGCACCCCCCATGAGGTGTTTTCGGAGATGAACTTCCGAATAAAGGAAATTTTTTAAAAAAAAACGCTTCGGAAGTTCATTTCCGAAGCAGGGGTAGTTTGGGTTTTTCGCTGGGGGTGACCCCCCATAGGGAGGTGGGTAAAGAAAAAATCTTATTTTAATTGAAAAATAACGATGTCGCTTATTATTCATATAAGTAGACCTATATAAATTTAATTATAGAGATTAAGTTTATTATAGACAGAGAGCACTTGAGAGATTGTTCAAATGCTTGAGTATGATACAATGTCATGTGAATATAATTTACAGAAAATCAAATTAATGAGATGATGTCACTTAAAATATTTTAAATATTTTAAGTAGACCTATAAATAAATTCATAAATGGGTTTATTTTATATCTTATTGAAAAAAATTATCTTTGTTGAATATGACGTCACTTAGATATCTAAGTAGACATGTATAAGTCTAATTGAGAAGACTTAACTTATTTTTATGGACTTAAGTAATATATTAAATTGATTGACTTAGAGATTTCTTAGTCAACATTGATCGATGAAAGAAAAATTGTATCATCTTCAATTGTGTATAAAGTATCTATTTATAACTAGGCAATATATCCTCTATTTTTGAGAATTCGAATTAAATTGATCCTAGTTGATCCTATATTGAAGCCCATGGAAGAAACTTATTTGTGACACATCGAGGAGAATATAACTTAAGCCATTTGAAACTAACAAGTGATCAGAATCCAACCTTTGTGATTGGAGATCCCATGAAAAAGGTTCATATGGGTAAGAACAAATCACTTATTAGTTTAACTAATACCATTCTAGAGCTGCTTCATATAGATTGCTACACCAGTTTGATGCATCAAATTCAAGATGTTAATTCAGAAAAAAATTAACTATTATTTTTGAACTTTTGAAATATGTGGAGGATTGTTGTAAATTTTGATTTATATTTCAACAGTTTTAAATTAACTTTATCTTTTAATTATGAATGAGAAATGTGAAAAAATAATTTATAAAATTTTATTATTATTATTATTATTATTATTATTATTATTATTATTATTTATAATTTGATTTGGTCAAACAATATTTTTTGACTTGACTTAGTCAAAACTTTTAAAGACCTTTATGCCTCTCCTAAATATAATAACTCCCCTATTTTTAAAAGAGAATGAAAAACATAAAATTAGATAACGGAAAAACCTTCAGTTTTATATTGATCCTTCATATTTTTTCCTGATTACATCTTCGGCACATATAAATTATTTCTTGTTGTTCTATTACCTCAAATTTATAATGAGAAGAGCCTGTTGAATCCTAGGGGATTTGCGTGTATAAGGCGGATAAATTCTTAAGGACAATATTTTTATATGTCTTAGGTTCGGTTAACGATTTTGTAGGATTAATCTTAGTCATCATGAGAAGATGTGATCAAGTTACATTAGTGGCCAAATTCTACTACAAATATTTATGTTGTGACTTTAGAGTTGGGATGACAACAATGTGGGGTAGAGACGATTATTATCTCACCCAAATATAAACTCGAATCCTCAAATAATCTTTTTTTCTCACTCAAACCTAATTAAGAATGGAGAATTAAAATCCAAATCCGACCGGAACAATTTCGGATATCCTTGTCCCACTACCATTGATTTATTGAAATCAATTTTTTTAATTAAAATACTAATTTTTTCAAAAATCAAATTACATTATAAATAATAAAATAAAACAATTACCAAAAATTCCATACATACATTTTAAATAATAAATACAACTTAAAATATCAAAACATTGATCACATATTTAATATCTAAATAATCAAAATTAAATAACAATGTACATAATGAAATAAACAGGCGGCTTCGAGGGCGGATTTATGGTAGGTACTAGTGTTTCTATTACCCGACCCGTCTCTATTTTTTGTAATCGGAAAACACTAAACCTGAACTCAAATCCAATCAAAATGAGTTTTTCTTGTCAACTTTGAACGGAATTGGACGAATATCCGCACGTACGATATTTGTTGTCATAACTACTTTAAAATTTGAAAAGAGTTAACATGAGTAAATTTTATTTTTGGATGGTTAGTATTAAACTCAAAATAGTGAACCGCTTTAATAAATTACTTTTGCAAATGTATTGTAAAAAAAATAATTCGAAAGCTATTTTACTTTAGATTTGACTACAATTACTATGAGACATATAAATACAAATTCACATGTAAAATCATTGGAGTTGGAACCTTGAGAAACACGTGAAATATGTTAAGAATCTCCTAATAATTATAATACTTATTTCTCCTAAAATTAAAAAAAAAAAAAAAAACTAAAGCTTACTTCAATACACAACAAGTTGGCCTTTGTTGGCTTATTTATATCTTTATTGTTTTACATTAAAATAATAAGTCTTATTATATTGGGTTGATCTAGAAGAAAATTGAAACTAATCACAATACAATACAATAAATAATACATTTTATTACAGAATATTTTATTTCATTCAACAAAAATTTAAAGTATAAACCATAGACGCGTCACATTTTAAATTTTTTAAATAAAAAATATTATATATTCCTTCAATTTTGCTAGAAACTGAGGAAAAAAGTATTTAGAGGACGCGTCTTCAAATCTCAACAAATACATTGTATCACCTTTTAATTTTTAAAATCTTTTTTAATGACCTATTACCTTGGTTTTAAAATCTAGGGAAAAAAATAGTGCATATTTGCAAATAAAAAAATACTGCTGCGGGAGATCAAACCCGTGACCAATATTACCTTTTAAATTTTTTTAAAATATTAATGACCTATTACCTCAGTTTTTCTAAAAACTGAGGGGTAAATAGTGTATTTTTTTTGTATATTTATTTTTTATTTATGACCGATTAGATGAATAAATTAAGTAATTAATTTTTGACGTCAATTTATAAAGAAACAATGGTCAAGATATTGCCAACTCATCAATCCACTTGAAACATTAGTGATATGCGTGAAACGCTCCCTAGCCAATCAAAACGTGAATGCCACAATTATCCATCTTGGATGCAAAGTACTGAAATTTAAACTTAAAATATTGAAAAAAATGATAATAAAATCAAGAGCGGGATAATATTTCAAGGTTAATTTGTTTATGTAATCTTTTACCTGGTAATTCCTTGTTAAAATTGTTTACCTTTTTCAAAGGGAACTGAGCCCTTTTTTTTCAGTTTGCTTTGGATTTTGTTATTTAAAGGGGTCCACTTTGTCGCCCAATAGGGGTGTTCTGGCCCATGATAAGTTCGGTTGCGTAGTGTTAACTCAGGTGTTGTCTACCTTGGTCGGAGCGGGAATTATAACTTTGTTTCCATGGGTCCAGTCCTTTCGGGTCCAAGTATCTCTTGGGTTCAAAAGTCGCATTTTTCTTGACTGACATCGGCCTTTTAGAGCTTCAAGAGGGGAAAATATAGCTTTTCTCTTTCGACTGGGAACAACTTACCTTTGGTGCTTTTTATTTATATAAGTAGTAGTTGATCCCGTAGAGGCAAGGGAGAATAAAGTTAGCGTCCTGATGTCCCTTGTGTCATTGAAAGGAGTCTAAAGCCAGATAAGATCTTAATTAGAATGAGCCTTCAAGCGGATCTTCCGACACACGGAATGGACTATCTTTTCATTATCAGACTTAGCCGATTGGACCTTTGAAAAATGCAAAAGCTTCAGGAGCCATGAGAAAGGAAAGAATAGTTACTTGATAGTTGTATTTGTATCAAGTGAAATGTTTAATATTGTTGTTGTTGTTGTAGAAATTTAGTATTTAACGATTACATTGATTTTGTTTATTTTTCGTCATTGTTGATATTGTTGAGGTTTAATGTTTCAAGATTCCATGAATTTTGTTGTTGTAGTCGTTGTTCTTGAGATTTAATTTTTAAGTATTTTATTGATTTTGTTTATTTTTTATTATTGTTGAGATTTTGCATTTAAATATTTCATGGATTTTGTTGTAGTTGTTTTTATATTGATGTTATATTTAATGTATAATGATTCTATTGATTTTGTTTTTATTGTTGTTATTGGTGTTGTTGTTGATGAGGAAGATTTAGTATTTGACAAAAAAAATTAGTGATTTGCAAATTAAAATTAAAAAATAAGTAAAATTAAATTTTTGGAAACAGAATTTTACCCCTCGGTTATTGGTAAAAGTCTAGGTAAAAAGTAACATAGTTTTGAAAATCCAAAAAATGCAGGTGGTAGCAATCGACCCCATGAACAATGCCATTCATTAAATCGTTTATGTAACTGAGATTATATCCATTTCGCGTGCGATATTAAAACCATTGTAGTGATAACAATAAAAACAAACAATTCAGCATATAAAGATTAACCTACGAACAAATTTTAAATTAATGTGTAAAGAAAAAACTAAACAATCAAACCACAAACAAACAAAATATAAAATTAACATTGATATTTGTTGAAGAAAGGGTAATATAATTCATGTTCAAAAATCAAATCATTTTCAATTTGAATAAATATTTAAGAAAACAAACCTTGAATCCAGAAAATTTTCTACTCTTGCAATCCACCATAGAATTTTTTTTCAAGCATCCTTAGGTTTCAAGCGCTTCATATGTTTCATTTAGGTTAGATTTTCAATATTCAACATGCTTTTATAACGGATGTCCCTTAAGTTTCACGCAAATCACTAATTGCAGCGTCTTGAGCGTTAGTAATCATTAAATGGACGACAGACATTTGTTAAGGCCTGTGTATATAGTATTGGAAAAAAAACACTTAACTATCATCTCAGTCATGACAAATTACCGAGGTGAATGTGCATTTTTTTAATTACATTATTTTCACAGAATATTAAAAATACATTGTATGCAAAAAAATCTTCGATGATATAAAAATATAGATGCTAGAGATCTGCTTCTAGGGTCAATGAGATTTTTTATTTCCTACATTTAGAATTCATTCGAGAGATATGTTGTAGCACTGATAAATATTTTCTCTCTTTATGGAGGCTCCATATTATTAAGGATTAAGGTAAAATTAGTTTAACGAGTATTTTTATAGAAAAATATGATTATTATACCCCTCGGTTTAACTATAAAACCGAGGTAAATTATCATCTCCTTTAAACGATCACCTCGGTTTTGGATTAAAACCGAGGTGAATAATTTTTTTTAAGTAGTACATTGTTTACATGGAATATTAAGAGAAATTGTTTACAACAAATATTTTCAAAGGTTAAGATCCTTTATTTGTGTAAGTTGAAGCTCCCTTCTCTATTTAAGTTCCAACTTATAAAAGAATGATGCTTGAATAATATAACTTTGCATTCAAATTCAGAATTTTTTAGCAATCTGTTTGTTTGAAGAGAGATGACACAAGAAATGACATACTATTTCTTTGGTTGGAAATGTATAACAAATCTTTGAAGCAAGATTGATTTTCTGCACTTGCAATCTATCAAATGAGCAAAAATACAACAACAATAATATTGACACCATTATGTGAGATAAATTGCAAGGACATAAAAAATGTTATGTTCTAGATAGAAGAACACTGAAGACTTTTTCTGTCCTGTAATTCATCCCAAAAAATGATGCATGTGAGTTTAGGACAACTTCATATAAGTAAGGATTAGATTAAAATCTTTTTGACGAGTGTTTTTATAGTGAAATATGATTATTTGATCCCTCAACTATATCGAAAAATCAAAGGGTTTGTTCATTTTGTTTACACTTATAAACAAATAAATATAATTTGCAAATGTTGGGATTCGAAGCGTGTCGTGATTTATTTTTCCCCTCAGTTTTCTTAAAAACCGACGTAATAAGTTGTTTTTATTATGTTACCTTTTTTTTAAGTTGAGGTGAAAATTTTATCGTAAAATGTATTATTTATAGTAGTGCAAGTATTTCAATTACCCCATCTCCTTCAAAGTTAGTGTCTATATGTTTCGTTTTCGTAGGTCCAACTGTGATACTCTTATAAGTCATTGTGTTGGGTGTATATTAGAGATATCATTTACACCTATTAATTGTGTAGTTCCTCTGCCAGTTTTTTGTGTTTAAAGAGTGCTCTCTTCAAAAATTATCGGGCCTTCTAGGACAAGTCTTGAATTTTGAAGGTGAACCTAAAGAAATTTAATGTGAGTACCTTTGTTTTTCACAAAAAGTAGAGAAAAGTTAGAAATGCTAAGATTTAGTATTTCAACTAGATTGACATGTAACACTTATCACATAATCTTACCACCTCTGGAACTCACCAAAAGATTAAAAGAATTACAAGCACAACTTGGGAGAACTAGTCCTAAAGTCAAGGACAAATAACAACTTCTTCCACTACAAAAAAATGCTATTTAGAAGGAGTGGAGGTTTTCCAAAATTCCCATAGTTTATTGAAAAAAAAGAATTTTCTACGTGAATCTGATACAATTATTTGTTTATATTATAGGGGTTAAATAAAATCCCCTCAAATTGAAAATACACGCGTTGTCTCTCCCCAAAATTATTTCACCCCTTTCAATCAAAATCCTTGAAAACCCTATCCATTGTACAAACACTTGTCCATCTCAATCTCACCACCTAGTCTTCCTTCTGCCTAATCTATGCAATTACGTCTCTATGTACTCAGAATATCTCACTACGGTTTTCTATTTGTTCAAGTTTTCGACCCCTCCGCTTTGCTCAAGTCGTCGACTTCTCTCCTCTGCTCAAGTCACAGCCTTCTCAAATCATGCAGATCTTCCTCAAGTCACTACTCTCTTAAACCTCATAACCCTTCTATTGATGCTTTCTTTTCAAATGAATTTTTAGGTAAATGCATTTGAGTACCGCCTTCTACTCATGTAAAAGTACGATATTTGAAGGTGACAAAGAGACGGAGGAGAAGAAGTAAGTTATGTTGAACGTGTTGGTGACCATGATGATAACAATAAGATGTGGAAGAGGAGGAACACGAGGAGAGGTAACCAACTATATATGTATTTTTTTAAATCATCAGTTTGTTGAAATTGGTAATTTGTATTTCATAATGTTCACTGCCTTTTGAACTGTATTTTTCTTTTTAGGTTAAATTTTCCTTTAATTTATTTTTACTATTGTAGTTTATTGATTAAAGGGTTTTATATATTTTTGTCTTTTCACAATTTTTTTATTAAAATTAAGAGGACAGTGGATTACTCCATGTTCTCTAAACGTGCAGTGTGGATTCATAGATATTATGCATGAAAGTTTCAATGTACTTTATGCTTAGTTAGTTGAATCAACACAGTAAATAAAAATGTTACTAGTTATTTGCTTGTATGTGTAAGTGTGTGATGATTTGTTGTGCATTAAACATGTTGTATAAGGTTATAAGTTATAACTACTTCAGTAAGGAATCAATATTGTTAATATAAATCAATAAATATCATTAACCTTTAAGTTTTATACTTAATAATGTTTTGTTTATACAATTTTTGGCAACTGGGTGTATCAGGAGTCAGGACCTGAGTGTACCAGTAAGGATTTTGGTGTGTGCAACAAATTTGATTTTCCCATAATGGATGGTGACCTAGCTCCACGTGGCTTATAATTTAAACCATCCAGGGAGCCCATAATGGGACTTGTTGCTTTGATTTTCCTAATGTTTTTTTATTTTGGCTTTGGGGTATTTTGGGGCTAGATGGGGTGGTATTTTTTCTTCTACTACTATTATAGACAAAGGTAATTGATTATGATAACTTAAAAGTGTTATAGACTCAATAAGGTAATTTTAGGCAGCAACCTGTCACAGGAAATGGGTTGTGTTTTGGAAATTCTTATTTTTTTGTAGTGATTGATGCTATGACGTTGCTCAGATTAGCATAGTCATAAGTCATGAAGATCAAATTAAGATTAATATTTCTTGTGAACATAATGAGTTTTTCTTTCATAGGTGCAAAGAAGTTTCGCGAAGTTGTTTTCCCTGTTTTGCATTAATCATTCATTGGAGGGATGATGGTTCAGGACATTCCAGATGTTGTGAGTTCTCTCTCATAGTTAAGTATGCCATTATTCTTTCGTATATAGATTTTTTAATAAATTTTTATTATGTTAATATCTTTGGTGACATTTTTTAATGGCCATATGCATATGTATTTTTGTTCTTCAAAATGACTAATAAGTATGGAACTCAATATCTTTTGTGGATACTTGTTATGATTTGATAATCTTGACATGTTTAAGATCTACACAATCGTTATTTCAGCTTAATAGTTACTGAGTGAGCAATTGTAACTATGCAAATGGTGTTGAATGCTGGAATAGAAGAGAAAGCCACAGAACGTATAAGAATGTCTGGTTAAATGAGCAATTATATATATATATATATATATATATATCATTTATTTAAATGCTTCATAAATTCAAATATAAAATTAGTGTTTTTTTAATACTTTTAAGCATTTGTCAGATATTTCTAAAGAATGGATAAATGAGCATGATTAAACTGCTGGAATTAGATAATATTTAATTTAGGTATGCATATTTATGACTAAAGAATGTAGCTTTTCTTTTTTAAAAAAAAAAAACTTTTTTGTAATTAGCGGGGGTTTGAAACCTCTGCAAATAGGTCTCCCCTATTGGCAATGATACCAGCAGTCGCCCAAAAGCTTCGCAGATATATGATGACAATCGTATAAGCGGCAGTTTTCATAACTTCTGCTAAACTATCTATGGAGGTCAAAATCTCATGCAAACCGACTTAAAAACCCCCGTAATCTAGGCACGTTTTTTTGTAGTGATCATTGAAATACCTTTCATGTAAAATTAATTTTCATTAGGATAAAACTAGACGAAGGAAAAAAAGTACAGTGTGGTATGTGGCCATGTATTCTTACCATTTTTTTTGTGTGTAAGCAATGTATTATATATAAGGGAGAACTAAGGGTTCTCCAACCTTTTAACAGGAGAAAACAGGCAATACCCGACCAAAAAGAAAATTACACACCAATTAAAATTACGAGAGAAATACCAAAGGGTCTTTACTAAACTTGTAAAAGTAATAATCGGCATGAGTAATTTTCCCGCAAAAAGACCACTTTCACACCAAGAGCTTTATGTTTCACACCGTGTCATTAAAGTTTCACCCCTCCTCCCAGAAACACACTCCATTCCTTAACAACCATAAAGTCCAAGTAGTGGCAAGCCAAACTACATCTATCTTACTTTCTTTAACCTTTTGTATCCGTGTTAGCTGAAGATTTCGTTTTGCAAATATGATCCTTCGAAGGGTGAAGACTCGAAGGAGGATGGTTGCTGATGACCGTCTTTGAAGATAAAATGGCTCCTGATGGCCATGTTTCGAGGATGAAGAATTTTAAGTCATAACGAAGATAGTGAATGCTGAAGCTAGTAGGAGTGTATATCTTCGAGGCTTAGACAAATTTTACGAAATATGTTAAGTACTGATGCTTAGCGTGTTTCCGTGGTATTTTAATGTTAAGTTATATTGCCACGCGTCGAAGGAGGATTCAGGCGGGAGGATTTGAAATTCGAAGAAGTTTGCATAACTGTCCAGAGACAGATGGCTTTCTGGGGATTCTCATGAGAAACGTGGCATTAGATTAGCGTAGGACCGTTAAGGTCGAAACCAGTATAAATAAGGGTTCTAATGTTAGGATTCAGGGTGTTCATTTTGTACAAATCACTCACATATTACTCAAGTATCAAGTGTTAAGAGAAAGAGTTCGCTGAGAAATGTACGTATGACACCACCACCATTTTAATACATATGTATTTTCCTTTATTTTCAAGTATCTTTAATATATTATTGCATTTCGTTTACTTCCTTCCATTTACATTCCTGCACTCTTTATTTTCATGTTATTTATCTTTGAAGTATTTAACATTTCTGCACTTTAAGATTCTTGCACTTTTACAGATTTTATCTTATGTTTTATCTTGACTTACCTTTCGCTGAAGTTATATTTACGTGTATAACCAAGTGATTGCTAACCTTTATTATTTCGATTGAGTAATTCTTATTTTCAAGGCAAATCATAAACATGGTTCGAATCATCATAAACAACAATCTTTTTGACTATGTCCTAGGATCAATCTAGTCGATCCTGCGAGTAACCAAATCATATTTATTATAGTTTGGAAGACTAGCGGTTGTTTACCGGAAATCACCGTAAACAAATTGGCACGCCCAGTGGGACAGTGTCAAGCAGATTGTTTTTAATCAATTGTTTTATTTTGTCTAGACAATATCAAGACCTTATATGAACCTTAGGAACGGTAAATTAACAAACAGTGCACAACCGATTCCCAAACGAAGGTACAGGGGGAGATCAAGATCCCCCACAAGGCTCAGGATCAGGAGCGGCAAATTCTGCGCATGTTTCGACTTCTACTCAAGAAGCGCGGGATACACCGGGTCCAAATGGATCGAGACCCACGGATAGTTCCCAGGCTATACCTGAGAATAATACAGAACCATCAGGGACTATTCCAGTTTCAGTGTCGACTACCGTACCTTCATCCACAAGCGCAAACGAGATACCACTTTTCTCGACAAATGCTGCAAATAACTTATTCAACCCAGGGTTGAACTCTGCGTTCGAATGGAGGCCAAACTACCCATACGGAATGCCATATCCATATGGAACAGGCGTACGAGGGGCAGGACCTACATATGCTACAACTAACAATGCGACGTTTTCACCAAATGTTGGTTCACTGGATCGAAGTGCACAAAATACTGGCTTCTATGCCCAAATACCCGATTTTACCACAAGTAATCAAGCAGCATTCCGACAAGAAATGGATGCAAGCAACCATGATATGTTAGGGGTCTTGGCCAAGGAACTGGCTTCAATTTTGAATCCACTAGCAACAAATATTACTAGTACGAATCGAGAGAATGTGGAGATTTTCCAAAAGATATCATCTCAAATGAATCTAATGGCAGATTTCATGGGAGTTCCATACCCTAAACGAAAAGACAAGCAGCCCTTGTATCGAGAAGAAGGACCCATTATGGAACGTATTCAAGATGTGGTCCCTCCATCTAGGACAACCACTAATAATGTAGTTGCCCCACAAAGAACAGCGGCAATCGAAGGGAACCAAGTAATAGATTTGGAGGCTTCGAATCAAAGAGCTGTTCCCGTTCAACAGGAAATGGAGGAAATAAGACCCAGATTAAGGATAGTGGGTAGGAACGAACATCCAGATGAAATCGTTCAGAGAGTCATAAGAGAAAATCTGGCTACGGAAAATAACTTAACTGCCATGATAGAAAGGGTTATGGCCAATAACGGCCTTAGTACTGGGCTTCGACGTCCAAATTATACATCCCCCATATCAGATTATGTCATGTAGACAGAGTTGCCTAGAGGCACTAAAGTACCCAAGTTCACAAAGTTTTCAGGCGAAACTAGCGAGTCAACTGTGGAACATATTGCCAGATACCTGACAGAAGCAGGAGACTTAGCAGGGAACGAAGATTGAAGGATCAAATATTTCCCTAGTTCCCTAACAAAGAATGCTTTTATTTGGTTCACTACTTTACCACCAAACTCGATAGATGCTTGGGCACACTTAGAAAGGTTGTTCCATGAACAGTTCTACATGGGCCAAACCAAGATAAGTCTGAAAGAATTGGCCAGCATTAAGAGGAAGTTTACAGAACCAATTGATGATTACCTGAATAGGTTCCGACTGTTGAAATCAAGGTGTTTCACAACAGTCCCAGAGCATGAATTGGTCGAAATGGCTGCCGGTGGTCTTGATTATTCAACTAGAAAGAAACTAGATACTCAGTACCTTAGGGATATGGCCCAGTTGGCTGATAGGGTTCGACAAGTCGAACGTTTGAAAGCAGAAAAAGCTAGGGCAAACAAGGGATATAAAAAGGAAAAGGTAGCATACGTCGAAGCAGACGAAGTTGATGGCGAACCCTTCGAAGACTCATGCGACATGGAAGAGATCGAAATAGATCTCGCCGAGTTAAAGGAAGCGCCACCCTATGCTTGCAAATTACTTACCCCTTCTAATGAAGGAATCCAGTAGATAATGATAAAAGTGATAGATTTCCCAAGAAAACTTATACGTTTTATGTCACTAAGTGTGACGAAATATTTGATTTATTGGTAAAGGATGGCCAAATGATACTGCCTCCAAATTCCAAAATTCCTCCGTTAAAACAACGGAAGAAGAGAGGCTTTTGTAAATATCATGGTTTTTTGGGCCATAAAACCTCACAATGTTTTCTTTTCCTGGATCTAATTCAAAACGCTATCAAGGATGGACGTTTGAAGGTTGCTGACAAGACCAAGAGTCACATGAAGGTCGACACAAATCCTTTGAACATTGCTGACGCTAGCCTTTGTGAACCACTGGATGTCAACATGATAGAGGTATCTGAGGTAGACATTGCGAAAGCTGAGACAATGTTAACCGGAAAGCAGGCTGCTGAAAGCCTAAATGACGATGCGGTCTTCAATACTGATGTTGAAGAATCCTCCAAGACAGAGATAACTGAAGTTTTGAGAGAAAAAACCAGTGAGGCCACTGAAGACCTCAGGGTAAAACTTCAGCAAATCCAGATTTCTGAAGCCCCTCCAGCAGTTGTTAACATGGTCAGTGCCAGACGACCAGTGTCTGAATTTGGCGAATTGGAGACATGGTTGACAAGGCAAAAGGGAAACATTGAAATTCCTCCAAGAGGGGAAAGTCTCAAAGATTATCTCTGGAATTGCCATGAAAGGAATGGCGGAAAACAATGGATGTGTCCAAGGTGTTCGATCATGCTGAATCGAAGGGTCGAAGCCAACTTCGAAAGGGCTCGACGCGAAAGATGGGAACACCCCGGGAGAGAACCAAACCCTTTGCTACAAGTGTACCCAAGGACGGAAGAAAGCTTTGTGGGATTTTTGGTCAGATGTCACAGGGAAAACACTAAAGTTGCACTGTGTCCCAGATATGGGGCAGTCTATGATGAAATGCTGGCACGATCATTCGAGGGGGTGTACTGCTACATGGGTCGAGAAACTCACGGATTACGTCCTAACCTGTATGGTTTCGATATATGGACCCCAACGAAGAGACCTGATAGCCCACATCCTAGGGCTCGAAGGGTAACATTCAAAGTCCCTGCAGATGTACCTAGGGACAGATGGGTGCAAGCTGGTGCAAGAACCAACAAATGGCGAAGTTGGGACCAAGGAGGAAGGACTGCAATGGCATATAGGAAGCAATTTCAAAACTCAAATCGAGAGATGTATCGGTTGGAGAATTACAAGGGAAAAAATCCTATGTCCAGATCCCAGTGGAGAAGGCACCAGAGAATGAAAAAGGCTCAAAGAGAATACAGACCAAGAGAAGCTGGAGAGTCTAGTAGCAACCAAGTCCCACACCAGGGGGCAAAGGCAAGCAAACCTCCGGTGGAACGCAGACTATTCGAAGCTGAAAATATTTTAGAAGAAGAAGAAAAGATGCATTCCAGTCCTTGGAAGGAAGAGGATAGAATGACAAATGATTTCGATTCTGACGGGGTGTCATCTATAAACCTCAACTGCAACGTTGTGTCTGTACTCCCTCATGAGTTTAATCAGGAAACTGAAGTTGAAGACTGTGAAGAGGCTGATATTGAAGAAATGGCGAAACACAGACCTGTCTGT
Source organism: Vicia villosa (assembly GCF_029867415.1). NCBI lineage: Eukaryota > Viridiplantae > Streptophyta > Magnoliopsida > Fabales > Fabaceae > Vicia > Vicia villosa. The sequence continues at coordinate 352,422 of NW_026705203.1, read as the reverse complement.
TACTATGTTCTAAACAACGGTGTAGTTGAAGAGCAGAACGCTTTCTTCGAGAGGCCCGATGAAGGTATGCGAAATCATTTGAAACCACTCTACATAAGGGCTAAAATTGAAGATGTTGGCATTAATAAAGTCCTAGTAGATGGGGGGCAGCAGTGAACCTAATGCCCCAATACATGCTGAAAAGAATTGGTATGTTCGATACCGATATAAGGCCACACAACATGGTTTTGTCTAACTATGAAGGCAAAATAGGGCAAACCTTGGGAGTTGTCCAAGTGAATCTCACGGTGGGATCAGTCACAAGGCCAACTTTGTTTATGGTCATACCTGCGAAAGCAAATTACAATCTCTTGCTCGGAAGGGAATGGATCCACGGAGTTGCAGTTGTGCCATCGACAATGCATCAAAGGGTAACCATTTGGAGAGAAGATGGTATAGTAGAGAATATTGAAGGGGATCAGAGGTACTATATGGCTGAAGTTAATCAAGTTAATAAAACTAAATTCGATAGGAACTTGGCAAACATAGGACCTTGTCATGCTGCAGAAGAGATGTATACCCCAAATAAAAATGCGTTGTACTACTTAACTCTACACCCAAATGGGTTCCAGTGGAATAGGGAAATAATGGATGGCCCAAAAGATACCCCACCAACGGAGCATTATCCGACAATACGGCCAACAGGCTGGGATGACGAAGTCGACGATGTCTGAGTCATCATTTTTCGAAAAAATTTCGGCTTACGTAGCCGAGAATAAAAGAAAGACGGCTCTCGAAGCCGAATTGTCAAACATATTGTTTAATGAAGGTCTAAAAAAGGAAGAAACGCCAGATTTGGGGATAGATACGATCCCTCACCTGTTTGAAGATTCATTCCAAGTCAAAGAGATTTAGGAGAAGAGATAGGTCGAAGATTGGATGCAATCTACGACGAAGAGCCTTTGGGTTTCGAGAAGGACCCAATGGGATCAAATATCAAGATGTTAGCCCAAGATCCACTCGAAGAAGTAAATCTCGGAGATGGAGATCAAAGGAGGGTAACATACGTCAGTGCGAAACTAGAGCCAACGCTAAAGTCAAAAGTGGTCGCGTTGTTGAAGGAGAACAAAGATTGCTTTGCATGGGATTACGATGAGATGCCTGGTTTAGGGCGCAATTTGGTCGAATTGAAGTTACCCATAAAGGAAGGAAAAAAGCCCATCAAGCAAACTCCTAGAAGGTTCGCATCAGAAATTCATTCGAAGATTAAAGCAGAAGTCGAAAGACTCCTACGGTGTAAGTTCATCAGAACCACAAGGTACGTCGAATGGATTGCTAATATTGTACCAGTTATTAAAAAGAATGGTTCATTAAGAGTATGCATAGATTTTCGTGATCTGAATGCAGCAACTTCTAAGGATGAATATCCCATGCCTGTGGCAGAAATGTTAGTGGATTCAGCCGCAGGTTTCGAATATCTAAGTATGTCTGATGGATACTCTGGTTATAATCAGATTTTCATTGCAGAAGAAGATGTGTCTAAAACAGCTTTTCGTTGCCCAGGGGCAATAGGCACCTATGAGTGGGTTGTAATGCCTTTCGGTTTAAAGAATGCTGGGGCGACCTACCAGAGAGCAATGAATTCTATATTTCATGATTTTATAGAAACATTCATGCAAGTATACATAGATGACATCGTTGTTAAATCTGTCTCAGATTACGATCATCTCGATCATCTAAGTCAATCATTCGAAAGAATTAGAAAACATGGCTTAAAGATGAATCCCCTCAAATGTGCTTTCTTTGTGCAGGCTGGAGATTTCCTGGGCTTCGTGGTTCATAAAAAGGGGATAGAAATTAATCAGAATAAAACGAAGGCTATTATGGAAACCAAGCCTCCATCCACGAAGAAAGAATTGCAGTCCTTGCTGGGGAAGATAAACTTCTTAAGAAGGTTCATCTCTAATCTGAGTGGACGCACGCAAGCCTTCTCCCCTCTACTTCGTCTAAGGGAAAGGAAGTTCAAATGGCGTGACGAACATCAAGAAGCTTTTGATAAAATCAAGCAATACTTGATCCATCCACCAATCCTATCTCCCCCAAATGGGAAGAAGCACATGCGCCTGTATATTTCAGCTTCAGATAATACAATAGGCAGTATGTTAGCACAAGAAGATGAAAATGGCATCGAAAGAGCCATTTATTATTTAAGTAGAGTACTCAATGATGCAGAGACTAGGTATAGCGCAATAGAAAAACTCTGCCTTTGTTTATATTTCTCTTGTATCAAACTCAAGTATTATATAAAGCCAGTTGATGTTGATGTTTCGTCTCATTGCGATGTTATCAAACATATGTTATCAAAGCCAATATTGCACAGTCGAATTGGCAAATGGGCTTTAGCCCTTACTGAGTACTCACTGATATTTCAACCTCTCAAGGCAATGAAAGGTCAGATTGTATCAGATTTCATTGTTGACCATGCAGTGGTTGAGAATCCTCAACAATATGTAGATTTGAAGCCTTGGAAGCTATACTTCGATGGTTCGACTCACAGAGAAGGAACTGGTGTTGGAATATTGATAATTTCTCCTGATGGAATTCCAACAAAGCTCAAGTATAAGATTGAAGGTCCTTTGTGCTCCAACAACGAAGCTGAATATGAAGCACTAATTGCTGGACTTGAAGCTTTGTTAGAATTGGGGGCAACTAGAGTCGAAATTAAAGGAGATTCTGAACTGGTGATTAGACAACTGACAAAGGAATACAAATGCATCAAAGAAAATTTGATCATGTACTTTGTCATAGCAAATAGGTTGCTCAAGAAATTCGAATATGTGGAATTAAAACACGTCTCAAGGACCAACAACCAAGAAGCAAATGACTTGGCACAGTTAGCCTCAGGATACAGGGTATCAAAAGAGAAGTTAGAGGAACTGATTGAAGTAAGAGGGAGAGCAATGTCTACTAAACTTTCCCCAAGTGATCTGGAGAATTCACAATTAGGTTACACTAACAAAGAAGAGTTCGAAGTATTAAACATAGACTCATTGACAGATGCAGATTGGAGGAGTCCAATAGTAAACTATCTAAAAAATCCTTCGACAGACACGGACAGAAAGGTGAAATACAGAGTGTAGCAACCTGCCTAAAAAATATAGACTGAGAGAGTCGCCACCTATTCTGAAGGGCGAATAGGAAACCCTACGCAGTATAGAGATCAGGGTAAGATACTATATTCAGGTCGAGGGAAAGTGTTAGGCACCCTCAACCCTTTCCTAAGGTTTTATGTGCACAGTAAAGGTTAATGGCTAATTATTGAGGTTTATAGCTAAGGAAGTGAATAGGGGAAAAATTAAGATTTTAGGGAGGGGGACTCGCCTTGGTTATCCAAGTGCCTACGTATCTCCTTATGGAGAATCAGAGTCAACGTAGTTCGGGCACAAGGTTGTACGCCTTAGAATTAGAATTTGATTGGTGTTTGAAGTTGTTTGTTTTGTAATGCGAATGTTCGAAGGTATTTTGAATTACCTTATCGTAGTTGTGAACATCGCAATGTTTGAAGGGATAAAAATCCGTAGTATCGTGGTTTAGTGTTTGAAAAGGTTTGGGAAGTGTTTTAGGATTTGGGCGTACAACCCTGGTTTTAATTTGTTACCATTAGTCGCAATAATCAATAGGTTTGATTACCATGGCTAACGGATTAAAGGGAGTATTGCTAACCACTATACTCGATAGATTCAATTATCGCGAATAGCAAATGTGCGTATTTTAATTATCGTTACCCCTCATAATCGATAGATTCGATTACAAATAATAACGACTTTTGATGAATGAAAAATGTTAATCATCGTAACCAATAGCTTTGGTTAAAACCATTTAGCAAAATATTATTTTAAATAAGTGATTCGAATTTGATTAATTAAACAATTAATTGATTATTACCCACCACGATCAATTAATTTAATCGAAGCGAATAAAATTCTAAAATGATTTGGCTAAAACCTAAGTCGGTTAGAAAAACCCTAATCCTAATACTTTGCCGTGGTTAATGGGATCGAGCAAACCCTAATGCGCTCATAAACTTTCTAGGGTTTTTTGTGATTATAAATAATTAATATTGATTAAAATAAATTACTCGAAATAATCGAATAATCGAGAGGAAATCCTAAACCCTAATATTAGCCTAATCCTAATTTTAATTATATTAATATTATTCAAATCCTAAATCAAAATAAATTAAATATAATTTAACTAAATAAAAATAGAAAAAAACAAAATAAAGCAAATTATAAAATAAAATTAATAAAAGAACCTGGGCAGAAATCCTGTGTGAATGACTTTTGAGTACCCATGGTATGCCTTCAGCCCCTGTACGTTAGATCTGAATTGATAGGAAATCTCATGGCTAAATATTGAGGGTATACCGTGGTTGTATAGGGTGGCAGCGCACTGGATCTGAGGGTGTGAATTTACAAAGAAAATTGAGAAAAACATCGTCTGGGCTGAGGGTCGAACCCACGCCCTTTGAGTTATGCACACCTCTTGCTTACCAACTGTGCTAGCTTTTTTAGACGTTAATGATTGAAACGCATACGTATATAAACGAAAAAATGAAATAACTAAAAAAGGATGAAAACATAAACCGAGTGGGGTCCATGATGCATCAACGGACCAATCATGGCTGAGGAGAGTGGGAAGACTCATTGACCCACCAATAGCAGCACGCGAAGGTGCCACACGCGCGGATCATCTTCCCTAAACATTGAGGGCCATCGGAACAGTGCCTCGGCTCTTCTTCTTCGGTGACGGCGTTTTGTGGGCTTGTGTGAATGGATGCGAGCGAAGCAAAAAAACCGCCCAGATCATATAAATCGCATGTCGCGAATCCATTGGAACCATCATCTTGACTTATGGCGCACTGTAAGTATGTATACGAGGTTGAAGAACCTTGGTGCCATAACAATGGCATCCGTCGATCCAGTGCCTAACTCCCACATGTGCTTCGTCCAACCTCCCTTAATTAACCCCCTGAACATAAATATGCACGCTAAACCAGTTAATACGGCCTAAATCATTGAATTCGAAAACTCTCATACCTTCTCTCCGAGGAAGTAAAACAGTGATGTTCTGAGGGCTTTCGTTCTTGTTTTAGGACTGGGACGAGGTCTTGGGATGTTCAGGAGTGTGATAGAACCATTGAGAGTCCTCGAAACTGGCCGCACAAGGTTATATATCCTGCCCTAGTTTCTTATGAATTTTGGGAGGCTTCATTAGGGTTCTTTTTTCGCTCAGCCTCCCCCTCTTTAGCATGGACAAGCTTGGTATATATATGGGCCTCAGTTAGGTCGCAATTTGTGTACCATTATACTGTATCCAATGTGAACAAATATTTTCTTTCAAACTTTCCAAATTTGCATCTAAAGCTTCTATTCTTGCATCAATCTTCTCCCAATCAAATATTTGATTCTGACCTTTATTAGTGAATATCTTGGGCATAAAAAATGTTGAATAATAAGCCTTGCACTTATTGATTTAATTACCTACACATTTTTTATTAAAATTGAATTAAATTGAGTTAATCCAAAATAATAAAAAAAAAAAAAGCAAAGGACGTGCCATTGAGCTTGAGAGATTTTTAGATACTTTAGCAATAATTTTGAGTCAAAGAAATATAGGCCCATGAGTTAAAAAAGCAATTTCCATCACTTAGGGTTTCAAGCTTTTCTCAAATATCGACCAACTTCTACCATACATATCTCTCTCAATTTTAATCATACGAATGCATTCTAGGACTTTCTGGAAAGCTCAGAGAGTCCTCTAAATGGCCTTTTTGGTTTCATTTCAATTGAAGCTTCCATGCTCAAGTTATGAGCTTTGACTCAAAAGGTGTCTTTTATTGACTTTTTGGAGGACCTATAATGTATTGGGCCATATCTCTTGAATGAAGCATTTTTGGCGTTGGCTTGTGAGAGACAAAGTTGTAGAGAATCAAATTTCCTTCAAAATAGGCTTTGAGTGAGGAATTTATGATACTCCATGCAGAAGTTATGGCCAGTCAAAGTTGAGTTGACTTTCTCCTATAAAAACCCTAATTTGAACCTTTACATTTGTTCATCTCTGAGTTTTTATTAATGGATCATGATCAACCTTTGATCAAATGATGGATATAAACTCACATACTTGAGGTTGACCAAAAATCTTGAAGTTTGACTGTATTTTGACTATAGTTGACTTTTAGGTCAATATAGTCGATTATTGATCATCTGAGCCATTGGAGATGCATAGAGGAGGGCAAATTTTGGGGTATGACACAGAGCCCTGTCATACTTCTTGATGGGAAACGAATTGTTCAAGAAAACTCCTGAAGGTGTATTGTTGAAATGCTTGGGTGAAGTAGAAGCATATTTGGCTCTTTCAAATGTACACAGTGAAGCATGTGGAGCACATCAAGCAGGACACAAAATGAAATGGCTTCTGTTTCGTTATGGAATGTAATGGCCTTCCATGTTAAAAGACTGCATAGAGTTTGCGAAAGGGTGTCAAGAATGTCAAGAACATGCATGTATCCAACACGCCCCATCAAACGAATTAAGTTCAATAGTGAAACCATGGCCTTTTAGGGGATGGGCACTAGATTTGATTGGAGAAATTCACCCCAAATCGTCTAAAGGTCAAAGATACATATTGGTAGGAATAGACTACTTCACAAAATGGGTCGAAGCAATACCACTCGCGAATGTGGATCAAGAGGCCGTGATTGAGTTTATTCAAAAACATATTATATACAGATTTGGAATCCCAGAAAGTATAACTACTGATCAAGGATCAGTGTTCACTGGGCGAAAGATGCAGGACTTCGCCAAAGAAATAGGGTTCAAATTATTTACTTCTACACCTTACTATGCTCAGGCAAATGGACAAGTTGAAGCAGCAGACAAGATAATAATTGGTCTTATCAAGAAACATGTGGGGAAAAAACCCAAGAATTGGCATAAAACTTTGGACCAAGCACTTTGGGCTTGTCGAACATCTCCAAAAGAAGCTACAAATACAACGCCTTTCCAACTGACGTTTGGTCACGACGCAATACTCCCAATCGAGATACATCTGCAGTCAGTAAGAATACAAAGACAGGCAGAAATCCCTCCCAATATATACTGGGAGTTAATGATGAATGAATTAGTAGACCTGGACGAAGATAGACTTCGAGCATTGGAGATGATAAAAAGGCAAAAGGAAAGAGTATCCAGAGCATACAACAAAAAGGTGAAAGGTAAAACGTTTATCAATAACGACTTAGTTTGGAAAGTTATTTTACCTATAGATCGAAAGAATCAGGCACTTGGTAAATGGTCCCCACACTGGGAAGGACCCTTTCGAATCTTAAAGGTATTTTCGAATAATGCTTACGAAATCGAAGAATTAGCAGAAGATCGCAGGATCTTAAGAGTAAATGGGAAATATCTGAAGAGATATAAACCAAGCATGTACGAAGTAAAAATTGCAAAAACGTAGATATTCAAGGTACTACGTAAGCCAAAATGGTTGAACTAATGCCAAAATGGCTTTGTGATCAAAATATACGATAAATAAAGTAAAAAAGACAAAGAAACATCAAAATATTTGTCATTAGAAAGTGAAAGATTACATGCATTACAAAATGAAGCCTAAGAGCATGACCCAAAACGTTGAAGAGTACAAAAGAGAAAACATGAAAACCTAAGGCAAACCACTTGCTAATTGATCCTTTGGTCTAGACCTTCTAGGGATAGCAGGGGCAAGCTTTCTGCCTCGAACATATCCATGGACCCAGAGTTGCGCATCCTTCTCACTATACCCTTTTTGAGGAATATGTAAGATAGGAGTCTCCCATATGGAAGACACGTCACAACCCCTTGACGAGCAGCAGCCATAGAAACTGCCTCAACAAGCCCTTTGAAGATCATCAAAGGAAAGTTGATTTTCTTCCCACGAAAGCCACAGAGTATAAACTCTAAATCTTCCACCATGATGCTATTTTGATCATGGTTTCGTGGATGAAAGTTACCCACAAGGATTTGGTGCCAAATCCTAATGACCTTGGCGCTGAAAGGGTCATTGTCCATGAGAGTCCTCAACAGAAGATGAGTGGTCATGTTGAAGCTGTTATCATCAAAGGTCTCCCCAGAGTTGTTGCATCTCATTAGGTTAGAGATAGTGGTGGGAGTGATCCTAATGTGGGCACCTCGAACCTCAGAGATTACAGTGGTTCTACCTTCTGGATTTATGCGTAGAGACGCAAACATCCAAAAATCTGCTAACATGTTAGGATAAACAGGTCCCTCCAAGATTTCATAATAGAAATCAAGCTCTTGGTTAACAAAGAAAGCACTAATGCTTATGGAATTGCTTTTAAAATCTTCTTCAGAAACTTTGAACTCCTTTTTGATGCAAGCTCTGATATTGTTTTAAGTGAGGGGTACTGCCATTTTGGAGAGAAAAATTTGGAAATGTTTTTCTGGTTTTGTGTTTGAGAAAATGCAAAGGGAGGAACGAAGTTTCAAGATAAGGTTTTATGGAACAAGAGTGAAGAAAAGAAGTGTGATGTTAAGCCCTTATATAGACTTGGGGGCAGGAGTGCAACGGTTTAATTTTTAATGTTTGATTAGACTGCGTTTGATATTCCAAAGAGAAGTTATGGCTTCCGCCGTTTCCCGCCCTTGGAAGTTGAGATGCAATCATGAAAAACTGATGCACGCACGTCTTAAAGAGATGTTTTGGAGAAGGTGACGTCATCACTTAATAATGATTACGGCTAAGGAAGTGGAAACGTCAAGTCTAAGCTAAAGGGTGCGAAGGATGGTCAGATCACGTGTTTTACATTAATTAAAATTACTGTGGCAAATCAGAAAATAGATTTTGGCGAAATCTGGAAGATTTGCTAAAAACAGTGCTTGCGAGTATTGCAAAAATATGGTCAAAGTGGCAGATAAAAGTTAAGCATACATAAATATTCTGCGAAGAGTTTGATTACAAAGCAAAGGTACAGCATGATAACGAAGTACAAAGTTTGAGGTAACTAATTAAAATCTTTAGGGAGACTATCTTTGATCTTCGAATACTGAGCTTCCCATGAAGACATACGAAGTTCAAGCAACGCCCGTTGTTTCTTCAATTCTTCAATTTCTGGCATTAACTTCTGGGCAGTTTCGAAGTGTTGGATCCCCAATTGTGCTACGTCGAGCAGATCTTGTTGGTTGGCCTTTTGAATAGTTGCCTGACGAGTTTCAGCCTCCTTTATCTTCTCTTCGAGCATTTTTATCTCTTGCTTCCAGGAGTTGATGTTCTTCTCACATTCGTTATATGCTTCCTGGTTCTTCGAATATTTAAGCTTAAGGGCTTCACCCTGTTTGGTTGCATCAATAGCAGATTTCCACGAAGAATTATGAGAGGCCATCTTTGCAGTCAGCTGTCCGTCGACATTTTGTTTTCGAAGAATATTGGCCTGGAGTTGTTCGACTAGAGAACCCAGCAAGACAATCACCTCTGAAACTTCTTTTGAAACTTGAAACAGATCCACTTTCTTCAAAAGTTGATTCAAGCTATGACTCTTGGTAGGATTCTTACTAAGGACGTCAACAAGATTGGTTTCAAAGAACTTTTCTTTTATTTGATGAAGGAGATCAGGGGTGTCCTCTTTGTCACCAGATTCTGTAGGAACGGCTGGAGAGACCTCAAGTTCAGAGGGCAAAATAGTATTTGCATTCATCATGGCCTTTAGGAAGCTGAGAGGGTCAGTTTGCTTAAGCTGTTCCAATTCTGAAAGAGTAGGTTTCGCAGAGATAGGCGTCGAAATTGTTCCAGGAGTAACTATGGTTTCAAAGGTTGAAGTTTATTGAGGACTGTTTTTATCCGGTTTAGAAATTTCCTCCATGGCATCTTGTTTAGACATAGTGTCTTCACTACCATTTGGTCGCTTATTCGCATTATCACTAACTGAGCATTGATGATCTTCTCCCAGGTTTTTACCTTGATGGGTAGGTGGGGATTCATCAGTCGAATGGCTTTCTTCGATTGGCTCATTAGGAAAGATGGTTGCAAGAGGCCTAGCATCTTCAAGAACTGTTGAGAGAACATGAGATTTGTTTTGAGAAACATCTGCGTTAAACAAACCAGAATTAATCATAGTGACAAGATTCTGAGGAGTCTATTGATTGTAACGAAGAAGTTATGATTACCTTGGAATCTATCGACATCAACGATAAAGTTGAAAGCTTTAAGGCCGGAAGTAGCAGTGCCAGTATCATCCTGCAATAACAAGGTAAAAGTTAATTTAATCATTAAGTTAAAGTTAATAAAATGATTATGGGTTGAAACCCAAGTACCTTGGTTGGAATATTGTCTGGGCTCGAATTATGACTTTCGACAACAAGAACGTTGCTGGCAGTCTTTAAAGGTGATTCTTCAAAAGACACTTTGTCACTAGACGAAATAACTTTCGAGGAAACCGACCCTTTCTCCTTGCCCACAGGGGTGACAGCTTTCTGTCTCTTTTTATGTCCTTGCCTAGTGCAGGAAGGAGATTTGTCTTCATCGTCCGAAACAGCCGTTGAGGAAGCTTTTCGCTTTAAAGCTACCGGGGGTTTCGAGCTCTGGAAAGTGTGGAGTGAACAAAGTGAGCACTACTCACAGGTTATACATTGTTTAAAAATATAGAGTATGGATATACCGTGGTTTTCTTATCAGTAGTGACAGAATCACTCTCACTTGGCATGTTGCTCTTTGATGCTCCAGAATCTTTTTGTGTAGAAGTTTCTTTAACTTTCTTCCTTAGAGCAACAGCTGCAATAAAACTTGGAATTAGCATTTCAACGGAATAAGAAGAGTTAGTCGAAAGATTGTCTAAACCCAAACCTTCAGGTATTGGAGTTAAGACGCGAACATATTTAAGATCTATATGAAGATGCCCTTTGAAAGTATCCAGGGTATGCTTAGTCGGAACCACTCGTGCAGCGCATTTTTTAGTGCTTTCCTGAAGGATTTTTAAGACATTCCCACACACAAACCAGTCTGGAAAAGGAGGGCTCAGAGCCACACCAAAATCAGCACTTGGCAGCGGAGGGAATTTTGGAGGATTAAGTTCGAAAGCCACTTCATAACGCAGTTCTGGTCGAACAGACGGGGGCAATTTCAACTTATCCAATTTCGCAGAAAACTTCTCACGCAAATTGACCGCAGCTTCGCGAATAGTCTGACTAAGATCATCAGGCCTGTAGATAGTTTCAAAGAAGTTCTGAAAGGCTTGAATTTCTTTAATATGAGTCGAAGTACCTTTTTGAAATTTCTCCTGCACATCAGCAAAAGATGCAGTTAGTTCCTGAGTTAGATTCTCAGCATCAAAGATTTGTGTAGTATAATACTCCGTCCACCATTCATGAAAATTTGGAGTGGAGTAAAAAGCGGATTCGAAGGAAACAGGAGAAAGATGGGTAACGCCAGCATATCTGGCAATCTTTGATTCACATTCCTCTTCGGATAAGTACAAGGTGTGAAAGCACATATGGTTCCTTTTGTCATACAAACATTTGGGTTTTACTTGAACCAATCCAAATTGCCTTGATACCAGATTTGGTTGGTAGCAGAGGAGAACATATTGGCTTTTGGAGGGGCGAAGACGGTGATAGAATAACCTTGGGGTAAGGAAAGCTCCCCAAATAGTCATAGATTCAGTCTCTTGATCTTGAGATGTTGGTGGAAACTTTCGAGTGAACCATTCGGGACCCACTGTCCTGTTTACAAATAGAGCCATCGAAGGGCTGAATTGATGACACCGAGCAAACATCATGACATATGCTAGAAAGTGCTCGCGAAGTTTCCCAGTCTCTTCTTTTGGGGTTAGCGAAGCCAACCTGGTTCCTTCTACAGTTCGATTTTTAATATCTGGATCTTCTTCGTTCACAACACCTCGAAATGGGAGCTGAGTCTCGAAAGTGGCATTAAGCCACAACTGCAATAACCAGAAAGGACCAGCGTAGAGCAAAGATCCACTTTTGTAGTTCTTAGTAAGGTTAGTGGCTTCACCAAGGTTCTCGTAAAGGAATCCTAAGATTAATTGGCTCAGGTTTAGTCTTTTTCCAGCATGTAGCTTATTAGCCATGCAAAGATATCTCTTTGCAACTTGTATGGATCTGGAGCAGAAAACACACCTTGAGAGCCATAATGCTAAGAAAGCAATATGCTCCTCGTCGGAGACTTCTTCCTGCGTTGTATCATGATATTTCTGAATGAAGGCAGTATAAGTAACTGTTGCCTCGTTAAAATTAATGGTGTCAGTATCCATATCATTTGGGTCAAAAGTTTCCCCAGTTGGTCGAAGCCATGTGATAGCAGCTATGTCAAAGAGAGTAGGGGTAACCATTCCACATGGAAGATGGAAAGTATTGTGGGAAGCATCCCAGAAGTGAACCGCTGCTACTAACATGGTTTGGTTATACTCTAATCCCGTTTTTGATAGTTGGATTAAATCATATATTCCTAATGTTTTCCAGAAGGATGTCTTTTTTCCTTCTACTTTCGTTAGCCAAGCATAATACAGTTCAGGATCTTTTGCTAACGGGATTGACCTAAACACTTTCACGAAACTGGTCATGTAATTTAACCTAATTTTTGCCAGAGCCAAAGGGGTTGCAGTCGAAGCTTCTGCTGCATTATCAGGTTCTCCTAAAGATGGGCGTTCATCTTCATCTATCCTAATTTTACTAACTAGAGGTCTAGTTTTATAATAAGCAGGAAAGAATTTATCCAGAGAAGGGCTAGTTTCTCCTGGTAACGGACCCATAAAAGCATGAGGTTTTCCAGAAAGTTCAAAAGGGATGATTACCTGAGAAGCGTAGATAGCGCGCGCCTCTGCAGTGTTAGGGTTTGGTATGTGTTCTAGCTCCCCTATCTGGGTAGGATGTTGAAGTTTTAGAACAGGTTGAAGAACATTTGAAGAAGCCATGGATGAGTTTGATTTAGAAAATGGGTTTGGAAGTGACCAAAGATGTTCTCTTCTGAAGAAAGAATGAGGAAATAAGAGTGAAGGTTGTATGAGGAAACTGAGTCAGGTATTTAAAGGTTTTTAACGGAAACCTTTTCAAAATCTTTTGGGTAAAAGCCAAGAGACACGTGGCGAACGATGATTTAATCCAATGGCGGTCGAATAATTACTAGCCTTACTCCTAGTATATAGGAGTAATGATCAAGAAGCAAGGTCAGAACGTGGGAATGTAAGTTATGAAAAGACATCTTTGAAAATGACAAGACGTTTTGGAAACAGGGTCATCTATGACTATGACGTCAACTAAACAATCTTGGAACTTTCAAAGATAAGTAAGGGACGAAATCTTATGACGACAAGAAACGCCTATTTCTCTTGTTTTTCGAAACAGGCATTTATTGGGGGCAATTTGTTAGCTGAAGATTTCGTTTTGCAAATATGATCCTTCGAAGGGTGAAGACTCGAAGGAGGATGGTTGCTGATGACCGTCTTTGAAGATAAAATGGCTCCTGATGGCCATGTTTCAAGGATGAAGAATTTTAAGTCATAACGAAGATAGTGAATGCTGAAGCTAGACAAATTTTACGAAATATGTTAAGTACTGATGCTTAGCGTGTTTCCGTGGTATTTTAATGTTAAGTTATATTGCCACGCGTCGAAGGAGGATTCAGGCGGGAGGATTTGAAATTCAAAGAAGTTTGCATAACTGTCCAGAGACAGATGGCTTTCCGGGGATTCTCATGAGAAACGTGGCATTAGATTAGCGTAGGACCGTTAAGGTCGAAACTAGTATAAATAAGGGTTCTAATGTTAGGATTCAGGGTGTTCATTTTGTTCAAATCACTCACATATTACTCAAGTATCAAGTGTTAAGAGAAAGAGTTCGCTGAGAAATGTACGTATGACACCACCACCATTTTAATACATATGTATTTTCCTTTATTTTCAAGTATCTTTCGATATTATTGCATTTCGTTTACTTCCTGCCATTTACATTCCTGCACTCTTTATTTTCATGTTATTTATCTTTGAAGTATTTAACATTTCTGCACTTTAAGATTCTTGCACTTTTACAGTTTTTATCTTATGTTTGATCTTGACTTACCTTTCGCTGAAGTTATATTTACGTGTATAACCAAGTGATTGCTAACCTTTATTATTTCGATTGAGTAATTCTTATTTTCAAGGCAAATCATAAACATGGTTCGAATCATCATAAACAACAATCTTTTTGACTATGTCCTAGGATCAATCTAGTCGATCCTGCGAGTAACCAAATCATATTTATTATAGTTTGGAAGACTAGCGGTTGTTTACCGGAAATCACCGTAAACAATCCGAAAGAACAAATATCAATCCATAAAATTCGACAAACACTCATCCTCCACACTATCCTCTTTACTCACCCAAAGAGCTATTTCACTCCATATTTTTTTAACCACTCTACATCCAAAAAAAATAGTGGTTCCTATTCTCTACACCAAAACCACAAAAAATGCGCATTAATTTATCTAAAAGAATAGAAATACATCTATACACCAAAAGCTCATTTGTAGGAAGTCTATTGAGAAGGAGTCTTCAATCAAAAGCCTTAATTTTGAAAGGCACATCCGCTTTCCACAATAGCCGATAAGCATCATCAAACTTATTATAAGGACCAAAAGAGATTAGAGCCTTAGTATAAAACGCATAACAAGAAGCAACTGAGAAGTCCAATTCGGAGTAGAAACCCCAAGACACCACATCTTTACCTTCTACTTCAAACGCCCCGTTAAAACGCATCAAACGGTCCCGAAACAAGAGATAATTTCCCAACAAATCGCTATCCCCCAAAGAAGCCTCGGGTATCCCAAAATCACCCCAATGTCAATTACCTTCTAACCAACCTCCCATCGCCGCAACCAACACCCCTTTTAAATGAGAGGCCTCGTATAAATCCGGATAAACATTTCTCAAAGTATATCTCTCCAATATTTTTGCTTCGCAAAACGGAATAATTAATATGTACAATTAATTTATCATAAAAATCATTATACTACATATTTAAGTAGTGCCTATTCACATGTTGTTATAGTTAATCACCTTTCATATTAATGGCATAAAGGATAGACCTACATAAAAACCAACTAATTCCCAAGAATTACTTTTGCAAGTGTGTTTGGCTAAGTCTACAAAAAAAAAAAAAAACTTTTATGGGAAATAAGAGTGAATCACTTCTAAATTAAGTTTATTTTCATATGTGTAAAACCAATTACAAATCATCTTAATATCTATTTCAACGCTTTTCCAAGATTTTGACATAACATTCCCATTTTACTTGTCCCTGTTTTTTCTTTCATACTAGAAAATTTATTCATCATATAGTCCAAATCCATTTAAAAATAGTAATCATAGGTTTTTCCGTTGCAAAATTATTGTTGAATCGAAGGATTCACTAAAATTGTTCCATAAATACCCCAATTAAGAGTATAAAAAGAAAATATGCTTACACCAACTTTTGAACTTTTGGTAGAAATCATAGTCAACCAATCATAAGCATTTTCATTTAAGCCACTAATCAATGTCTACCCCCTCTCATTTTTATAAAAAACAAATAAAAAATAAAATACAAGTGCCTTAAATAGAACCTGAATTCCACACTCCTAAACAACTTATCAAAAAGTTGGACCAACCCCTATTAATAAGACAAAAGAACAAAAACAATACAATAAATTATAATCTATTTGATCCAAGCAAATACAAAACAAAATCTAAATAAATGCTAACCTTATTTTGATTAGAAAAAAAATCCATCTATTTATCAAGGCATCACCAAAATTTTACAACAAAAAAGTTAACAACCATTTTACACTACTAGAAAATTATTATTTTTTTAATTCAATTAGAGATTAAAAAATTTCGGTCACTCTACCCATCAAATTAGTCATCAAAATTTTACATGTTATTAATAAGATTTTAGATTTATCTAAACCGTCGCAAAATAAAATAACCCACCAAAATAGGGACTATAATTTTGTGATCGAGTATTCAGTCTCAATGTGTTATTTTAAATGTACAAGTTAATTTGTATAAAAAAAACTCAACGATCGAAATTTTGTTTACTAAATTTTTTTGTTTCTTTCTCTATTTTTTATTATTCTCTTCATTAAGTTTTGATGATCATTACATACACTTCAAGTGAATTCACATAATTCTAATTAATATAATTTTGTGTCTTAAAGACACGTAAAAATTCATAATGGAGTTAATTTTATTTTCATTACAACTATTTCATGTAATAAATTTTATAAATACCATTTGACAAATAATTTAGCAAAGACTTCTAGTTATTTTCATAAAAGACAAACAAAAAAATTAACAAAAAAAAGTAAGAAAATAAATTTCATTGTATTGTTATTGAAAATAGAAATTAACTTCAACACGAGTCCCAGATATCAACACTAGAGACACGAGTCCCAGATATCAACACTAGAGACTTGACACATCTGCATGTGTATAGTTATGTTGCACAATAAATAAAATCGATTATGTAGTATAGTTGAGTTGTTGTGATTAGATGAACAAATAAAATGTTTAGTTTTTGGGATTTTAATAATAATTATAAACATGTGGAACAATGGTTTCTCTTGATGATAAATCATGTACAACCCTTGTTTTATTATTACGATGGATAAATACTCGTTATAGATAATAGATAAGTGCTTTAATCGCTTCTCGTTTAATGTTCTTTGATTATATAAACAGTCACTTTCGTGTATAATCAATATCACTTTCACGTATATATAGTAAAAAATTCATAAATGTGTCATACCCTAATTTTTGACCCCAAGATCATACATCATTTGCATCTCAATCATTGGTGAAGATCACAATCTTAAGGGTTTATCTTTAGTGTCGTGCTCAACTCATCTTTAAGGGGGACCATCAAACACCTAAAGTTGTTTAGTTTGTATATATTATACTAACCAAAATACTAAAAATATTTCTTTGTTCGTTTTGTATGTTTGTGTTTCATATGTACCAAGCCAAAGTTGTGAAATCAAGCTTCCACACTTGTTTTGATGAAGACAAACAACTATTGCAAAAAGTGGAATGGCTCAAGACATCTAGCACATCAAGTTTTAAAAGCACTTTCAAGTCTCGAAGAAATTCCTATGAATGATCAAATTATTAAAGGTATAGCATTTAACTCTCAAAATATGCATACAAGTGTTCAAATATATTTGGTCATATCATAAATTGCATTGGTTTTTATTGATTTCAAAAGGTAAAAAAAATAGCTCTTTTAAAAGGCAGATTTTGGCTACTGGTGCTGCTGTAACCGGGTAGCAGTCATGCTGTAACCGGTTACAGCGTGAAAAATTCAAATCTTTTTTGGAACATTGCTTTGTGTAAGCGGGCAACAGCCATGTTGTAACCGGTTACAGACGAAACAGTAGCAAAAATTCTTTTTGCTCTTATTTAAAATCCTAACACCTTTTTGATTTAAACCATTGCACTCACTCATGGTTTATACCTTTTTGAAGAGGTATTATGCTAGTATAAAAACATTTGTTTTTCATATTTCTAATCGCCTTTTCCAATAATTATTTTCAACTTTCTAAATTCATCATCTTTCAATATTTTCAAAGTGTTCTAACTAGAATTTTCAAGTGAATTTTTCTGCAATTTCTCTTCATCATAACATAAGAAAAATTCATATCATTTCTTGAACACTTGTTGTATATCCTTGAGAAAGTTGTTTGCTTGGAAAAGAAGATCAATCAAGTGATTGATATATTGTTCAAACTTCAAAAACTCTTGTAATAATTCAAACATATTGTTGTTTACTTACTTTATAGGATTGTTGAAAGTAAGTGTGTACATTGAAGAGGATTGTTCTTCTTGCACTTAGTATTGAAGATCTTAAAGGTTTTAAGAGCCTTTGATTTTTCTATAGGTTAGATAGTAAAGCATCACATTTTGTGTGGATAGGCTTGTACAATCATTCTAACTATAGTGAAATCTCTTTCGTGTTGAAAGGGGACTGGAGTATTCTCGGATTGTGAGGGGAACCAGTATATATCATTGTGTCGTTTATTTTTCTTCATTTTAATCTTTCCATAACCTTACCATAAACCAGAAAAATAATCCACATATCTCAAAAAACCGAAATAAATCTTAAAATCTAATTCACCCCCCCCCCCCCCTCATAGGCGCACTCTTATACTTACAGTTGGCATCAGAGCAGGTTATATGTAACATGTTCCTAAAACATCCAGATGGCTTCCGCAAATCAAAATCCAGTTTTTAGAGATGGTGGTAGCAATAACAAACCTCCATTGTTATGTGGATAATACTTCAACTTTTGGAAAATTTGTATGAGGGCTCATTTAGAAGCACAAGGAGAAGAAGTATGGGCTCATTTCGAAACGGCACTAAAAACACACCACTGGTTCAAAAGATACGGCATTTTCAAATTTGGATAATTTCCTGCACAGCAAGGTCCGCTCAGCGGATCACTAGCGACGTTAGACGGAAGCGAACTTCCTTCAGACCTCCGCTCAGCGGACCACTAGCGGCCCTGAACAGAACTAGCTAGGTCAGGTCCTCTGCTTTGCGGACCCCCCTCTGCTTAGCGGACCTGCGATTTTACCAATTCTCAGGTCTGCGACAGACCTTGCAATTTCACACATACTAGGTCCAAAATCTATTACAAACATCATTTACAGACAGTTAATCATCAATTGCATCATTATTCATTATCACACATCAAAACAACACATTATTAACCAATGATCTATGCAATTTCATCAATTATAACCTCCTTAAACCTAACCTATAATCCAATTAATCTAGACAATATCCCTAATCAATATTACTATCCAAGACACGATAAGAAATGCTAACCGGAGAGTCCCCCCTTACCTTAGCAAAATTCTTGATTGTGGTCTCTTCCTCTTCCGTTCCTCTTTGCGTTCCTCAGCTCTTCCCTTCAACTTCTTCTTTTTCACGTTCTGCTCTTTCTTTCCCAATTCCTTATTATTTTATGAAAAATAATATTTTAATTTAGTAACGGGCTTTACTACATAACACCCCCTCTTCTGCTAACCTCTCACATGGCCCAAATGCCATAAACCATCCTTCTCCAATTATTTTCATAAAACTCATAATACTTCTAATTTTTAATTCAATTTCCAAATTAAATTAAATTAAAAATATACGGGTGTTACACACTTAGCATGGACGAGTTCTTTCGTGTTTCGGCATGTACAACGGCTAAACAAACATGGGATACGTTAGTAGAAACGCATGAAGGAACCGTTGAAGTTAAGAGATCTCGATTAAATACTTTGAGTCAAGAATATGAATTGTTTAGAATGCAGCCCGGAGAAAACATCCTTGATCTATAAAAGAGACTTGTTCACTTAATAAATCATCTAGACGCTCTTGGAAAGAAAATCTCTACCGAGGAACAAAATCTTAAAGTTCTAAGATCCTTAACCAGAGAATGGCAACCAAAGGTAACGGCAATATCCGAGAAAAAGACTCTAACGAAAACGACTTCCGCAACATTGTTCGGAAAACTTCAAGAATACGAAACGGAACTTGGAAGACTTCAAAAGCATGAAAGTTTAGATTCAAAATTTAAAGGCATTGCTTTGAAAGTAGATTCTATGTACGATGATCCACTGGTGGAAGATGAAAATTTCATGCTCCTTGTTAAACGAATTGGTAAGTTCTTTGGTAAAAGTAAATAATCATCTCATTTAAAAAGAAAGAACCATTTCAAGAAAAAGAAGGCTTCCACTTCAACACAAGATGTCACATGTTATGAATGTGGTAAACAAGGTCATATAAAACCAGATTGTCCAAAACTCTCCAAGAATGGTGGTGTCAAAGGCAAAAAAGGCTTCAAGAATAAAAAGGCCAATGTCGCATGGGAAGATAATGAGATAAGTTCATCATTCGATTCGGATAGCGACAAAAGTGCAAATCTAGCATTGATGGCTTCACACCATTCCAATTTTTAGAACAATGAGGTTAGTAATGAATTCTCTATTTTCGATAATGATGCACAAGGTTCCATAAATGAATTATTGAATGAATGCAAAATGTTATATAGAACAATATCAACTCAAGAGAAACAAATCAAAACTCTTGAAGAAAAAATGGATACCATGCAAAAAGATTTTGAGGTTGAAAAGAAACAATATGTTGATAAAATAAAACAAAAATCTACATGTAATAATTGTGAATCACTTTGTTTTTAAATTGTTCACTTAAAGAGAGTCCTAGAAAGATATTAAAAAGGACAAATTGGTTTAGAGGGTATCCTTAGTCAACAAAGGTATTCTAATGATAAAAGTGGTCTTGGTTATTCAAAGTTCTAAAAACCAAGTTCTAACAAAACTATTTTTGTTAAGGCTAGTGACCAAACATCACAAGAGAAAATTAACAAGCCTAAAGTGGTTCATCACCATCCTAAGAAAATATTCTATAAAAAGAAACCTTATGTTCCTAGATATAGAAGTAATTTTGTTCCTACATGTTTCTATTGTGGTATAAGTGGCCATACACCTAATGCTTGCTATATTAGAAACTTTAGTGTGGCAAGTGGGCATCTTCTTAGTATTAGTCAACTTTGTGACAAAGGATTCAAGATCAAGTTTACTAAAGATGAATGCTTGATAAAAGACGAAGTCACACATGAGGTTAAACTTAAAGGTAAAAGAATTAATAATATATTTATGATTTCTCTTGATGACTTATCCTTGAAGGTAAAATGTTTCATGGAAAACAATAACGACTCATGGCTTTGGCACAAAAGAATTGCTCATATTCATATGGAACATTTGAATAAATCAATCAAACATGATCTTGTCATTGGATTGCATAAAATAGAGTTTGTCAAAGATCGACTTTGTGATGCATGTCAAAAAGGGAAACAAACAAAATCAACTTTCAAATCTAAGAATGTGGTATCTACTACAAGGCCACTATAATTGTTAAACATGAACTTATTTGGTCCATCAAGAACAAGGAGTCTCGGAGGTAATGTATATGCTTTAGTTATTGTTGACGATTTCTCTAGATATACTTGGACATTATTTCTAGTGCGGAAAAATGATGCATTCAAGGCATTCAAGAAATATGCAAAGCAAATTCAAAATGAGAAGTCACTAACAATTGCCTCCATAAAAAGTGATAATGGTGGAGAATTTCAAAATGCTTCTTTTAAAGAATTTTGCGAAGAACTTGGAATATCTCATAATTTCTCGGCACCAAGGACTCCTTAACAAAATGGAGTAGTGGAAAGAAAGAATAGATCACTTGTGGAACTTGCAAGAACGATGCTTAGCGACTCAAAACTTCCTAAATATTTTTGGGCAGATACGGTAAGCGCGGCATGTTTTGTAAGTAATAGGGTTAATATTTGACATATCTTAAAGAAGACTCCATATTAACTATTCAAAGGAAGGAAATCAAACATTTCTTATTTTCACATATTTGGATGCAAATGCTTTGTCTTGAACAATGACAAAGACAATCTTGGTAAGTTTGATGAAAAATCCGACGAGGGTATTTTTATTGGTTATTCTCTTTCTAGTAAAGCTTTTAGAATATATAATAAAATAACTTTAAAAATTGAAGAATCAATGCATGTATATTTTGATGAAAATAACCCCTCCAAGGAGGATATTATTACTTCTGATAATGATGATGATAATATAGTAGAGATCCCTCAAGAAATTTCTTCAAAAGATGTCAATAAAGAACCATCGAAACAACAAGAAGAAGTTTCTCAACCAAATACAAATGTCAAACCATCGGAACAACAAGAAGAATTCTCACAACCAAATGCAAATAGCAATGATCTACCTAAAGAATAGAGCACTCATAAAGATCATCCAATCGATAAAGTTATTGGTGACATTAGTCAAGGCGTTGCAACAAGACTAAACCTTCAAGATGCATGCTTAAACATGGCGTTTGTCTCTCAAATTGAACCTTCCAAAGTTAATGAAGCCTTAGAAGATGAAAAATGGATAATTTCTATGCAAGAAGAGTTAAACCAATTCGAAAGGAATCAAGTTTGGGAACTTGTTCCTAAACCAAGTGATAAACACATCATAGGAACAAGATGGGTATTTAAGAACAAGCTTGATGAGAATGGAATAATTGTTCGAAACAAAGCAAGATTGGTGGCTCAAGGATATAATCAAGAGGAAGGAATCGACTTTGAAGAAACTTTCGCTTCGGTTGCAAGGTTATAAGCTATTCGTCTTTTACTTGCTTATGCTTGCTCATTAAATTTTCAGCTTTTTCAAATGGATTTCAAAAGCGCATTCCTAAATGGATACATAAACGAAGAAGTCTACGTCAAACAACCCCCGGGCTTTGAAGACTTCAAGAATCCCTCACATGTATTCAAGTTGAAAAAGGCTCTCTATGGCTTAAAGCAAGCACCAAGGGCATGGTATGATCGTCTTAGCAACTTTCTATGCGAAAAAGGTTTTGAAAAAGGTAAAGTTGACAAGACTTTGTTTATAAAGAAAATTAAAACTCATACTCTATTAGTTCAAGTATACGTTGACGACATCATCTTCGATTCAACAAACAAAGAATTATGTGAAAAATTCTCATCAGTAATGCAAGGAGAATTTGAAATGTCTATGATGGGAAAGATGAACTATTTTCTTGGACATCAAATCAAGCAACTAAAGGATGGCTTCTTTATCAACCAATCCAAGTATTGTAAAGAATTTTTGAAGAAATTCGACATGGATAGTTGTAAAGCAATGTCTACACCAATGGGATCCGGAACCTATGTTGATCAAGACGAATCCGGTGTCTCTATTGATATTACCAAGTATCGAGTTATGATTGGTTCACTTTTGTATTTGACAGCAAGCCATCCTGACATAATGTTTAGTGTTTGTTTGTGTGCTCGCTTTCAAGCAAACCCGAATGAATCTCATCTCATGGCAGTAAAAAGGATTATGAAATATCTTAAGGGAACAACAAACGTTGGATTATGGTATACAAAAGGTAGTGTATGTAATTTACTTGGTTATTCTTACGCGGATTATGCAGGTTGCAAAAATGATCGCAAAAGCACTAGTGGAACATGTCACATCTTAGGAAATGCTTTAGTTTCATGGTCATGCAAGAAACAAGCATGTGTGTAAGTTAGCACAGCCGAGGCAGAATACATTGCTACAGGTAGTTGTTGTGCTCAAATATTATGGTTGAAACAACAACTTAGTGACTACGGCTTAAATCTTGGTTGTATACCTCTTCGATGCGACAATACAAGCGCAATCAATATTACAAAGAATCCGGTCATGCACTCTCGTACTAAACGCATTGACATTCGACATCATTTTCTTCGTGATCATGTGCTTAAAGGAGATGTTGAATTCAATTTTATGGATACACATAATCAGTTAGTCGATATCTTCACTAAACCTCTCTCAAAGGAACCGTTTTACAAAATTCGGCGAGAGCTTGGAATCCTAGATGAATGTGACGTATAAACACTTCAAATTCATTAACAACCGTAATGAATCAACGGTACACTTCTCTCTAATTATTTTATGGTCTATTATTATAATCAAAAGTTGCATTATATAGCATAATAACATGTTTATGTGCTAACTACAAAAATTCCTTTTACATTTTTGAGTTACAAGGCTACTGTTTTTTGCCTCTAGACCTGCTGTAACCCGTTACAACATTGTTTTTTTCTCTTTTTTGGCTTGGACGAGAAGGTGTAACCGGTTACCCACCCTGCTGTAACCGATTACACCTAAGCAAAATATAAAAACAGGTTTCTTTTTACTTGTTTTGTTTCTTATGTTTTATTTTTTTTTGTTTTCTTATATGTTTGTTTTGAAAAGCACTTTTGTTAATAAAAGTCCTTTTTAGTGTCACTTTCCAAACATTATCCTCTTCCTCCAAACTTCTCCAAACTTCCTCCAACTTCTCCAACCTCCTTCAACCTCCATAAAATCCATTTTTCCTCCATTAAAATCTAACCCACTCCACCAATCCTCTATATCACCTCTTCTTAAAAACAAATCCAAACACCTACATCTCCCAAATCTGAAAAATCCTTTTCACAAACCCTAACCTTAACTTTCTTCAACAACTTCAATGGCTTCAAGGAAACTCAAAGGGAAAAACAAGATTGGAGAACCAAGTGCTAAACAAGAGGAAAATATCATACATGCATCAACTCAAAAGGTTCGAAGAATCACCCAAGCCATTTGGTCTAGAGTTGTTCTTCCGACAAAGTATGGTAACTTATCTTCATTTCCTCCTCTTAACTTTAATTTTCCAGAACTATTGGTGTTTCAAAAGGTTGATGAATTAGTGTCGGATCATGGGTATATTTATCCTGACAAAGTTAGAGAATTTTATATGAACTTCAAACTTGTTCCTGGAGAAGAAGAGGGTGTAGATGATGTGCTGACTACTAGGATTGGCAAAACTGACATATGTTTGGATGTGGAAACCTTAGGAAAATATTTAGGGATTCCGCATACCGGACTAATTTTGCGTCAGGGTCTCAAACCAGATTTTCCAGGTTATAATGCTCTTGAGTATTACTTTTCAATCTGTCGGGTATCTCAAGTAGAAGCCATTGTTAAGCAATCACTTTCGGCCCCTCGGTTTATCATGCATGCTTCCAATTTGTCGGTTAGTGATAGGATTCTCCATTTTCTTATCGCTTATGTGCTCATGCCAAAAAGCTCAAATCATTCCTGAATTGGTGACATTGAACTTCAAATGTTGTATGCTCTGAAAAATTGGATTAGGATTAATTGGGCTTCTGTCATTCTGTATCACATGCACTATCTTAATGGATTGACTGGTGGATTACCGTATGCTTGATTTATCAGTCATATTCTACAACAATATGATTTTGATCTTCGAAGGGAACCAAGGGAAGACATGACTGAAAATGAAATCAACGACAAAACGACTTTAAGGAATATCGGCATTGTGATTAATAAAGAGGGAAATTTCAATTTCGATCAAGTGACCCTTCTCCACCGGCTCCGGTAGATGGCTACTCTCTTTAAGGTAATTATAACAAGAATTGCACCGTTGAAAACACCATGAACCGTAATCATCAAGAAAACAAACTTGAGTTCACATCCCTAAAGAGAATGATGAAAGCTATGCTTAAGGAAATTCGAAAGAATAATGCTCAAAGGGTTGTAGAAGAAGAAGAGGAAGAAGAAGAAGGGGAAGGAGAAGGAGAAGAAGAAGCAGATGATATGGAAAGTTAATAGGCTTTTATTGCTTTGTTATTTATGATATTATGTTTTTACTCATTTATTTGCTTTCTAGTGTATTTCTTTTGCACAATGTTCCTTATTTTCTTGTTGTCTAAACTTTGGTGGTTTGTAAGTTACAACTTTAAAGTGTACTTTATGTATTGTGTGATGTTTTCCGGTTAGGTATTGTGCTCAAGGTATGTTTATGTTGTATGCTCATATTCACCATATATTTTATGCTAACCTTATTTTGAGTTTTCTCTCCCCATTCATTTTTGCTAATGACAAAGGGGGAGAAGAATTAGTATATAATTATATGATTATATATATATGTCTGTCTTGCTTGTCTCTAACAAATTTGTAGCAAGAAGTTTCAATACTCATTCTTGGATTGAGGGGGAGTCACAATCTTAGGGATAATTTCTTTGTTTAGAGAAAGCTAAAACATCAAAGTTTCAAGCAAGGGTTGTCATCATCATAAAGGGGGATAATGTGAAATCAAGCTTCCACACTTGTTTTAATGAAGACAAACAACTATTGCAAAAAGTGGAATGACTCAAGACATCTAGCACATCAAGTTTTAAAAGCACGTTCAAGTCTTGAAGAGATTCCTATGAATGATCAAATTATTAAAGGTATAGCATTTAACTCTCAAAATATGCATACAAGTGTTCAAATATATTTGGTCATATCATAAATTGCATTGGTTTTTATTGATTTCAAAAGGTACAAAAAATAGCTCTTTTAAAAGGCAGATTTTAGCTACTAATGCTGCTGTAACCGGGTAGCAGCCATGTAGTAACCGGTTACAGCGTGAAAAATTCAAATCTTTTTTGGAACGTTGCTTTGTGTAACCGGGTAACAGCCATGATATAACCGGTTACACACGAAACAGTAGCAAAAATTCTGTTTGCTCTTATTTGAAATCCTAACACCTTTTTGATTTAAACCATTACATTCACTCATGGTTTATACCTTTTTGAAGAGGTATTATGCTAGTATAAAAACATTTGTTTTTCATATTTCTAATCACCTTTTCCAATAATTATTTTCAACTTTCTAAATTCATCATCTTTCAATATTTTCAAAGTGTTCTAACCAGAATTTTCAAGTGGATTTTTCTGCATTGTTTCTTCATCATAACATAAGAAAAATTCATACCATTTCTTGAACACTTGTTGTATATCCTTAAGAAAGTTGTTTGCTTGGAAAATAAGATCAATCTGTTCAAACTTCAAAAACTATTGTAATAATTCAAACATATTGTTGTTTACTTACTCTCCAGGATTGTTGGAAGTAATTGTGTGCATTGAAGAGGACTGTTCTTCTTGCACTTAGTATTGAAGATCTTAAAGGTTTTAAGAGCCTTTGATCTCTATATAGGTTAGATAGTAAAGTATCACATTTGGCGTGGATAGGCTTGTACAATCATTCTAACTATAGTGAAATCTCTTTCGTGTTGAAAGGAGACTGAAGTACTCTCAGATTGTGAGGGGATCCAGTATATATCTATTTACCAGTGATTTCTGACAAACAACCGCTAGTCTTCCAAAATTATTAAACAATCTGGTTACTCGCAGGATCGACTAGATTGATCCTACGACATTGTCGAATAGTGTTTCAGTAAATTGATTCATATTCAATAATCTTTCTAGTTTGCAGGTATATACAACTTTCTAATCTAAATTGCAGTAAGTAAATGACTTCAAAAAGAAATGCATAAATAACATAAACTTCGACTTAAAATATAACTTTGCATTTAAACAAATAACATGAAATGTAAATATGATGTTCTTTACACATACATTGTTTCAGCAAAGACACTTTTCTCTCGCGCTGGCACTTTGAGTATTTTTATGAATTTGTGTATATTGATTCGAACATATCAATCTAAACAATAGCACTCCTATTTATACTATTTCGACCATAATATCCTCTATATAGATCTTTGCCACGTTCGATATTTCGAACGTTCACTTCGTTTCAGATGTTCCCACGCGTCCACTAACAAAACCGTCCCATTTGAATTTCAAATCTTCCCGCTTCAGCATTTCGATCATGTTAGCGCTTCCGTTTCAGATGTTCCTACGCTTGGTCGAATAACACTTCTTCCAAAGAGAAAATCCTTAAATAGCTCTATGAGAACTATTTCTTCATCATAATCCAACACTTCAAGGTATCACAATCCTTTAGTCGAAATCTTCAGCTAACAAAATGCCCCCGATAAATGGCTATTTCGAATTCATGCAGAGATAGGAATTTCTTGTAACTCTAGATTTCAACTACTTTTTAGTTCTACAGTAGTAACTGTCAATCAATCGTGGTTCTCATTCATTTAACAAGCTTTTGAGAGCCAAAATCACTCTGGCAAATTCTCTTCCCATCCTTTCCGAATCACTCAAAGCTCTTCTTCCACAAAAAATTTGGTGAGATTCACATTGAATCTTACTAATATTTGAGCTAAACCTTCATCCCAACACTTTTCCTTCATCCATTCTTCATAGATCAAAGCTTGTTGGAGATTGTTCTTGAAGAAGTTGATTTCAATTGGTAATTTCTTGTTCCACTTTCATCCTTCAAGATGTGATCCTTTGTTTGTTATGTGTGCTATATCTTTGGTGTTACTTTGGTGCTATTTGCTGGTGATTTCATGGTATTTTCGTGCATAATGGTATCCAAGATCACAAGGTGTTTAGTTAAATGTTTAAACAAGTTTTCTCCCTTTATTTGTTATTTTTTGAAAAAATGCACTGTGAAAATTGATTTGTATCTTGTGCAAATCGATTTACACACTTATTTTCTGCGTAGATTTTGGAAAACTAAACAGTGCAAATCAATTTACATCCTATGTAAATCGGTTGCTCACTGACAGAATGCTGTTTTTTGCCATTTCTAACTTGGTTTTGGTGATTCTTCTTCTTCTACTTATTTCGTTTGATGTTTGCTTCGAATTGCAAGTTTAGAGGTCTAATTCCTCTTTAAATTTAATGGACTTAGGGTGTTGATGAAGTTGGATGATCATTATTTAATTCAAATCTATCATAAAGTGAACGATTTAATTCATTTTTGGTGTTTTGAGTTAATTAAATGTTTAGTGCTTTAATCCACAATATTAAGTTATTGAACTTGAAGATGGAAGGAACCTTTAATGTGATTCCATCTTTTCTTCATCTCTTTTATTTTGGTCGATGAAAATCTTCGCTACCATTGGAATTTCTTTTGAGTTCTTGATGAAGATTAAACCACTACCTCTTTTCTTTTCTTGCGACATCGCTTTCGGAAAACGATCTACATATCATTTCTCTCAAATGCTTTATCACTCAAATCGTTATTGACCGGCCTCGTTGTAGGGTGACTTCTATATAAGTTACTTGGCGATTTCTTAACATAGCGTTGCATTTCTTGGAAAAATATCAAAAATGGCAGAGATTGTATGATAATTGGTTCAAGACTTTTGAAAACTTATCCTGTAGTTGCTTTGATTCTATCAATCTTCTGATGAGTTTTCATTAAACTTATCCTGTTATTTTTTGAAAAAATGCATAGTGAAAATTGATTTGTATCTTGTGCAAATCGATTTACACACTTATTTTCTACGCAAATTTTGGAAAACTAAACAGTGCAAATCAATTTACACCTGTGTAAATCGGTTGCTCACTGACAGAATGCTTTTTTTGCCATTTTTAACTTGTTTTTGGTGATTCTTCTTCTTCTACTTATTTCTTTTGATGTTTGCTTCGAATTGCAAGTTTAGAGGTCTAATTCCTCTTCAAATTTAATGCACTTAGGGTGTTGATGAAGTTGGATGATCATTATTTAATTCAAATCTATCATAAAGTGAACGATTTAATTCATTTTTGGTGCTTTGAGTTAATGATATGTTTAGTGCTTTAATCCACAATATTAAGTTATTGAACTTGAAGTTGGAAGGAACCTTTAATGTGATTCCATCTTTTCTTCATCTCTTTTATTTTGGTCGATGAAAATCTTTGCTACTATTGGAATTTCTTTTGAGTTTTTGATGAAGATTAGACCACTACCTATTTTCTTTTCGAGCGACAACGCTTTCGGAAAACGATCTACATATCGTTTCTCTCACATGCTTTATCACTCAAATCGTTATTGACCGGCCTCGTTGTAGGGTGACTTCTATATAAGTTACTTGGCGATTTCTTAACATAGCGTTGCATTTCTTGGAAAAATATCAAAAATGGCAGAGATTGTATGATAATTGGTTCAAGACTTTTGAAAACTTATCCTGTAGTTGCTTTGATTCTATCAATCTTCTGATGAGTTTTCATTAAATTTGAACCCAATTTCATCATTCACTTACCATTGATCATCAATTACTAACAATTGACAACTAACCATTAACTTTATTTTATGCTATTTATTATATTTTCCTTTATTTTTATGCTTTTATTTTATCATTTCCCATTCCTCATCCTGTTTATTTTTATTCAATTTTCCTTTGTCCAGTTGGACATATGTTTATGCTTATGCTATTTTTCTTTTGTCCACTTCGACCATACTTTACTTTTATGCTTAAAATACTAATAATCAACTTAAATCATAAAAGACTTAATGTGGATCTTGGACTTTGGTTACCATACCCTAAGCTCGTAGGATGGATCTATGGACTTAGAATTAGGACCTTGACCCTAGCGCTTTGGAGTTTCGTCCGAGTTCTTGATACTTTGATTATGTTTGTTTGTCTGGAAGTCCTTGGAGTTTACTCCAAGGCATTGGGTTACTTCTCTTTGTGTATGCAGGCGATTCTTTGAAAGTCCTTGATGGTTAATTCTAAGGCATTGTGATAAGGAATTCATTTGTACGCAGCCATTACTCTGCCCGATTTTCCTCAAGAGCTTATGATGCATTCCAAAAGCTTGGTGCAAGTTATGTTAAAGATATCAAGTTCATCCAGATCTCCAGTTGGTATTATATTTTGCTGCTTATGTTATTATACTGGAAAACCCATCGAAAACATTGAAGTCTCCATCGAATGTTTATTTATCCCACGAGACGGGAAAGGAAAATATCGAGTAAAACCTATAAGGGAAAACAAACAAAGGTCTTACGACCAAGAGAAAGGGTAAGGGAGTCGGTTACGCAAGGGGAAGGGATTAGCACCCCTCATGTCCGTCATACTCGATGGGATCCACTCTTGTTCGTTCTAATCTATGGGTGTGTTATAAGTCTAAAGCTAAATGCTAAGGGAAACGCTTGCAAAAGGAAAAAAAATAAAATACGAGGAAAAGAAGGAAATATTTATAAAACTGTGCTTGTTTGGGCCTTGCGGTCCAATGCCTACGTATCCCTTACCAGGAATCAGAGCGCGGTAGTTCGGCTCAAAAATTTCTATTTGTTTTTTGTGTTTTTTAGTTGAATAGAGGTTAAGATCACATTCAAGTGATGCTCGACCTTTGGAGACTTATACGCCTAAGTATAGAAAGGACTTAACATATTCTTAAAAAGAGAGAGAAAAATTGGTTGGTGTTTTTTTAAGGTGAAAGCATATCAAATGGTCCCTCATAGGGTGTGGGTATTTGAATGCATTATTTGGAGAGATTATGTCAAATGATCCCTCATAAGGTGGGAGGATGTGACTACTTTCCTTTATTCAAATAGTTTTAGAGTTTGTATGTTGGTGTCTTTTAAGGGGTATAGTACTCAGATGATCCCTCATTGGGTGGGGGGTCTGAATACTTTATTTGAATATTATTAGAGTATTTTAGAGTTGAAATAAGAGAGAAGAGATGAGAAGAGAGAAAAAGGAACCCAAAATCTAAAATAGAAGGAGACTAATCAAAGCCCTAGTGTTGTCAAACCTATTAACCTAAAGTCTAAAGTCTTACCTTGAACAAGGTACAACCAAGTCCTAAGGGAGCATAGAAAAAATAAAAAGAGAGGTAAACCTAAGGGACCAAGAATCATAAACGAGCCAATCATAGCTCGTCTTCAATGAAACCGTTCTACAAGAACCCTAAAACGCAAACCAAACAAGCTACTTCAGATCCAGACCACATGCTCGTTTCTCCATGAAATCTTATTGAACTTAAAGCAAAGTTATAGATCTCATTTCATAGAACGTCATTGCATCAAGAACCAAGGCAAACAAGCACAAATTCTCATCTAAATTTAAGCTCAAAGTCACTGATTCAACTATTTTTTACTATTTTTCAGAAATACGAAAACACCATACAACTTCGAAACCAAACGCAACCATGCATTGAAACCAACATTTAGCCAACCTGCAACATATAAACACACTTTAAATCACATGAAACCAGCTAAAACAAGATAAGTGAGATTTGATCTTACCTCTTGAGAGTGAGAAATAAACTCACTCGGTGCCTCTGAACAAAGTATGAAAACCCTCTGATCCTTACTCTTGAGCTTTAATGAAGGAGAAACGAGCAAGGGCTTTGATCCTTACTCTTGAGCTTTAATGAAGGAGAAACGAGCAAGGGCTTTGATTTGCAGTAGAGAAATGAACTACTCAGCAGTACCACTTTGAGGAGAGAATGAAAATAAACAGAGTTTCAGTAAGATCAAATAGAGAGACGTGTAGGGTTCTGGAAGGTATGGCTTGCTTTTATAATGGCTCAAGAGTGAGGGCATAAGAGTAAATTAGGCTCTGAGCAGCTGTAAAATATTTTTCACAAAATTAGTAAAAATAAAATGTGAGGTGATGATGAGCTGCGTTTTGTGTTAAAAAGCTAGGGATTCTTGTGCATTTTGGTGAGCTCTTGGGGAGTGTGACTGAATGGAGAAAGTGTAAGGTGATGAGCTGTCTTGTTAATCACATGGGATATGCATAAGTTTGAAAGAATATTACCAAAAATAGTAATGCTCTAAAGAGATGGTGTCATGCATTGTGTATGACTTTGTTTGGCTTATTTTGTCAATTTATAGAGCATATAATTCATGCATAGCATGTCCCTTAGCAACTGAGTGCAAACCAAAATCAAATATGCATAAATTGATCTAAAACAAAACAATCAAGCATGTCACAAGTGGCTCGAATTTCTCTAAAATGGTTCAAGCATTTTGAACCATGTAGATCATCACTACGCCAAAATTGGCTTTTAAAAGCGCACCTACAACAGCGCTTATTCACAAAAGCGCTTTCGTAGGTTTGGTTAAAAACAAAATAAAAAAACACGCTAGAAAAGCGCTCTTAAAGGGGGGGCAATGAAAGCGCTTTTCAAAAGCGCTCTTATAGGAGGTGGCTATGAAAGCGCTTTCCAAAAGCGCTCTTAAAGGGTGGGGTATGAAAGCGCTTTTGAAAGCGCTCTTAAAGGGGGGGGGGGGGGGGGGGGGGTTACGAAAGCGCTTTTAAAGAGAAAGCGCTGGTATAGAGTGGCCTATGAAAGCGCTTCTGAAAAGCGCTCTTGTAGCCCTCATTAAATATTTTTAAAACTAAAACACGCTCTTTTATTTTAATTTCCAGAAACATTCTGAAAGTTCTTCTTCTTCCTCTCACGCTCTGAAAGTTCTTCTTCTTCCTCTCACGCTCTAAAACACGTCTGAACCACTGACAGCGCTTCTCAACCACTCTCCGTCGTCTTCTCACCTTCAGGCCACCGCCGCCGCCGCCGCTGCCGCCGCCGTTCTTTGGGTGGGATTTTAGGGTTTTCTTGGTCAAAATCAACATCTTCTTGCTGCTTCTGTTCAGGTAAAATCTTCCCACTATTCTGGTCTGGTTTAGGCAATTTCTGTTTAGGGATTTTAGGAATTTAGGGATTTTAGGATTTTAGAACTTGTAATTGCAAATGAAATTTCTGGTCTGGTTTGAAGACAGTAATGAAGTCAGTGATACATTCTTCTGTTATGGATATCAATAGAAAAATTAAGAGAAATATAATGTCTTAAAATGCTAGAAAGCAACACACTTACTGATTGATACATAATTTTGAACTAAAGTGTTGCTACTCTTGGACATTTTCTTCCACTCTTACCACATTTCATTTAGAAATGTAACTGAGTTTTTGAATACAAAACTACTTGCTGTTGCTGCCTAAATTAAGGTATCTCAAAAAATGAAAACAGAGACAATAAACATCATCGACTTCTGTGAAAGTTCTATTTTAAAATATTTGTACGGTGATACTACATATATGGTTATAACATATGTTAAATAAATAAATATTAAGTGACATAAACTTCAAAAGATAGGTTTTTATTTTTTTTAATTTGTAATTATAACTAGATTGCTTCTGTTGATGATGATGTGAGTTCTAGTTTTGTTTTTGTTTTTGTTTTTGTACATAACTTTTGAACCATGTATCCGTTTGTCGACTTCTTTACATGTAACTATACTATTTTGACGATTCCGGAGCTGCTCATGCACTTATATGTTCATTTCGGGACTGTTTTTTTATCGGTTTTGCTTCTGCCCGTAATCAAAAGTCGGGCTTAGGGTCTGAATTTCGGAAAACCGACTTTATTTTTGAGTCCGTGGGGACGTTTTACCATAGCCATGTAAATTTCGTTCAATTCCGACAACTTTATTTGTTGACGCTTATTTTGATTTGTACCGATTTCGTTTCCGATTTACTTGTACATGCATGGTTTGACTTCCATTTTACTTGTATAGATTGTTAGCTTATTAATAGTGTACTAATGTGCTTTAGTTTGTTTGATACAGGTTAAATGGCTCCGGATAGAGATGCTCCACCTGAAAACTCACAAGAAAGAGATGCTCAAGAAAGAGATGCCACGGATACAAATGCTCCACCTGATACTGAAGCAAAAGAAGTTGCACGAGGCATCACTATCATGAAGGGAATCGTTCGACATAGAGACCAAGGATTAGTATACCGATTGGAATGGAATTCTGATAAACAAGCAATTGGTCCTAATTCTGCAAAGTTGACAAGTTATATTGGTACACTTGTTCGTATGCATATTCCGGTCTCCGTAGCTAGATGGAATATGAAAAGCAAAGACTTGGATGAGAAAAAAGACGCGATTTGGGACGAGCTTCAGGTATATATCATATATGGTTAATTGTTGTTATTATCTTGACGATAAATTGTTTAAATTACTTATACTAACACACTATGCGTATGTTTTTTTGCAGAGGACTTTTGAGATACCAGATGATCGTAGACGCTACATACTTGGTTTGGCCGGCAAAAGATATAGAGGGTGGAAAGCTTTTTTGACAAACACTTATCTTAAGGATAAAGATGGAAACTTTCTTGAAGAGGCACCGGGACGGCCAAAAAAGTATGAGATCTTCATTGGTGAAGAAGATTGGGCTAAGTTTGTAGAGCAAAGAGATGAAGATTTTCGGAAAAGGAGTGCCAAGAATAGTGCGAGAGCATCCAAACCCGCATATCCATACAAAAAAGGGCGTTTGGGATATGCACGCTTGGAGGATAAAATTGTAAGTAAATAGAAATGCGTTTTAATTAATTGTCTAAATGTGTTTTATTTGATGATTTTATCATTTGTGTCAATGCATAGTTAGAGGAGACTAAAAGTGAGGAAACCTCACTTCCTGAACATGTGTTGTGGAGGGAAGCTCGTGTGGGCAAGGATCATGCTGTCGATCCCGAAGTTCAGAGAGTTTTTACTGAATGTGTAAGTATAATACTGTGTCTTTAATTAAATCAAATGTTTTTTAATATATAAATGATTTTTTAATGTAAATGAATTACAGGAGACCTTGTCGCAATCGGCATCCACCGGAGAGGGGAGCATACTTAGTAGAGCACTAGATGCTCCTGAGTATCCCGGTCGGGTGAGGGGTAAGGGTCATGGTGTGACTCCAACCTCTTTTTACAAGAGTCCTAGGAGAAGAAATCCTTCAAATGAAGAAGTGTTGCAAAAGTTGGCGGAATTGCAAGCACAAGTCTCTGAATTGCAAAGAGATAAAGAGGCGTATATGAGAGAAAAGTGCAACACTTCATCGGTGAAAGAAACTAGTGATAAGGCTAGTATCAACTATCAAAGGAAATTTCCCGAGGTAATTATAATTTTTTTTCCTTTTAAATTGTTCTATTTTATTAATGATAATGACTTTATATTTACTATTGGTTTAGGGCATTTCATCTTGCCAACTATACTTATCGGAACCGAGTTATCGACTAGTTGGCAAGGGAAAAGTGCACAACACTTTGGGAGATTTACTTCACCATAGACCGCTCCCGGATGGACACCTGAAAGTATCGGTGGATGTTGTAGTAGATCATGATGCGATGCTACCGGTACCTGACATGGTCTCAGAGACGACATTGCTGCGAGATGCAATAGGATCATTTGTTGCATGGCCCTCGGAGCTCATTACCATTAGTGATGAGGTATATTGAAAACGATTATGAATCATTTAGTTTTCGAATGTCAATTCTAAACCGTTTATTAATTATTTTTTACATTTTAATTTTAGACTGCTCCTATAAAACCCACAGTTAAGGGTAAAGGGATTTTACAGGAGGAGGAGTCCGTTGCATCACTAAAAGAGGTACATTTAAAGTGTTAATAATTAATCTGAATCTAAATCTGCATGATTTTATATTTTACATAACTTATATGATTTTTAGGCATCCGCTCGAGAGTCACAACAAGTGACGCAGCAAGTTCGTACCGTACCACCCACTGGTCCTCCGAAGCCAGCGGGAAAAAAAGGCGGTGCTTTTGTGCCTCGGTACCGGTCGACGCTCGCAACAATGGTTGATATGTCCGATTTGACGGATGGTGCTTTACGTGAAATCGTTATGGATGAGAGTGTCTTCGGTATTGAATTCAAGTCACTTATTACACTTGATGACTTGGAGGAGATTTTTAAGCATGATCAACTAGGCGTCAATAACATGCACTCATACATTCGGTAATATTCCCTCATCCGATATATTATTTAATTAGTCCCACAATATAATTTATTTACACATTTCAATGAAAATAATCTAATGTTTATTATGTTTTTATTTAAGGTTGTTGTATGACAGAGTGTTGCGCGGGACTCCGTTGTCTAACAGATTCCGTTTCGTGTCTTCCGCCCACTGCAGCGGAATGGCAATTGATTCGGAACCGGAATCAGTTAGACAGTGCTTAGTAGATAGATTCATGTCCACCGGCAATACAGAATGTCTGCATCTTTGGGCGTATAATACCCGACCAGTAGGGTTAGTTTCTCATTCTTTGTTCATCTAATCTCTGTTTCTTTTGTGTATAGCAAAATTTTCATATAACCTATTGTTTTTATTTATAGAGCACACTGGTTGCTGCTTGCTATCAACCCTATAAGGGAAGTCGTGTATTATCTGAATTCGGTAAATGGTGAATGGACCAATTATCCGGCCATGAAGGACATCGTTGATTTGTAAGTGGGATCGTTCTAAATATATATTCGTGTATATTTATATATATATATATATTTACTTATTTGTGGGATTGATCTAAACATATGCTTTTATATATTTGTTAATTAGATCAATACAAGTGTTCCGAAGTCAACGGGACGCACAGGTATCCCGAACTAAATCTAGCAACATTACTTGGATCCAAGTGCAGGTACATTATTTTTCACAATGTTGCTTATAATATATTTATGCTACTTGATAAAACAATGCACAACTATAGAATCTTATTTGTTTTTCTATGTAGTGCCCGCAACAGAAAAACAGTTACGATTGCGGATACTTTGTATTGAGGTTTATGAAAGAAATCCTTCAGGCAAATCAATTAGAGATTCCGATCACGGTATGAATTTATAACTTAAGATAATTTCATATAATTTATTACATTTAACTAAATGTATCATTCATATTTTGTTTTTGTTTTGTAGTACCTTGACGAATTCCGTGCCACTGGATACCCGAGACTTAAGTTGGAAGAAATAAAAGAGGATTTGTGTCATTTTTATATTAAGCGCTTTTTCATGTAGGATTTGTGTCGAATTGAAGTACTATAATATTATTGATGTTGTAATGATGTATATATATATAATATTGGATATTATAATGGTATTATATTAGTATATATATATATTGTCTTACCGATGGCTGAAATAATATCGTCGAAAATAAATTACAGGTCGAAAATATTACAGGCTGAAAACATATTACAGGTCGAAAATATTACAGGTCGACTGGGAGGATTAAATTACAGGCTGCACATTAAAATACCTCAATTAGCTACTAAAGCGCTTTTTAAAAAAGCGCTCTTAAAGGCCCACATACTAAAGCGCTTCTTTTTAAAAGCGCTGCCAAAGATTACTAAAAAAGCAAAAAAAAAAAAAAAACAACATACTAAAGCGCTTTTGTAAAAGCGCTCTTATAGGGGGGGCTATCAGAGCGCTTTTTCTGGAAAAAGCGCTCTTAAAGCCCACCCTATAAGAGCGCTTTTACAGAAGCGCTTTAGTATGTTGCGTTTTTTTTTTAATTTTTTCTCTCACAGGTGGGCCTATCACAGCGCTTTTCTGGAAAAAGCGCACTTAAAGGGGGGCCTACCAGAGCGCTTTTTCCTGAAAAGCGCTCTTAAAGGGGGGCCTACAAGAGCGCTTTTTCCAGAAAAGCGCTCTTATAGGGGGGCCTACCAGAGCGCTTTTAAAAGCGCTTTCGTAGCCTATGCCAGCGCTGGCTTTGGCAGCGCTTTAAAGCGCTGTTAAAGGCCAAAAAAAGCGCTTTAGTAGCCCTTCCTCGTTGTAGTGCATCATAGGGCTTGGAATTTTTGAATTTGGAGTTTTCATCAAGGAGAACTCTTGACACAAAGTTGAGGAAAAAAATAGAATGTTGGCTGCGTGCGTGCATGGGCCTGCATGGTTGGGCACTTGGTCAGTGTTGAAACCCTAAGTTTCAATAATGATATCTCTCTCATCCTTTGGCTAATTGATGTGATTCCAAGCTTTTTGTGAAGCTTACATGGCCATTTACAATATCCTTCCATTTATTATTTCAATTTTTGCTTCAATTACACGAAATAGGCTTGCACATTTGGCCCACCAACTATTTGATGAAATACTTGGGCATGGCGCATCAAATTGCCTGGCAACTTGCCCAACATGACCTGAACTTCTAAGGCCTATATCTCTCAATTTTTAGAACCTTGTGCAAAATCTTTATAAGAGACAAAGTTGTAAATCTCATTTTCCTCTTTAATTTCCCAAAATAATCACTCAAATCCAATAATAAATGAAGGAGTTATGATCATTCAAAGTCAGGCATAAACATCCAACACTTGGAAAATTTTTAAAATACCAAGATGCCTTACAATTCAAGTTGACTTCAAAACATCTAACTAATGCAAGTAATGAAGGATTTATGGAATGAGATAAACGAAAGACATCACAATCATAAAGATACATAACTCTTTGAAAACCTCTAATCTAAAATAAAAAAGGTTTACTCTTTACTCAAGTTATCAATAAAGACCAAGCAACATTTCATTGATACATTCTTCCTTTTTTCTGAATTTTTTATGCAATTCGAAATTAGGACAGAAATCAAATGTAAAATTCTTGAGTAGTCTACCTCCCTTCGAACGAGGAATCCTCTAAAATGAAATTCTTAATAAAAAAGGAATATTCTCGAATTCATAAGAGATTTCTTTGTCTATGTTATGTATCAGACCGTTTAGAGGAATGCTAGTAATGACTTAATGCAAGTTACTGTTAAGATTCAAGAAAATACTAATACAAGACTCAAATATTTAGTCTTTTTTCATTACTTTATTAAGTTATGTCTTACAGAAATGCTATTTGTACACCAAAGTGTACACCTACACCGTATGTACGGACTGCACTGTTCATGTACGGACGGTACTATTCACCGTCCGTACATGAACAGTGCAATATTATATTAATTTTTTTTTTACGTTTTTTTTTTAATATTTTTTTCTAAAATTTTTTTTTTTTTATGTTTTTAAAAAAAATATTTGACAATACCTGCGGATTTATTTCCGGATTTACCTACGAATTTGACAATACCTGCGAATTTTACTTGTGGATTTACCTACGGATTTGACAATACCTGCGAATTTACTTACGAATTTACCTACGAATTTGAAAATACCTGCGGATTTACTTGCGAATTTACCTACGAATTTAGGTAAATCCGCAGGTAATGTCAAATGCCGGTAAATCCGAAAGTAAATCTGCAGGTATTGTCAAATATATTTTAGAAAACATAAAAAAAAAATTTTTTTAAAAATAATATTTAAAAAAAACGTAAAAAAAATATATTAATATAATATTACACTGTTCATGTACGGACGGTGAATAGTACCATCCGTACATGAACAGTACCGTGTCAATACGGTGTAGGTGTACAACCTTAGTGTACAAATAGCATTGATGTATGTCTTATGATTCAGATAATGGACTTTCACTTTCTTCCTTCATATAATTAATTATTTTGGAAAATTTCTTTACCCACCTTCCTATGGGGGTCACCCCCAGCGAAAACCCCACTTTACCCCTGCTTCGGAAATGTATTTCCGAAATATTTTTTTTTCTAAATTTTTCCAGACTTCGGAAGTGCATCTCCGAAAAAATAAAAAAAAATCTAAAAATCCCAAAAATTAATTTTAGGATATTAATTAATTCATATATCATAAATTTGATATAATTTATGAGTAATGAGTAATAATAATTATATATTTTGATATAATTTATTAGTTATGAATAATAATTATTATATATTTCTATTCTGATTCATATTTTAAAATTTAAAATAATTTTAATTAAAAAAATTAAAATAATGTCACTTACAAAATGAGTTATAATTTTTTATTTATATATTTATATATTTATAATAATTATTATGTATTTACCAAAAAAATTAAAAAAATGAGTGTTTTAATTTATATATTTATATAATAATTATTATATATTTATAAAAATTATTATATATTTATATATTTATATAATAATTATTATATATTAATTATAAATATATTTATATATTTATATAATAATTATAAAAATTAAAAAAGTGAGTGTTTTAATTTATAATAATTATTATATATTTATATATTTATATAATAATTATTATATATTTATATATTATATATTTATATATTTCACTTACAAAATTAATAATTATTATATATTTCTATTCTGATTCATAATTAAAAATGAGTTATAATTTTTTATTTAGTTTAAAAAAATTAAAAAAAGATTTTGTCTTAATTTTATTTAATGAATAAATTTTATATTTAATTCTATATAATTCAAAATTTACTCATGAAATTAAAATGTTTTTGATTTATATAAGTTAGTAAAATATTATTTAACTTTAATATTGTTTAGGAAATTTTGATTCACCTTCATTTTATTGATTCACTTTGATTTTATATCTATTAATTTTATTGATTCACCTTGATTTTATTTTTTTAATAATTATTGAATTATTTCGGAAGTGTATATCCGAAACATTCCAAGACCAATTTGGTCTCGGAATATTTCGGATATGCATCTCCGAAGACACCCCTCTCCCAAAAAAAATGTGTTTTCGGAAATGCATCTCCGAAAACCCAAAAAAGGGGTGTTTTCGGAAATGCATCTCCGAAAACACTTTTTGTGTTTTCGGAAGTGCATTTCCGAAATAAGACAAATTTTGAAAAAAAAAAAACGTTTCGAAAATACATTTCCGAAGTAAGGGTATTTTGTTTTTTACCAGAGGTGACAAAAAAATAGGGAGGTGGGTAAAGAAATTCTCTTATTTCGATGCAAGATTGGGTAACTAGAAGAGTCAATAGTAATAAGCCCAAATTAGTCGTATCTTACTCAATAATAAGAACAAATAACACTTCTTATATAACTCATTATCAATGTATTCCTTGAATTTGATAATGATTAATGTTGTGCCTAAATTGAAAATTATGGATAACATAAGAAATAAAAGATCAAGGAAACAAGTAAATACAACAAGTAAGGAAAACAAGTAAATAGAGAATTTGATGAATTTGATTGTATTGAAATATAGGTGATGCACAAAGCTTATAAAAACTTAAATTGAGGCGATGTTAATTATGTCACAGAATGTTTATGGAACCGATTATAAATATTTTTATATATGGAATATGAGTGAACCAAAATAAGTCAATATTGACAACGTTTATATATACAATAGTGTAAAGGTGATATATGATAACGGGAATCATGAATCAAGGCCTATTAAAAATTGTAGAAAAAATGAGAACTAGCCAAAATGAAAAGATTCAATTAAAGAAGAACTAAACGAACTTTAAAAGTACATGTTTTCGGACCTGTAAGATGCAGGCATGATTTGTTTCTCAATGATTTTTCGCAAAGACCTAAGATTTGTTTTGATGAAACATATTCACCTGTAGTGGATGCAAGTAAATTTATTATATTTAATTAGCCTTGTAGTACATGAAGGTCTTAATTTGAACCTGATGGATATTGTAACAAGTCATTTGTATGGCATGCTTTAAAGTGACATTTACATGACACATGGTTTAATATACCAAAAGCACTTAATTTTTTATCTCGAGAAAACTACTCCAATAAATTCAACAAATTTACCAATGGATTAAAACAATTAGAAAACAAGTGGTATAATTCTTAGTGTGAATATTTGTTAAGGGGGAGGCATACAAATAACTCCATTTGTCCTTATATTTTAAAGAAAATTTGTGGAAAATAAATTGTTAGGTGAGAATATAGAAAACAAACGGTTTAGAGGGGGATGGGGTTGAATAGACCTCCCAAGTTGAACAGACTCGCAAATGTACTTTATCAGTTAACAATTTATCAAGTTGAACTATGGAATTACAACAAATGATCAAACTAATCTTATTGCAAAATTGTTCAATTCCACAAGAAGTGTTATAGAATGATTTTCAATCACACACAGTATTCTACTATCAAAGACTTTAGGTTTAATCCACACTAAGACAAGGTTGAATTACCAATTCGAACAAAAAATAACTTACGCAATAAATCTTAAAGATCGAAATCTCATTTACTTAAAACTTTTGTTTCTCTCTTTATTTTTATTATTCTCTATATTAAGTTATGATGATCATTACAGACACACTTCGAATGAATTCACATAATTATAAATAATCTAATTTTGTGTCTTAATGACATGTAAAATTTTATAATGGAATTAATTTTATTTTTATTACAACTATTTATTGTAAGAAATTTTATAAATACCATTTGACAAATAATATACCAAAGATTTCTAGTTATTTTCATAAAAGACAAACAAAATATTAGCAAAAAAGGTAAGAAAATAAAATTCAGTGTATTTGTTATTGAAAATAAAAATTAACTTCAACACAAGTCTCAAATATCAATGCCAAAAACTTGACACATCCGCAGGTATATAGTTATGTCGCTCAATAAATAAGATCGACCATGTAGTATACTTGAGTTGTTGTGATAAGATGAACAAATGAAATGTTTAGTTTTTTGGAATTTAATAAGAATTTTTCTTTAGCCACCTCCCTATGGGGTCACCCCCAGTGAAATTCCAAAATTATCCCTGCTTCGGAGATGCATCTCCGAAGTTATTTTTTTTTTTGAATTTTTTTTAAATTCGGAAATGAATCTCCGAAACAACAAAAAAATTCAAAAAATTCAAAAAATTTACAAGTGCCTTTTTTAATTATTCACCATTACAGGACAAAAATGAGTTGTAATCAACCTGATTTGAAATTTCTAAGTGCCTTTTCTTTCTCCCCCACCACTCTCAGACGGTTACCTTCTAAGAAATGTGGTAACACTTTCCTACTTAAAAGCCTGCTCTCTCACCCATTTTTCCTCCATATGTTGCAGCTCCTG
Organism: Vicia villosa; assembly: GCF_029867415.1. Lineage (NCBI taxonomy): Eukaryota > Viridiplantae > Streptophyta > Magnoliopsida > Fabales > Fabaceae > Vicia > Vicia villosa. The sequence goes on along the minus strand of NW_026705203.1, from coordinate 309,389 downwards.
TTGCTGCGCCGGTTGCTTCCTTGAGTTCGGCTCCGATTTCCATCAAGAGTCGGCTCCGTCGTCTCAGAATGCGGTTAGGTTCCCTAACCGACCTGGTTATGGTCAATTGGGAAGGAAAATTCAAGTTCGTGCTAATCATTTTCAGTTGCGAGTGGCTGATAAGAATCTACACCACTATGATGTAAGTATAGTTTGCTCATAAGTTTTTTGAACTTTAAGTGTATAGTTTTTGTTGTTGTTATTATGTTGGTAAGTTACAATGTGGTATGGATTTCTAGAGGATCAGGACTTTCTAACCTGTTGCAGCGTCTCCTCCATCGTCTTCCTACTTAAAAGCCTGCTCTCTCACCCATTTTTCTTCCAATCACAATGTCTAACTTGTAACCGCTTTCATCACAATGTCTAGCCGCGGTGGAGGAAACCATCCCGATTGTCGCCGGAGTCAACCATCTCCTGCACATGCTTAACAATCATCCGTCAATGCTGCAGGATCAGGCCGTGGTGGTGGTGGCTGTGGCTCTCGCGGTGGACGTACCGCCGGTTCTTCTTCCTCTGGACATCCACCTCATCCGTCATATATATGAGAATCAATCGGGTTAAACTTGACTAAAGCACGCTTCATATATGTGAATGTACTAGTACTCATTAATTGTACTCATACAGTATCCTACAAGATATTTTACAACATGTTTAAATGATAACAGCTATGTTAACAAAAGGGCAACAATTTCTACAACTCTTGGTAAAAACAGTAAAAGTAAAGAAAATATGTAATTACCGGGAATATGAAAAGGAGGAGGTAGGTGAACAAGGGTTGGGTTTGGTTCAGTGATGTGAAGAAAGTGAATCGATGTAAAAACAGTAAAAGTAAAGAAAGTGTAATTACCGTATTTAACAATATGTAACTTTAACCTTATGTAATGTGATCGATGTAATCTTCATCCGATTATATAAAGCGAATCGTTCTTGTTTGTTATTTTTCTTCTGTCCAGACCTTATTTCGGAAGTACATTTCCGAATTCCTCCAAGGGGGGTGAATTCGGAGATGCACTTCCGAATACACCAATTTTCTGAAAAACAACTTTATTTCGGAGATGCATCTCCGAAATCAATATTTTTCATTAAAAAAAACACCTTTTCGCAGATACATTTCCGAAAACACATTTTTTCCAATAAAAGTACGTTTTCGGAAATGAACTTCCGAAACAGGGAGTATTTTGGTAAATTCACCAGAGGTGACCAAGAAGAATATGAGGTGGGTGAGGAAATTTCCTTTAATAATAATTATTAACATGTGGAACAATGGTTCTTCTTGATGATAAATCATGTAAAACTCTTGTTTTACTATTAGTATATATAGGTGAATACTCGTTATAGATAAGAACTTTAATTGCTTCTCGTTTAATGTTATTTGACTATATGAACTGTCACTTTCGTGTATAGTCAATATCATTTTCATGTATATATATATATATATATATATATATATATATATATTAAAAAATTCATCAAATGAAAGTATCCTCTTTTCTTTATATAAAAATTAAGATCAATAATAGATCTTGTATATCCTCAAATAATCGGACTTCCACTTGCACTAATACACCTGCTTATTTTAATATTATGGAACTATATATTCACAAGAATATCATTTGATAAGACATATTTAACTGGGCGAAGTTGATTTTACGTGAGATAAAGGCTAACTAAAAATTAAAATAGTTCGTGCAATCACTTGTCCAAAAATTAAATGTTGAAAACTTGTATTTCTTCTTTCTAGATCTTTACTTATACATGGCTCCACGAACTGAACTCTACTCGAATTCGCTTCTTGAATCATCCAGATAAGACAATCTACTCCGATGTCACCATATGCAACAATTTCTATACATTCCATCGGTATCTTGAGCGTTGGACTGCCTGAAGATTGAAAAAACCTCATACCCTGTATGTAGACTATTTTAGACAGTATTGTAAAACTCATTCTTTTTCACCAGAATTGTTAGAACCAGTCACATCACCATACACTCTTGCAAGCCTGTGAAACCGTAAAGAAAACTTCAAAGAAATGTTGAATTCAAATTGAATTTCCATAACCATTCACAAACATTTCAAGATAAGGTTCTGATCCATGTAATAATGGAAAATGAAATAGATTGTAAGTGTTCAAGAGTGATTCAAAACTCTTTTGAAAATGAAAGAACATGTGGTTTGTGAGTTTCCGTATCATCAATGGAAGAATTTGTTTTCTAACATTAAGATATATTTAAGAGAGAAAATAATTTATAGGTGTTGGAGATGAAGCACATATATGGTGAAAAAATTATGATTGATTTAAGTCAAGAACACTTGGTGATTTGAGTCAACTCACAAAGTAAAGTAAAATAAGATATGCATTTAAAAGAGAGAGACCCATTTTATTGTGATTTTAGTCAAGCACAAAGCATGGTTTGACTCAAGAAATATGTGATTCGAGTCATGTGCAAGGCATGATTCGATTCAAACTTGGCAGAGGCTGCAGGAAGCTTCATGATTTGACTCATGTTGAAGATATGATTAGATTCACAAACAGCGTGATTTGAATCATGTGTAAGTAGTGATTTCACTCACAAGCTCACACAAATTCTTGTTCCTCTATGTTTAGTTTGATTCAACTCAAGGGATTGTGTGATTCAAATCACTAATCTAAAATCTCAATTTTTGAAGTTTTCAAAGATATTTTGAGATTCTAATTGTGGCATTCATTGAACCAATCGTAATTATGATTTATGTTCCAAAAACATGATTAATTCACTTAAAAAGTAATGATCATATTCAAACACAAACAATTTTACTTATGCATGCTAAAGTATAGTTCCAAAACTCGATCCTCAAATATGTGCAATTGAAAAGGAGACTCAAATATAATACTAAAATTAAAGTAAAGTGTAACAGACAATAAGCAAAACCACATAGAATACTCCCCCTTAGTGTATCAGATGTAGATCCTAAAAGAACAATTGATGAAACGGAAAAACATAATAAGGGAGGTTGGATTGGGTTTTTAAAATAAATTAAAATTTGACACATTTGGTTATCCTGGTTCATTTGAACTCAAACTACTCCAGTCCACCCTGCCAAGGTGATTTTTCCTCTCTCTTACGAGGTCTTAATCCACTAAATCAAAACAATGATTACAATCACGAAGACCAATTTTCGATGTCTTCTCAAGATCAAACCACAACCCGGTTTGCTCAAGGAAATACTAATACAATTACAACTTTTGTGTTTAAGAGATTATTTCTAATAAGCTATATCACAATTGTAATGTTTACACACAAATTAAGCACAATAAGATTATGAATACACAGAAAAAAAGAATAATAATATTTTTGAGCTCTTGAATTCGTGCGCGTGTTTGTTTCACACCTCTTTCTTAAGTGATGACTCCTTTATATAGAACGAGCTTGGAGATCCGTTGAGAGACAAGAGTTCTTTATTTGAAAGTTGATAATTTTGATTTAAGTCTATTTCCAAAAATAGAGATTATGTCCAATGAGTTTAATTCCCATCCATTACAGAATCTTGTATTGAATATTAAGCTGTTTATTCTGATCTTCTAATCATTAGAGTATTAAGTACAACTTTGGTGCTTGAAGCGCTTTCTGTATCAGAGATTAAGGATATTCTTGTTTGTCTTCAGAACTTCTTGTTCTTATAAACTTCCTTCAGAATCTTCGGAACTTCTTGTTCATGTAAACTTTCCTCAACTTCTAGATCTTCTTATTTTTGTAAACCTTTATCAATGCAGCGTTCTGCTTCTAAGAAATCATTGTTACCTACATCAGAACTTCTGCAATTTAAACATAGGATTAGAGTTCATATTTGTTCTTATCTAAAATTATGTGTTTGATATCATCAAAACTCTTTCGAAGATGTAGAACCAAACTATAATCTAACTATCCCCCCCCCCCCCCCTTTTTGATGATGACAAAAACTCATATATTTTGAAGACAAAATTAAGAACAAAATAGAATTAGAAATCTCCCCTTGAGTAAAATACTCAAATAATTTAAATTACTCCCCTCTAAGATTCTTTATGAGGAAGTTTTGATCTGTTAATTTAGCTTTCATTGATTCCTTCAGAATTCCTGCTGGCTTTTGTATGGGAATTAAGATGAAGCTTTTAATAACTCCTTCAATCAAGTTTTAAATCTCCCTGTTCTTTTTAAACAAATAAACATTCATGTTATATGGAAATGTTTGAGTCTTAGTATCGGTGAGCTATTATGATATCAAAATATTTTATGTTTCTCCCCTTTTTTTGTCAATAATAAAAAACAACATAAAAGAAATCTAGATAATTCATTGATGAAAAACGAGAGAGTTACAAGAGAACAAAGAAAACTTAAAGAAAGGCAAGAACAATTAGTAGATAAAGACCTCACAGCTTTCATCAAACAAAAGCATAAATCCAGAAGGTTTTTACAAGGTTAGTAAAAATAGGGCCACAAAGAATAGTAGTGTGCCCAGCCCATCCTTGTTTATCTATGCAAGAGTTGAAATGTTCATTTTCGATTTCGGTACTGAGGTGCTTTTCTATGATGACCTGAAGGACACTGGCAGCAGTCTGAGAGATTTGAGCAGCCATAAAAAAAACTCAAGAGAAAGCAAGAAAAAGAATTAGGGTGGAGAAAAAATGAGATACTTAGATATGGTAATTATGTTTATATATATATCAAAGAAGAAGTAACGGAAGAGAAGATTTAGAGACATGAGCATTAATGAGCAATATTAACGAGGCACATATAATCATGAGAAGGAACAGGTATCACATTGGAAACACGCAAATAAATAATGATTCAAAGACAGAGGGATAGCGTTAAAAATCTTGAAAACAGTTATCGATGTGACTCGGGTCTCAATGTGTCAACTCAAATGATTTAGCCATTCATATTCTGAACATGTGTATGGCTTAAGAATATGATCAAGCGTATAGCGTTGGTAGATTGTTTGATTTAGTGAACTGTATAATATAGACTTAAGCATTTTCCAGATCTTCTGGTTGACCAAAAACATTTAATCATACGTTCACGGTTAATAATAATCAAGAATAAACATATAAAATTTTCGTTTTCATTCTGGACATAATTTAATGCTGATGTTCTTCAGAATGAAACTAAACCTATCTTCAGCAAGGAGTTTTGTAAAGATACCAGCCCATTGATGGTTTGTATCAATAAATTTTTAGGAGATGATCCCTTTCTGAGTATAATTTTCTAAATGAAATGATATTTTATTTCTATTTGTTTAGCCTTGGAGTGTAAAATAGGATTTTTAGAAAGACAGATAGCAGAAGTATTACCACAGAGAATATGAATGTTACTCTCATATATGTTGAAGTCTTCAAGTTGATGTTTCATCCAGAGCACCTGTGTACTGCATCCAGCTGCCGCTATGTATTCGGCTTCAGCAGTTGATAGTGCTACAGTGGATTGTCTTTTACTGGACCATGAGATTAAGTTGTCTCCCATAAATTGGCAACTTCTAGAAGTACTTTTTCTCTCTATACTGTCTCTAGCAAAATCGGCATTGCAATAACCTACTAATTTTTAATTTCTGGATTTGCTATAACACAAACCAAGATTAGTAGTATTTTCCAGATATTTGAAAATTCGCTTAACTACTGTTAAGTGAGATTCTCTGGGATCTGATTGAAATCTGAAACATAAGCATACACTATGTAGAATGTCAGGTCTCGAAGCTTTTAAATATAAGAGAGAACCAATCATACCTCTGTAGCTTTTTTGCTCTGCTTTCTTACTTACCTCTTCTTTCTCTAGAATGCATGTCAGATGCATTGGTGTTTTGACTGGTTTGCTTTCTGACATATCAAATTTCTTCAGAAGTTCTTTAACATATTTGGTTTGATGTATGTACGTACCTTCTGGAGTTTGATTGACTTGAATTCCCAGAAAGAATTAGAGTTCACCTATCATGCTTATCTCAAATTCAGCTTGTATGTTCTTAGCAAATTCTTTGCCCAAAGAGACTTTAGTAGATCCAAATATTATGTCTTCAACGTAAATTTGAAAAATTAGAATATCAATTTTAATTGACTTATAGAACAAGGTTGTGTCTACCTTCCCTCTGGTAAAAACATTTTCTAAGAGAAAGTTACTTAGTCTTTCATACCAAGCTTTGGGAACTTGTTTAAGACCGTATAACGATTTCTTGAGTTTGTAACAAACTCTGGGTGTTTCGAATCTTCAAAACCAGGGGTTGGTGGACATAGACTTCTTCATCAATGTAGAAATTCATAAATATGCTTTTGACATCCATCTGATATAGAGTTGTGTCATTATTTACAGCAAAAAAAATTAAAAGTCTAATAGATTCTAGCCTGGCGACTAGAGAAAAGGTTTCTGTATAGTCTATTCGTTATTGCTGACTATAACCTTGTGCGACCAGTCGAGATTTTTTTTGACAACTTCTATTTTTTCATTCAGTTTTTTTCTGAAGACCCATTTTGTTCCAATAATATTGAAGTCTTTGGGTTTAGAAACAAGATCACGTACATCATTTCTGGTGAATTGATTTAGCTCATCTTGCATTGCAAGTATCAATTATTGTCAAGAAGTGCTTCGTCGATGGAAGTGGGTTCCATCAGAGATACTAATCCCATAAGAGACTCTTCAGTATATCTAAATGAGGATCTTGTCCTGATCGAGTCATCTACCTTTCCCATAATTTTATCTTCAAGATATGCTAAAATACTTCTGGAGAATCTTTTTTGAGTGAGTTCTTCTGAATTTGTCTGAACACTCATACTAACTATATCAGAGTTTAGTTGATCTTCTTTTCTTTCTATTTCAGAAGTTGTGTCTTTGGCATCTGTAATTTAAACTTCTATATCTGCAAGAGATTCAAACTATTGGATGTTGGATATGCGTGAACAAACCAAATGAAAAAAAATTAACGAAACGAGATTTTGCACTTTGACGTGATTACCAATTTGTTAATACACACAATATGTAATTACTCACAATCAACTGTTTAGAAAAAACTTAGCAAAAGTTGTGTTTGGAATTTTATCAAACACTTGGTGAGCACTTTTCACCAAGATTCAACTTTTGATCAAATACGAATTTCACCACAACCAATTTCGAAAAGATAAAGCGAAAACGATAAAGAACACAATATTTGTTTAGGCAATTCCCCTTGCCGTCCTCGCGTAGGGTACGACTGCCCCTAATTCCAAATGGAATTAGGATAATATGTATTGAATGCAAAATTGTTTAACAAGAAAAGAGTTTACCAATCACCAACTACAATTATGCAGTAAATTTGAAATTAAACACTTCTCTCCCCTTGATTCAAGTAGAACCAAGTGATTGTCGACAATCTTGATGAATCTCGACCCCGATCCTTCCTTCCCTATTTTCCAGTTTCTGCTAGCTTGTTGAGTGAATCACGGATCCCTCAAACCCTTAAGCACGGTCGGATACTTGTGAAGTGAAGCAATCATCATAAACCCCCAAATCACACTTGATCTTGGAGAACAAAACCCTGAGGTTTTATTCAAGAAAAACCCACAAACTCTCAACTCGAACAAGAACTGAATCTACCGTCGAACATTATCAACTCACGTTTCTTACCATGATTGATAAAGATTGTTATGTGTGATTCTCAATCGATGAGTCCAAGGTTGAAGATGGTGAGAGCTTTGTGTCTATTTTCACTTTTCTTGTTGTCTATGAAATGATCAAAGAATATATTTATATGTTCTCAAACACAAGGCACAAATAACATCAGCAAAAACCAATTTCTGGAGCGGTGAGTCGACCTCCCCCACTGAGAGAGTCGACCTGTGCTAAGTCTTGGCGCAGAATAATTGAAGAAAAAGAATTGGTGCATCGACCTACAACAAGTGTGTATCGACCTGAAGATATTTATGTGTCGACCTCAAGGTTGACTTGTGGTGTCCCGAGGATGCATCAAATTTGTCATGTGTCGACCGGAAAGAGGCCATGCGTCGACTCATGTTGTTCTATGAAGAATCATCAAATGAGTCGACTTGAAGGTCGACCTGTAGCTACCAGAGGCACACCCAAATTGCATGCATCGACCTACAGGTTGTATGAGTCGACTATGTTTTTCAACTTTGCCATGAACCCCATTTTTCAGTCAGTGTGTCGACCTACAAACAAAATGAGTCGACCTATAGCTAAATTACTTCCAAAATTTCCATTTCTTGATATTTCTTCTTGTTTCCTTTGTTAGCATGTTGACTTGTGAGTTCACCAATATTGAGTAGCAAGTTTTGTCATCGTTAAAACTCACTGTTGCCCTCACATACTCCCCCTTTTTGATGATGGCAAAACTTACCAACTTGTCCTTATGAGTCAACCAAAGACACAAGACAACTCTTGCATCATTACTTCAAAGAAGAATATACTCATGGAGAGTTTTCCTCCCCCTGTCTTGGTGCACCCCTGAAATGGTCAGCTTTCAAATACCTTCCCCCTTTCACAACATCAAAAAGGAACTAAGAAACGCGTGAGAGAGAATACAATAGTCATTTATCTATGATCATAACATATGCAATAGGCATTCATAATATCTAATTATCAATCACATAAAAGGATAGAAGAGAGAAAATTGAAGAAAGGGAGAATAACATAAATAAAAACATCAAATATGAGCATAAGCTCTATGTCTTATCCTTACAAACAAACACAAAGTAGCAGCACGGAATATCCAAACATAAGATTAAAAATAAACAAGCAAACATTGTTCACATAAGATGAAAATGATAAAACAAATGGTAAATATTATAGGCATCATCATTTCCATCTCCCTCATGCGGTGGCGGTGGAGCTTGTGCTGCAGGAAAAGGATAGTATTGCATGAAGTTATTGGTGAAGGAGTTGAAATTGTTTGCTTGAGATTCTATCATCCCATACAAGGTGTTGTACCGCTGCTCTTGAATGGTGGAGTAGGTCGTGAACTGTTCTCCTTGCTCTATAACACGAGTGGTCAAGGTAGAGAGGCGCTCATTCATGAGATTTTGATTCTCCACCTGTTGAAGACGCACGATTTTAAGCAAGTGTAAAATTTGTGAGTTGTCTCTACCCAGAGCATCATTGTCATCTTCATCCATAAATTCAGCATTTTCCCTATCACCTTCATTCAATTCCTTTTCTTCATCGCTAGTCCCCCTTTGAAGATCAGCATTAGTGCTCCTAACCACAACCCTATACTCCTTCAGATTTTTGTCCCAAAAATACCCCATCATATTGATAGTTTTCTGAGTGAATTCTTGGTCAGAAGGAATTTGTTAGCATAATGCGGTTCCTCTTCCTGATTCCTTCAGATCAAACATTCTTTTAGCAAAATAGTGAGGACAACTCACTCTAATCCTGTTTTTGACTATCCAAATTAAATGAACTTCAGATTGATCAACACGAGAGTAGCCACCACTCTTGGGGAGAATGATACGTGACACAATCCATTGAAGGATCCGATCAAGCTGTTTCAAAAATACGGTAGTAATGTTTCTTGAAAATAGGGTGCTTTGGACCACATTTTCAAGAAAGGGACGCCTTAGCATAGAGTTTAGGGCTACTTTTAAATCATATCCTTCTATCAGATTGGTGTCGGTTATTTTCACAGCTATCGGACTTGGAGGAAATAGTCCAACCTCCTTCCAAATATTATCAGTCACAACATATATATTGGTTCCCATTTTGTAACGAAAAGTACAACCTTCAAACTCATCCTGCATACTATTGTAGAACATTTTGACTAACTCCTCATTATAGTCATGACACAACTTTAAGAAGGTACCCAATTTTTGAAAGTTCAACAGGTCCATTATCTCATCAAGATGTAGTCTTCCTAAAGTTCCACTATAAAGCAAAAATTGTTTGAAAACTTTCCTCTTCTTAAAGTCAGATCCATATGACTCAACCAAATCATCAGAGAGATAAGATAAAGGAGTTACCGGATATTGTCGTTGAGACGAGCCACTTCCTCTCAACAATCTCTTCTTGTTAGGTCTTGGGGAAGCCATGGATGGAGATTGAAGTTAAGTTTTGAGCAAAATAAGGATTTGGGTATTTAGGGTTTTTGTTGTGTGTGTCGGAGAAAAAAGGGAGAGGAGAATGAGCCAAGAGAACACATCCATTTATTTAAAAAAATTGGAAGTCTACGCGCGATGCGTCGACCTATGCAGGTCATGCGTCGACGCATAAGCCTGTAATTTTTTAAAAAAATTCTATGAATGGGTCGACCTATAGAAATGGGAGGTCGATCTAGGCCTGTCAAATTTCCAATTTTCGTTTAGGAGAGAACATTTATGCATGATGCAACATATATAAAAGCTTAAACAAGTATCATATAAAGCAAGACATAATAAAAACAAGTATAACATAGATAAACATGTATCGGTATTGAGTTTACCATTTTAAAGAGTCAAGCAAGGGATTTTAAGTTGAAATGATATTACCTTAGAATTTGGAGATATGAGTTTGCCCTCACATTGCTTGAATATACAACCTAAAAAAAATTATGAGAGCAAGGATATGAATAAATAGAGCCAATGCAACTATTTTAGTTGCATCCTATCAGATATGTCAAGAACACCGAGTTCCCTACGAATATGTACGAAAGGCTCAATTTCTAATGGTTTTGTAAAAATGTCGGCAAGTTGATTTTTACTTTCAACATGCTCGAATACAACGTCACCTTTCTCTACATGATCTCTAAGGAAATGATGCCTAATTTCAATGTGTTTAGTGAGCGAGTGTAAAACAAGATTTTTGGTTAGATTGACAGCACTTGTGTTGTCACAAAAGATGGGAATATGATCGAGCCTTACATTGAAATCGAGCAATTGTTGTTTGAGCCACATGATTTGGGCACAACAATTACCGGCAGCCACATATTCCGCCTCGGCGGTTGACAAAGCAACGAATACTTGTTTCTTGCTATGCCAACTCAATAAGGAGTTTGAAAAGAAATGAAATGTGCCACTAGTGCTTTTCCTATCTAACTTGCAACCAGCAAAGTCGGAATCGGAGTAGCCAACCAAAGAGCAATCACTATCCTTTGAGAACCATAACCCATACTTAGTAGACCACAAAGATACCTAACATTGGGTTTAACGGCCTTTAAGTGAGACTCCTTGGGACATGATTGATATCTAGCACACATACAAACACTAAACATAATATCGGGACGAGAAGCGATAAGGTAAAGAAGGGAACCTATCATTCCTCTATACCTTTTTTACATCAACCGACTTACCATGTTCATCCCGATCAAGATGAATGGCAGTAGGCATCGGGGTGTCAATAGCCTTTGATTTAGTCATATTAAAACGCTTGATTAGCTCTTGACAATACTTGGTTTGGCTTACAAAGGTACCTTCCTTTAGTTGCTTTATTTGAAGTCCAAGGAAGTAGTTTAGTTCACCCATCATGCCCATTTCAAATGCTCCCTGCATAAGCTTTGAAAACTCCTTGACTAAAGTCATATTAGTAGACCGAAAAATAATATCATCTACATAAACTTGTACTAGTATAGAGTGTTTTTCATGTCTCTTAATGAAGAGAGTTGTGTCTACTTCTCCTCTCGAAAAACTTTGATCGATCAAAAAATTGCTAAGCCGCTAGTACCAAGCTCTAGGAGCTTGTTTAAGCCCATATAAGGCACGCTTAAGCTTGTACACATGATCATGATAATCAACGTTTTCAAAGCCGGGAGGTTTAGATACATACACTTCTTCATTAATATGGCCATTTATAAAAGTGTTAAGTGTCAAAATGTAGTTATTTTGTATATATGTTTTGTTGCACTTATCGATACTTTTTGTTAATACCGTTAAATAATTCCCCGTTTTGTGCATAAATACGTATACTTAGTGAATAGATATACTTTCACACACTTTTATACTTTTTGATAGTTTTCTACTCTTTTTGTAGGTATTCTTGCGTATTTGGAGCATGAGCAATAAAGTGTCGAAGACACGGCTTCAAACGCGCGATTTTGAGTGACGAAATCAATTTATTCGATGGTTAAGGCTCAAAATAAGGATGATAAAAACCAACAATTTGACTGCCATTTATTCATTGTTAGATAGAAAATTGAATAAACTTTCCAACGCTACGAACCAGGCGCAAATCGGAGTTACGGTTCTCAAGTTACGTCATTTTTACTAAAAGTTGTTTTTTTAAGACAGCGAGTTGGGCGTGATGCGCGCTCATGCGCGCGACACGCGCTGGACAGATCTGAAAATTTCATAAATAGGTGAAAATCAGATTTTTTAGGTTATGTTTTGGGTATTTTTGAACCCCAACTCATCAACCTTCATTTTTGGGTAGATTTGGCTTGGAAACAACAGTAGGGACTTGCAAATGGATGATTCGGGAGTTGATTTCTCATCAATCGGCAATGATAAACCGTGAGATGTTTGGTTTTCTTCTTCTTTTCTCTTTGTATTTATCTTTTGTTGAGTTTGTATGTAAATACTCTAAACCCATGGATGTTTGTTACTCTTTCTACTAGTTGTATAAAGTTTGCTTTACAAATCTTAATCGGTGTTTCCATGATCTTTTTGCTTAAATGTTTTGGATTTGTATTGTTGTAGAAATAGACATCACAAATATTGATTAGAGGGATATCTGTTAGCTTTTGATTCTAGACATAGGATTGGGGTTAACATCCACTTAATATCTGAGTTAATACTTCTGTGTTGTTCGATCGGTTGAGACATCGTCGAAAGAGCAATATAGTTGAACTCTGTCGGTGTTGCAGATATGGACATTGATGTGAGGGATATGTGGTGATTCTGACGAGTATTGTAGATTGAGTACGGCGGAGTGATAAATCTAAGTTTGTGAGGAGTAGTTTAGATTCAAACTAGATAAGCTATTCTCTATCAAGAATGAATTTATTTTATGTTCATAATGTAAATTTTCGCATTTACCGTCTAAACCCATTTTAACCCAAACTCATAACTAAGAATCCGTCGAACGGCAGTTCATTAGCACTAATCTCTGTGGACACGATAATTTCCCGGATAAATACTTCCAAAACTTTTGTTGCTTGCCGCTTTACCGCTTCAACAAAATGGCGCCGTTGCCGGGGATTGGTGTTTTTATTGAATTCACATTGCGATAGTTTCTTTGGTTTTGAGTTTTGTGAATATTGTATATTTTGTGCCTAGACTCATACTTGTGTATTTGTGTATAGTTATACTTGTTTCGTTTTGTTTGGTAAACTGACTAAACAAGTTGAACTCGGATTAACTCTTAAAATTACATATCTTCACTTTTCAACTTGTTTAGTCAATTTCACCATTCCGTTGTAAATTGTGTTTTTCTTAATGTTTGAGTATGTGCACATATGTGTTATTTAAGTTTTTTTGTAAATTTTATTGTTTCGTAAAGTTTGCTCAAGTGTATGCTTAGGACACTTTCTTTAGGTTGCGTTGAGGCGAGAGCGTTGACGTATCGTAGAGGAAGCTACTACCGTGCACAATAAAGGCGTCGAGCTTACGACGTAAAACAAGCGCTTGTTGGGAGGCACCCCAACGGTTTTATTTTTCTGTTTTTCTGTAAATGAGTAGTGTAGGTGATAAGTCATGGTTGCTCGTGGTTTGTGTTTTGCTGCACTGGTTTATCTTTTTCTAGTGTAGCGCGCGTCGCGCGCAATGAGGGCGCGTCGCGCGGCCTGGGAGCTAAAGAGCTTGGTTTGGCAGAACTTTGCACGTGTCGTACGGTCTTAAGGGCGCGTCGCGCGCCTTGTAACTTTTGGCCAGTGAACTCTTTTTAATGGTTCACTCGGCTCGCTTTTTTCCCACTTACACCAAGGCTGTATAGGATTGTATTTTATAGTTTTATTTTTTAATTCTTTTGTTGTTGTTTAGACTCAAATTTTGGCCCGATTACTTGGAGTCGCATTTGATAATTCTTCGATTGTGATAGATTCAACATGTCGGTTGTGCGGTAATGATTGTTCAAATTTGTACGTAGCAAGGTACTCGTTTATCGCTTTCTATAGCATAACATGTTTATGAGACTTTTCATTTGTACAAATTTCATATTACTCATTCTTTTTGCATAACTGGCTCATGACTTGAATCACAATTAGTTTTCCCTTTTTACCATAAATGTGAGGTGGCTTTCCATTGTGTATATGCGAGAGACCGATAATTCTTGTTTTACCTGGATATTATTATGTTTAATCTTTTGTTTGTATTGTTTTTGTGAATGCACGAAAGTGATCAAGGCACTTGTTTGATTTTGAGCACAACTACTATAGCCAAATATTCAATTCACCTTGTGAGTGTATGATCATTAGTATCCCTTTTGAGCCTTTTTGTCAATGTCCATGTTGTTTTTTCTAAATGCTTGTCTATGAGTGTTTGATTCTCATTTTTTTATGGATGTTGATTCTTTGTTTTCTTAAACCCTCAACCATGATTTTTGGTTTGAATTTTTACCTTGCCTTAGAAAGTAGGGAGTATTCACACTTTGATAATATGGTTGAATTCAAGTTGGGGAGAGAATGTTTACATACTTTTTGGTTTATTGATTATGAGGTTATGAAAGAAAAAGAAAACAAATGTGAAAAAGAAAAAAAATGTGAAAAAGATAGAAAAGAAAAAGAAAGAAAAAAGAGAAAAGGTTTGAAAAAGAACATAACAAAAAAGAGTTTGGAATAAAGATTTGTGTTAATAAGTTTTGTGTTTGGTGTGAAACTTGTGATGATGAAGAGAGTTTGATTGAAATTCCTTTGTTTGAAACTTTGTGGAAGTAATTACTCCCTTAGGTTTAGGCAAGTTTTTGTTTCGATTAGCTTTAGGACTTATCCCTTGTTTGTTAACCGAGCCACATTTCAACCTTGAAAGCCCTTGTGATTCGTGCCGTTGCATTTTCAATACTATTTTTAGATGAACACATAATTTTGTCTTTTGTTTGCAAGATTGTTGGATGAGTGTTCAAAGTCCTCACCTTTCGGTGTTTTTCATCTACCGATGAGTTTTTGCTAGGTGTGATTCATGATTGAGATTGTTTTGTTTTAGAATGTTTTAGATGATTTTTGTACTTAGGATTCGTTCCGTTTTCATGTTTTTTGCTAGGTGTTTACTTTGTTAGTGCGTTTTTGTTTGAGCCGTAAAATTGTTTCATTTCTCCAAATCTTGTTGATTCTTGATTCTTTGGATTTTTTACTTTTGATTCTTTAAGTATTTGGCCTTGTTTGAGGAAAAAAAATTCAAGTTGGGGAGAGTAGTTAAGTGTCAAAATGTAGTTATTTTGTATATATGTTTTGTTGCACTTATCGATACTTTTTGTTAATACCGTTAAATAATTCCCCGTTGTGTGCATAATTACGTATACTTAGTGAATAGTGTGGTTGTCGTTTTTTTTACCTCCCCGTTTCACTTGGGAGGACGGCACGCTAGACCCTTCACGCGAAATTTGGAAGGAGAATGCGCCCGTGGTGGGAGGAATTTTATTTCAGTTCTTCCTACGATATCACACGAACTTTCTTATTTGTCCTACGAGTAGGAAAGGGGAAAAAAGATCTCAACTAAACCCTAGGAGTTTGCTAAGTGTGGGGATTCACCTAGACTAGAAATTCTGGAGTCCGGGAGGTCGGTTATACATAGGGAAGTGTTTAAGCACCCTACATATCTGTAGTACTCTACAGGAACCTTCTCTGTGTCTAAATGTGTTTGTGCTGCTAATGATTATTGGGAAAGTTTCTCCTTTGTATTAGGAGAAGGAATTGAATTGAATAAAAGAAAGACAGACAGACAGACTGACTATTTTTGGTATTTTATTAGCTCGCTGAGATCCCTTGTGAACCTCATGCCTACATATCCCTAATGGAAGTCAGAGCTTAATGTAGTTCGGGGAACTAATTAATTAATTATTTTTGGGTGCCTTGCTTGAAGCTCAAGGTTGAAGCTTGAATTAAATCTCTGTTTACAGTAAAGAGACATGAAGTCATCTTTATAGAGAGGTATTTCTACTATTCCACCACAAAAATTAAAAGAGTGACAGAATAACTGAATTCATTTCATTCAAGAGGGGGACCTTACTTGTGTATGTGCAAGTATACCAGTCAACTGCCTCTTAAATGAAAGAAAGATGCTCATCCAAATTAGGGAAAGTTACCACATGTCTGGGTTTTACTGCCAGCTCATGCCTTTCAAAATCCTAAATGGGAGACTTGATTAAAATGAAATGTAATGTTTGTTTGTTTGAATGTGGGAAGATAGAGGAAAGATCTTTCTATAGAGATAAGCTATGTCTATCTACTGTATAAAAGATTTGATTTTTAACTGGCTTGTATGAGGCCCAAGCTTGAGGCGTTTTGATTAATGATTATTATTATGACTCTGGAAGAAAACTCCACTGGGGATTAATTTACAAGGGATTTTGGTGTTCTGTACAAAGCCCAGAATTGAGGCTGACTCTATTTGGAGAGTGTTTATTTTGATGGATTTTATTTGGTGTTCTGTACAAAGCCCAGAATTGAGGCTGACTCTAGTTAGGGAAAACATTATTTTCTGCCTTGTACAAAGCCCAGGGTTGTGGCGGACTCTTAAACAAACTGAGTATGGGTGACTCTGTGGGAAAAGATCCTAGATGTTAGGAATCTTTGACACATGAAGTATGGTTTATCTGCCTTGTACAAAGCCCAAGGTTGTGGCTACATGAACAATGAAGGACTCACTGGGAGACTCTATTATCTGCCTTGTACAATGCCCAAGGTTGAGGCTGACTATTAACAAGGGAGTTTTATTGTTTTGGTGCCTTGTATGAAGCCCAAGGTTGACGCTAACTATTTTTGTTGGATTTTGACTCTACTGAAGGATTTATTTATTAAAAGACTGATTTTTTGGAAGCTAACCCTTTCCAGGGGTTTTGACTCAGCTGGTGAGTTTATCTTTTGAAAAGAATGATTTTTGGAAGCTAACCCTTTCCAGGGGTTTTGACTCTTTTGGGGAAATTATCTCCTAAGAGAAATGAATCTTTGGTTTTTGAAGAAGTGATTTTGGAGGCTAACCCTTTCCAGGGGTTTTTGTTAAAATGATTGGCAGAAAGATTATCTAGTGAGACTTCTTGTTTAAAGCCCAAGATGAAGGCTGACTCTTGCTGAGGATAAGCAAACATGGATCCTAGACTCTGCTAAGGAAAATTGATGAAGATAAGGGTGACAGAGACTGTCCATGTCTCTCATTCCAAAAGATGTACTCAATGTAAAATTGAGACAAACTTAGCTTGTTTAAAGTCTGGTTTAAATTGGAAGAAACTCACCAGGGTATGTTAAGAGGTGACTAAAAACCTGTTCCTATGTTTATAAGAAACCTGATGGGTCCTTGTATACAAGCTCAAGAGGAAGCTGGAAATGCTTTTAAGAAGCCTGTGGGTCCTTGTACAAAGCCCAAGAGGAGGCTAATCGAGGGTCATCGAGGGTCCTTGTTATAGCACAAGAGAAAGCTATGTAGTTTTGAACTTATTTTGGCTTTAAGCAAATGGGTAAGAGGTTTCACCGGGAATAATTCCTCTTTGGGTGGATGTGTCCTATTTTTTTGGATTCTAAGGTTTTTTCCAAGATGTTTCACCGGGAATAATTCATCTTGGGGGTTTGAACTACAGATCTCTAATTAGGAAAGAGCCTTCACCGGGAAGACATTCTCAATCCTAGGCCATATTCCTATAATATATATATATATATAGTTTAACTGTCCTAGGGTTTACACTCAAACGTAGTTCTAAACAATATATGTACAGTTTATATTTGACAGTAATTCAAATAAAGACTGTAAATTGAAAGCTTGTAAAGCCTAACCTGGATGGAGTGGAGGCCTTTGAAGAAGTATGTACAAAGCCTTACCATCAATTGATGGATAACAGTTGAATATATATATGATGAACAGTTAAGGGTTTGGAAAACAGAAGAAGTGAATATGGACAAAGGTCACATAGGTATCTGAAGAGTTTCAGCGGGAATAATGCCCTTCAAATACCAGAAGAATGTTTTGAAAACAGAAAGAAGATTTTGTAAATACAGTTTTGAAAACAAACTAAGAAAAGAAAGAAGGTGTTGGGACTTACACTCTATTAGAGGCCCACTTAAAAATGATTTACTGTTATGAGAAATAGTTGAAAATGATTGAAATGATATAAGGTTTTGTTGTTTGAAAACCTTAATCATCTGTTTAATCAGAGATTGAAAACAGTTTTGAATATTGACAAAAGTCAACTTAATTAAGGCAAAGATGAAACCTATACCTAATTAAGACCTAAATAATTAGGGTTTTATCATAAAATTATTCACAAAGTAATTAGGTTAAAACAAAATGAAAATATATATTTTAAAGTATTTAAGAAAACACTTAAAACATACTATTTTAAACCTAATTAAAATACATGAAATAAATAATATTTTTATGATTTTTTTGATTATTCATAAAATAGGTATATTAAATAACAAGTGTGTGAAAAATGAAGTGAAAATGGATTAATTTGATAGGTTAAATAATTATGTGAAGTTTGTGAATAAAACAAAGGAAAAAAGTGATAAAAAATTTGGGTTTGTCTCCTTCAAGGCTTGAACCCACGCCCTATAGATTACCAAACAAAACAAATACCAACTGGGCCACGCGCGTGGCCTGCTTAAGGAAAGAGCCCATATGATTATATGTGAAAACAAGGCATTAAATGAATTGGAAAAATAAAATGAAGATAACACACCCATCATTCAAAATAAAATAAACTCGTTTCTGGGAAATTCAAAAAATGGCGCCACCATCTTCATCTTCAACCTCAAGCTTCAAATTTTTGAATTTGCTATCTCCTTCGTTTCTCAACCAAACTTAAAGATGTAAACATGGATTTTGCTCGTAATTGAACGAGGATTATGATGGTGTCCTTTAATTTTATTTATTTTCAGTATAACATAAAATTCGCAAGCATGAACACTAAGAACCCTAAAACTGAAATTAAACATGAAATACTATATATGCATGATTTGATGCAATTGATTGAGGGCTAATGATCTATGAAGGTGCAGAAACCAACTGGTAACTTCATTTTAAATTTATCATGCGTGAATCATAGAGTTTGAAGCTTTGAAAACTTACCTGAAAAATGAAGATTTGGCTCTGATCAAAAGGTGTTACAGAGCTGTTGTAACGATCCAGATAGCTTCAATGACTCCTTTGGAAGGTGTTGAGATGCCTGGCTTGAACTGAAAGTGCCCAGAACTTCTTGCTCGACCCCATCTGCAACAGCTCCAAGTGAGAGGTGAAGATGATGATTCTCCACGCCCAGAAGTGTTTCAGAGGTTTGGATCACCTCTAAATGACTCCCCTAAGGTGTTTGAATACTTAATTCCAAAGGAAGAGCTCTGGTTTGAAGAATCCGAGTCTTCTTGCCAAAGAACCTTTGAAAACCTTAAGTATGAAGAAAGAAGAGAGAAAGCAAGAATTATGTTGCTTTGGTGTGTTTTCTCAATGAGAAAGAGCCCTCTATTTATAGGCAATTGGTTCAGAGTAATTGTGCATAGTGAGCTTGCTTAGTGAAGTGAGTTTGGTTTCTTAGCCATGAAGAAAATTTGAAAAGATCCCAAATGCAATGATGCATTTTCGGGCTAGCTTCCCCAACCATTGATCTTGTATGATCTAAGGGAACATTTCTGATTCAGAGGAGAGTTCTAATTGGCTTAGAGCAAGATTCCTTGATGATTCATCATTTGCCATAAATTCAAAAAATGCAATCATTACATAATCACATGCCTTTGTTTTTGGGAATCTTCTCTAATCCTTATGCAATGATGAATTTGGATGCATGGCATGTTTTCAGATGCATTAGAGGTCGTGTAGCATCACTTAGTGAAGCAAAATGCACAAAATTGCAAAGTTTCAAATTGTACATGACCTATAATTTCACTTCATGAGGCCAACTTTGAACAAGCATAACTCTTAGCTCAAAATGAATTTGGAGAAGGTTGAACACAATTTGGAAAGCTCTAAACATCTACTTCAAATCATTAGTTTATGGTTCCTTCAGAATCCTTTGGCAAATTTGTGAAAAATGAGGCCAAAGTTGGAAGAAAACTAGGTTAAAAACACTTAGAAAATTTTCTAAGTGTTTATGACCTAAAACTTCAAAATTTCCAAATCTCTTAAATGATTGATCTTTTGAAAAAAGTTCCATTGTAAGATGTTGTTTTATTTTGCAAGATCTATAACTTTCATGTTGGAAGTTTTTGAGTTGTGTAGGTGAAATTTTGAGTTCCCACAATGCCCTAAAAAACCCTAATTCCCGACTTTTTGCTCCTTGATGATTCTTCTTGAATTTCTTTGGCCAAATGACTTTAATATCCATATATTGATGATATTGATCTTTGAAAGTCATGGTTTGACCAAAAATCTTAAAAGTCAAAGGTGATTCCATACAGTTGACTTTTTCCAATTAAGTGAGATTTTGGACTTTTGTGTGGAATTAAGATCTTCTCCTCAAATGAGTGATGTAAATGAGTTATATTGAGGTAGTAGAGGTTCTTGAATCATGTCTTGAGTTTTGGATCCATGCCCTGATTAAAAGTCAACTATCCAGATGAATTAGGTTAAAAACCCTAACTGTCGACCAGATGAAATTGGTGACTGTGGATCTTGAATTGAGGTGTGATGTCCAGTGGATCTTATTGTATGGATCATTAGAAGATGATTGAAGTCTTTAATAGATGTCTTGGAGCTTTTTAGGGTTTCCCAAAGGTGATCCCTGATTTCAGTCCTTGATAGGCTCAAAAACCCTAATCTGGTGACCTGAGTAAACCTGTACTCAGATGACTGGGTGTCTGATCAATCATAGGTGAATATAAAAGTGAAGCTTTTGAGTCCTATGATTGTGTTAGAGACCAATCCTTCTATTGATTGATCCTTTGCCTGAGTTTTCTTGTCTTTGAACATCCTTGATTAAATGCCAGATGAAGAAGTGATTGCTCTGGGTACTTGCTTTGACCTGATGAAAATCCTGAAGATATGTCATCTCAGGGGGGTCAAAAATTAGGGTATGACAGATGCCCCTATTTAAGTTTCTTTTATCCGGAGGGAGAGAGATTGATATCTCGATCTCTCCTGCGTGAAAGAGACTTAAATATCAAAGAATGCCCGAATTTTGGGCGCTCCTGAGATGTTGTAATTGATAAAATCTTTTCATGACTTGATCCCGTTGTCGCACTTGGCGGGGGATGAGGAGACAAACTCCTGTAGGAATACGTCATGTGGATTCTGGTGAATGGATGGCAATGTAGGATGCGCAATCCATCTTCTTTAACTAAGTGTTGACACTTAGAAAAAGGTGCACAACTTCCCCTTGTTTCGGATGTCTGTACCTCGAAACTGGCCTCAGTTGTGATTTTAGACAATATCTCAGATAAAGAGAAATTCTCCAAAGATTTGTTTCCTCATCAAACTTCTCATCAGCACTTGGAGATGAGATACCATTTGATGGTAATAAAGAAAACTTCGAAGGTTTTTTCCTCATCAAACTTCTTACCAGCACTTGGAGGTAAGATACCATTTGACGGTAAATAAAGAAACTTCAAAGGTTTGTTTCCTCATCAAACTTCTTACCAGCACTTGGAGGTAAGATACCATTTGACGGTAAATAAAGAAACTTCAAAGGTTTGTTTCCTCATCAAACTTCTTACCAGCACTTGGAGGTAAGATACCATTTGACGGTAAATAAAGAAACTTCAAAGGTTTGTTTCCTCATCAAACTTCTTACCAGCACCTAGAGGTAAGATACCATTTGATGGTAAATAAAGAAACTTCAAAGGTTTGTTTCCTCATCAAACTTCTTACCAGCACTTGGAGGTAAGATACCATTTGACGGTAAATAAAGAAACTTCACCATCCCTCCTTTCAACTTGACGTTTTTTGAAGGATTGTCATATGGTCCCGCGCTCTTTTGAGGGGCTACTGACTTTGCTCAAAAGTGAATGAACTGTCTTCGGGAAGAAAACTACCATTCACCTACTTACGCTGAGGAATCTGAACTATCTTCTGGATGAAGACTACCATTCACTGACTCCGTTGGGGATCTTTTGTCGATCCGCTGGGGAAATACCGAACTTATGAGGAATTCAAAATGCGAAACAAACTATCTTATTTGAAGAAGATTGTCGAGCGTCGCTCTGCCGGAGATTCTCAATTGGGGAATTCCAAAAGTGAACAAACTATCTCTTTGAGGGAGACTACCATTTGTTGACTTGCTTGGGGAATTTGGGTGTATGAACCTTCTTCATGAAGAAGAAAACCCTTTCACAACTTTGCAGGAGAATCTTGAGTATATGCCCAAGTAATTTGGGTATTAACACGATAAAAAACCTGACTAGACTATGCTAATTACGCAAATATGGTGTGAGACAAAATGCGTGAATACTATGATGATTTATGAAATGCAAAGTGAATGTGAATAGAATTGTCGCGGATGTAAAATCCTATGATACGACTTGAATCTTATTGATCAGAAGATGTTCTCTTCTTGTAGTTCGAACTCTGTTGGGAATACCTGGTTATCAGTTGTCCGCTGTCCGAAGTGAGTAATATGAATTGAAGTAAAGATCCGTCATCGGGAGATGTTCGCAAAGCGACCTCATGGGGAAATCTTGGTTCCCGGAGTCTCAACCGTTCTCGGAGCAACTGTTTGCATTCTTCCTATTGTTTGTAAACCTTAGAAAGAAATTTCACCTTTATTTTGGCAAGTAAATTCATTTTATTTTATGAAAACATTTGTTTCAAGAAAATGACTGTTTAAACTTAAAATGCATTTCAAGAAACTGAATAAGAATCGACTTGCAAAGAAAGGCACAAGGCTCAAATTATTATATATGGAATGGTAATCAGCCAAATGCTTGATTCCATGGAGTATTTACAAAGTTGGAAATTGATAATTTTTTGGGAAAAGGGCTACGATGAAACGTGACGACCGTTATCTTTCCCTTCCACTCCGAGTTGCGCTGTATTCGTGCTTCGTAGAAGATGACCTACTGCTGATGAATACTCCGCTATGGATCTTTGAATGATCAAGTTTGTCCTAAACACAGTTACTAGCCATATATCCCTAACTTTTGCGTAAACTACCTCTTTCGGGTTTTAAGTTTACCGGGATTGATTATTTATTTTTTATGTCTCTAACTTTTGCCTGAATCGCCCTTTCGGGTTTTCGATTCACCGAGACGCTCTTTTTTGCCTAAGCTGCTCTTTATGAGTTTTCAACTTAGCGAGCTGTTCTTTTGTTTATTTAGGCGAAGTATTTCTTGACTGCATCGACGTTCACAGGACGGGTGAATTCTTCTCCATCCATAGTCGTGAGTATTAAGGCTCCTCCTGAGAAAGCTCTCTTGACCACGTAGGGGCCGTCATAATTGGGAGTCCATTTCCCTCTCGAATCTGTGAGAAAAGATTGAATCTTTTTGAGTACAAGGTCGCCTTCTTTGATTGTGCGAGGTCGAACCTTTTTGTCGAAAGCTTTCTTCATTCTTCGTTGATATAGCTGACTGTGGCATAAAGCTGTCATGCGCTTTTCTTCGATTAAGTTCAATTCATCGAATTTGCTTTGACACCACTCGGCTTCTGTTAATTTTGCCTCCATCAAGACTCTCATTGATGGGATCTCAACCTCTATGGGTAGGACTGCTTCCATGCCATATACAAGGGAGAAAGGAGTTGCTCCAGTCGAAGTACGTACTAAAGTACGGTAACCATGAAGAGCATACGGGAGCATTTCATGCCAATCCTTGTAAGTGATGACCATCTTCTGAACGATTTTCTTGATGTTTTTGTTAGCTGCTTCTACAGCTCCATTCATCTTTGGTCTGTAAGGAGATGAGTTGTGATGTTCAATCTTGAATTCTTCACAAAGCTCCTTCATCATTTTGTTATTCAAATTTGACCCATTGTTAGTGATTATCTTGCTAGGAATGCCGTAGCGACAGATGATGTGATTCTTGATAAACCTGACGACAACTTGTCTTGTAACGTTTGCATATGAAGCTGCTTCAACCCACTTGGTGAAATAATCTATGGCTACCAAGATGAAGCGATGTCCGTTGGACGCTTTCAGCTAGATCATTCCAATCATGTCGATTCCCCACATGGAGAAAGGCCAAGGGGGAAGAGAGTATGTTGAGAAGAGATGGTGGCACATGAATTCTATCGGCGTAGATCTAACATTTGCGACACCTCTTTGCGTACTGGTAGCAATCTGACTCCATCGTCAGCCAATAATATCATGCTCTCAGTATTTTCCTTGTCATGGTATGTCCATTGGTGTGAGTACCAAAGGAACCTTCATGTATTTCTCTTATGAGTACTTCTGCTTCTTTTCTGTCAACGCATCTGAGCAGAACCATGTCGAAGTTTCTCTTGTACAGAACATCTTCATTCAGGAAGAATCTACAAGCTAATCTTCTCAAAGTCTTTCTATCTTTCTTTGACGCCCCAAGAAGGTACTCTTGCCTTTGAAGAAAGTTCTTGATGTCGTGATACCATGGTTTGTCGTCGATGATTGCTTCTACTGTGAAAACATGAGCGGGCCTATCCAGGCGCATAACATCGATCCGAGGAATGTCATTCCAATGATTTATCTTAATCATGGAAGAGAGTGTGGCTAATGCATCAGCCAAGTTATTTTCTTCACGAGTAATATGATGAAAATCTACCCTGTCGAAGAATGGTAACAATCTTCTCGCGTAGTCTTTGTAAGGAATTAGCCCTGGTTGGCGTGTTTCCCATTCTCCTTTGATTTGATTGATGACCAAAGCAGAATCTCCGTATACATCCAAGTGTTTGATTCTTAAATCCATGGCTTATTCGAGACCCATGATACAAGCTTCTTATTCGGCCTCATTGTTTGTGCACTTGAAAGTTAATCTGGCAGTAAATGGAATATGGGTACCCTGAGGTGTAACAATGATTGCCCCAATTCCTCGTCCATAAGCATTGACAGCTCCGTCAAAGATTAAGCCCCACTGGGATCCTATCTCAGGTCCTTCGTCTGGTAGTGGCTCGTCGCAATCTTTCATCTTGAGGTACATGACGTCCTCGTCCGGAAAGTCAAAACTGGTTGATTCATGACCATTGAGTGGGTGGTGAGCCAGGTGCTCAGCTAGAATGCTTCCTTTCACGGCTTTCTGAGCGTGATACTCAATGTCATATTCTGATAACAACATCTGCCAACGGGCAATTCTCCCAGTTAAGGAAGGCTTCTCAAAGATGTACTTGATTGGATCCATATGAGAGATCAAACAAGTAGTATGTCGAATCATGTACTGGCGGAGACGCTTGGCAGCCCAGGCCAAAGCACAACACGTCTTCTCGAGCATGGAGTAGCGGGATTCACAGTTAGTGAATTTCTTGCTTAGGTAGTAAATGGCATGCTCTTTTCTTCTCGTCTCGTCTTGCTGTCCAAGGACACAACCCATGGAATCTTCTAAGACGGTTAAGTACATTATCAAAGGTCTCCCTTCCATTGGAGGAGACAAAATGGGTGGTTCGAGCAGATATCCTTTAATGCTATCGAACGCTTTCTGACAATCGTCTGTCCAGACGCAACTTTGATTTTTCCGTAGAAGTTTGAAAATAGGAGCACAAGTTGCAGTCATGAGATATATGAATCTCGAGATGTAATTCAGACGTCCAAGAAATCCTCTAACTTGTTTCTCGGTTCTGGGTGAAGGCATTTCTTGAATTGCCTTGACTTTGTCTGGATCTACTTCAATTCCTCGTTTGCTGACAATGAAACCAAGGAGTTTTCCTGAGTAGACACCAAAGGTGCAGTTGTTGGGGTTCAGGCGAAGCTGAAACTTCCGTAAGCGTTGAAATAACTTTGTCAGATTTTGTATGTGATCTTCTTCATTTTCTGATTTGGCAATCATGTCGTCCACATAGACTTCCACTTCTTTATGCATCATGTCGTGGAAAGGCGTAGTCATGGCTCTTTGATAAGTTGCCCCTGCGTTCTTTAGTCCAAAAGGCATAACGCGATAGCAGAACGTGCCCCAGGGGGTGATGAAAGTTGTTTTCTCCATGTCTTCAGGTGCCATTTTGATTTGGTTGTATCCTGAAAATCCGTCCATGAATGAGAAAACTTTGGATTTTGCTGTACTGTCTACCAACATATCAATATGTGGTAAAGGAAAATCATCCTTAGGGCTAGCTTTGTTCAAATCTCTGTAGTCGACGCACATGCGGACTTTTCCGTCTTTCTTAGGAACGGGAACAATGTTAGCTAACCACTGAGGGTATTCTGAAGTGACGAGGAAACCTGCGTTGATCTGCTTTTGAACTTCCTCTTTGATTTTCATGGCCATCTCCGGATGAGTTCTTCTCAATTTTTGCTTGACCGGAGGGCATTCTGCTTTTAATGGCAAGTGATGCTCCACTATACTGGTATCCAACCCTGGCATATCTTGATAAGACCAAGCGAAGACATCTGAGAATTCTTTGAGCAGTTGTATCAAACTCTCTTTGATCTCTGAACTGAGCGAAGCTCCAATCTTAACCTCTTTTCTGTTTCCATCGGAACCAAGGTTAATGATCTCTAGAGGCTCATTGTATGGCTGAATGGCCTCTTCCTTTTGTTGAAGTAATCGTGAAATTTCCTTTGATATTTCTTCGTCTTCTTCCTCCTCTGCCTCGAATACAGGAAACTCAAAGCTTGGAGAAGTCATACGATCGCATGTTTCAACGGGGTATTTTATGATTAATGATCTGCATATGTGTGATAAATTTTATTTAGACAACGAGGGAAGACTCGGTGTATGCAGTTAATGGAATTTTTGATGTTTTTTAAGGGTGTTTTTTAGGATTACCAATTTCCGAAAAAAAGAAAAGGAAAAACTAACGACGGAACAAAATGACATTTTTATTTATTGACAATCATTTCTTGAAACAAAGACCCTATAAAACAAAACTCTATTGCTTTGGGCGAAGCAAAGAGGGACATTTTCCTAAGAAATAGTAAAATGCAAAGCCCTATGAAACATCTCTTCACCCTGGGCTATGGTGAGAGGATAAAATAACGGTGAAAGTTCCTACTTAGGAGTGCGAACAACAGTTGTGACTTCAACAGCTGTCCAATAGTGGCGAACCCCATTGTGCACTAGGTAATCTGGAACCTTAGGCTTAAGCTGGCCTGTGGTAGGTCTTGATTTACCGACCACTGTCTTTGCAACACTCAGACGATCTTCTTCTACTTCAGCAGACTGAGCGGTGTGAGCATACCCATTTCCAGGTGGAGTATGTCGGACTTTCTTTTGAGGAAACTTCCAATCTTCTGAATGGAGAGACTCGTTGTCGGAGACACTTTCGAGATCATCCTCTTCTGTATTTTGGTCTTGCTCTTCTCCCAAGATGGCATTGACCAGATATGTGAACTCTAGATCCGTAACCTCGGAAGGTGACTTGGGGATATAATCCTCAATGATGACTTCACCAGATGCCGATGATGGATAGCAAGGGTTATACATCTCTTTTGGCTGAGAGAGGTACTCATAATCAATGTTCCATCCAGTTGGAACAATATCTTCAAGAGAGATTCTTGAACTTTCAGGAGCAGAGTATTTCACCATGTAGTCGAATTTCCGCTTGGTTCTCCTAATGTACCCCAGGTTTCTTCGGGGATAGGAGGAACTTCTTATGATGAACCATGACTTCTGGTGGTGAAGCTATTTGTAACTTCGTCATTGCTTGGTCGAGTCTTACTTTCAGATCCTTTAATCGGATAACAGCAAGGTGATTCAGAATCTGATAGGGATATGTATCCTGCTTTGTTAAGATAGGATAGCCATTCCTCTTCATCGGTGTTTTCCGCACCGATGGTATTGACTGTTTGTTGAACAGGTTGAAGAAAACCTCCGCTGCGGAAAGTTTCTTGAATTGGAAGAACTACCTCAATTCCTGGAATAGTCTTTGATGATGTTGGAAAGAATCCAACTCCTGTTCTGTTCTTGTTGTTGGTAGGAATATTAATGTGCCCCCAACCACTAGTAGTGCCATCCTTTACAACTTGGATTGCATCTCTGTAGGAAGAAATAGACGCTGCTTTCTCTTTTCCTTTTTCCTTATCCAAGGAAAGTGCTTGGAATTTAGTTCCAACAACTTCTTTTGGTTCTATGTCGGAGAATGATGACAGGTTGCTGACGATCAGAGCTTGTTCTCCACATACGGTTACCAATTTGTCATTTCTTATGAACTTCAGTTTCTGATGAAGTGTTGAAGTAATTGCCGCAGCCTCATGAATCCATGGGCGACCTAGCAAACAACTGTATTGTGCTGGAATATCCATAACTTGGAAAGTGATTTTGAACGTCTGAGGTCCAATAGTTATGGGAAGATCTACCTCTCCAAAAACTGACTTTCTTGATCCATCAAAGGCTTTGACGATGACATGACTTTTTCTTAGAGGGTAATCTTTGAAAGATAATCTTGACAATGTTGAGTTCGGCATGACGTTGAGAGAGGATCCGTTGTCTATTAGGACTCCTGTGAGTGTATCACCCATGCAGCCAACTGAGATGTGAAGTGGAAGATTGTGGTCCACTCCTTCTTCAGGAAGATCTTCGTCACAGAAACTCAGATTAGTTCCGGCGGAGATGTTGGCAATGATGTTGTTGAATTGGCTTATTGTGACGCTAGGTTCTACAAAAGCTTGTTCCAAAACTTTCTGTAGAGCTTCCCTATGAGCTTCAGAACTCAATAGCAGGGAAAGAACAGATATCCTAGACGGAGTATGTAGTAATTGATCTACAATGTTGTATTCACTCCTCTGGATTAACTTCAAAATCTCATCATTTTCTTTCACTTGAACAGCATTGGTCGGATGATTGTCTTGCCTATGTGGTACTTCCTCCGAAGGTTTCTCCACATTTTCTGTTGTTCTGTTGAAGACTCGTCCACTTCTGGTGACTCGACTAACATCAGCAATGTTGACAACAGACGGTAATGGTATTTCCTTACCATTTTCAATGAATGTAGCATTGTACTTGTATGGTATAGCCTTGCTGGACTCATACGGTACAGGACCTGGTAAGTAGATGACTAGTGGAGCAATTGCTGTCTTCCTGCTATCATACTTAACTTGCATTGGTTCAACTTGATTAATTTGAGGAGATACGATAAAGACTTCATCATCTTCTCTGTTGGCAAGAACAGTAATGGTGTTGTCATCCATCAGCTTTTGAATGTCGTTGCAAACACGCAAACATCCTTGTGAATTTCTTCGACAAATTCTGCATCTACTGTAAGCGTGGAAATCTGTTCCAAAGTAGGCAAGTCCATTTAAAGTTTTATGGAACCTGACTACCGATCCTTCGAGATCTTTAACTTTGTAGATTTTGTATTCTCCTGGACATCCTTGAACCATGTTGATGTCATGTTCAGTTCTGACTCGGATATGTTGAATCCATCCTAAATCCATTTGTTCTTGTAATGCAGCTTGAACTACGGCACATCCTTGATTATTCTTTGGACAAATATCGCATGTGAAGTAGTTGTGAGGTGGTACATGGCCGTACCCAGCTTGTTTAGCGTGCATCTTGACAAGATTTTCCCCTATCTGACGAATGTCGTAGATTTGAATGACGTTAGGGTGTTGATCTATCCAATTCACTAAAGCTTCTTTATGCTGCGGCAAAGGATTTGCTTGGACGTTTGGATTAGTATCTTTGAAGGATAGCATTCCGCTCTTCACTAATCGTTGGACGTCAATCTTGAAAGGGAAACAGTTCTCAATATTGTGACCTGGTGCCCCCTGATGATAGGGATAAGATTGGTCAGCCTTATACCATGGTGAGGAACTGTTTGTAGGATTTGGAGGACTCCTTGTCTGAATGAGTCCTTTTGCCAGTAATGTTGGAAATAATTTCGCATACGGCATTGGTACTGGGTCAAAGGCAGGATACCTTGGAGCCCGATTGTTGTAATTTGGAGGTCAAACCTGCTGCTGAGGTTGCTGCGACCTTTGTTGAATTTGTTGTTGCGAGACCTGAGGTTGATAAGCTGGCGCCGAGTTAACAAACGGAGTTATTGCTGCAACTTGAGGTTGAAATTTCTTCTTGATTTTGTGCAAGACATTGCTGACATCTTGATCCTTTTTCTTCTGGAAAGAACTTACGTACTTCCTTGGACCAATAGAAGATTCTGGTTCTTTGTTCAAGCGTCCTTCCCGAACTGCTTCTTCTAAACGTACACCCATGTTTACCATCTCGGTAAAGTCACTTGGTGCACTTGCAACCATTCGTCCGTAGTAAAATGGACTCAAAGTTTTGAGATAGATTTTTGTCATTTCTTTCTCTTCAAGTGGTGGACAGATTTGTGCAGCAACTTCACGCCATCTTTGAGCGTATTCCTTGAAGCTTTCCCTATCCTTTTGAGTCATGGCCCGGAGTTGATCTCTGTCGGGAGCCATATCCAGATTGTACTTATACTGCTTGACGAAGGCCTCTCCGAGGTCTCGAAAAGTACGAATCTCTGAATTGTCCAAGTTCATGTACTATTTGAGTGCAGCACCAGTCAGGCTGTCTTGAAAATAATGAATGAGTAATTGTTGATTATCAGTCTGAGTTGACATTCTTCGAGCGTACATTACGAGGTGACTTTGTGGGCATGAATTCCCTTTGTACTTCTCGAAATCTGGTACTTTGAATTTGTGAGGAATCTTAACATTTGGAACCAGACAGAGGTCTGCAGCATTCTTTCCAAATAGATCTTGTCCTCGAAGAGTCTTGAGTTCCTTCTGCATTTGCAGAAACTATTCCTGGAACTCGTCCAATCTTTCATACACGCCAGCATCCTCATTGGGAGCGTGATGATATACTTGTCCGCCCTGTGGAGGAAAAGTATGCATAATGGGTTGTGGAGAAGCCATGACAGCAGATCTTGGAATCTCAGCATTCTGTTGAGTGAAACCCATTGCCGTTGCTCTTGGAACTTCAATTTCCAGAGGTTTGTAACCCTCCGGTGGTTGCATCTCCATTGTAGCTTTTGGAACTTCAGAAACTGGGGGTGTGTACCCTTCTGGAATAAAGTTATACGGCATGCCCCAAGGTCGGTTGGGGGGCATGGCATACTGAGGAATAGGAGTAGAATCAATCTCGGAAACCACAGTCCTTTGTGGTTCTTCTGGCGTTGGTCGATTCTGTGCAACTACCAGGGCTTCTACCATGTTATTGAGCCTTTCAACAGTACCCTTGAGAGTATTAATCTCTTCTCTGAGTTCTCCATTCTCTTGCTCAAAGTCATCCATTCTTTTCTTGCGACTTGAACGAGTGTTGTATGGATGAGACAGCTTGAAAGTCTTTGTTCACCTCCTTCTCCTCCTCTCTTTCTGGAGAAAGGAAAGTGACTATTAGATCCCCGACAATTCTCGTGTCAGTGCGTACGACTAAAGCGATGTATGATATGCAATTAAGTTAATATTTTTCAAGGAAACACTATAATTACGTTATGAAACATCAAACTTTTATTAATTAAGCGAAAACACTGTTTTTTACACACTTTGAAAAAGAAATACAGAGAAACTGAGAGAAAGGACTCTAAAACTTTGACGAAGAGCCGACTTCACGTTCTAACATCTTCTTCTGTTTCTTGAGCTGAGCGTTCTCTGACGTGAGATGATTGATGATCCAGGAAGCAGGAGGGATATGATGAGAAAGTGACGTTTGTGTCACTTGTCGATCGAGCACTTCAAGTAACTCATCCTTCCTTCTTAGGATGTTTTGAATCTCAACGTTTTCCGTGTTGACGATTCGATACTTGTTCCTCCAAGCATTCCTTTCTTGGCATACCTTGTTTAATGCCGCTTGTAATTTCTCAACATTGGTGGAGAAAAGGTATATTGGTTCCCTTAGGGGAATAGGTTCTTGATGTTGATATGGCATCCTGAGCTTGAATGCTCTGACGCGTACCCATTGAAGGTAAGGATCTAGGGAGATGCAAAGATGTTTTCCTAACAATCTTCTCCCTTTGCAGTGAACAAGACGCCAGGCTTGGACTATTTCCTTCTTCAGCATGTTGCCATGATCGTCGATGTTCTTGAAGAACAGACCCTCCAATTGGATGTTACTTGGTATATTTTTCATGGGATAGTCGTATTGACGACGGGCTAAAGCTGGATTGTAACTGATTCCTCCCTTAGTTCCAATAAAGGGGTATGTTGGGAAAACTTCCGCAACTGAAGATAATCTTGGTTTCGTCGTTGTCAGGACTACACCAATCAATGTCCGTATGAGTGAGAGACATGATTTTTTGTGACCAGTAAAGGCCATCCCTCATATTCCAGAAAATGCTAGACTTTGGCAGGTGCGAAACTAACCATTCGTATAACAACGGTACGCAGCATGTGATTAATCCTCCTCGCTGCAGGTTTCTTGAATGCACAGAGTGATAAGCATCTGCAAGCAAGGTTGGAACTGGATTTCCAATTAAGAAGATCTTAATTGCGTTGATGTCGACGAAATCGTTAATGTTAGGAAACAAAAACAATCCGTAGATAAGCAAAGTCAAGATTTCCTCAAAAGCGCTCATATCTTGGATGCTGACGAAGTACCGAGCTTGATCAAACAGGAATTTGGAGAGAAATCCTTGAATTCCTCCTCTACTCACCATATGAGTTCTGATGTCGACTACGTTCAAAGGAGTAGTTGCAGCAATGATAATGTCGTCAGGATTCTTTTCCAAACCGGAGTACGGATCTTGCGCGTACACGGGTATTCTAATCAGACGAGAGTACTCCTCCAACGTAGGCATGAGTTGATAATCTGGAAAGGTGAAGCAGTGATACGTTGGATCGTAAAACTGTACCAAGGTGGGAAGGATCCCATCCACAATGTTAGTATTGATCAAAGGCAGAAGTTTTCCATACTTCTCCTTGAAAGCCTGGGGGTTGACCACCTGTTTTCCGAGCTTTCCCAGTTCCTCGATCTGGGGAATCTTGAAGGTGTATTTCCTAGCTCTCTTTCTCCCATAATCCATGGTATAGATCCTTAAGTCCTTTCTCTGTTTCTCTCTTTCTATGAAGTTCAAAACGTTCGTTATTTAGTTTCCTTGAAAAACGACTCGAAAAAGACTCTTTTGTTTTTAGTTGTTATTAATGAATGATGCATGAATGCATGAATGCACACACAAGAGTTTTAAACAAACATGGCGTTGAAGGGTATAGTGGTCATGAAGTCAAAACGCAAACCTCGCCCCAATGGTAAACTAAGGATAAGGATTTTTGTACCTGTAGAACGGGTTCTAGGGGTCTCAGAGTTTTTGCTCAACCTTAAAGATACGTTGATTGGTATCTATAAGAGAGTTTTCTCTGAGTGTAGTATCTGGGTGACAATTACTTTCGTAATCACCGCTCTACGTCCTAAAAAAGGCTTTAAGTGGGGTTAATGGGTTTCTAGGTCCTCCTGGTACAAATCAGTCTCGGAATGCAGTGGCGCAGTTAATCACAACCAGCCAGGCAAATCCCAAGAGTAGACTTGGAAACCAAGATTAGAGGGTCTTCACCGAGAAGACATCCTCCATCCTATCTTATGTCGCACTCAAATCCGGGTATAGGATTTCTCACCACAAGGGGGAATCAAGCCCTTTCCCGATACAGAATAAACAGAATAAACAAATATATATGCAGCAAACACATGAAACGACACAGAGGTTAGGCAGGACCTCTCTTGTTTGAGGGGGAATTTGGCATCCCTAACTCCTCATTGGGGCTGGACCAGCAACAGGTCAACCATTGGTTTGGATGAAAAACCAAGGTTTTTAACACTTATATCCCCAGAAGAGTCGCCATTTTTTCTGTGGTTGTCGTTTTTTTTACCTCCCCGTTTCACTTGGGAGGACGGCACGCTAGACCCTTCACGCGAAATTTGGAAGGAGAATGCGCCCGTGGTGGGAGGAATTTTATTTCAGTTCTTCCTACGATATCACACGAACTTTCTTATTTGTCCTACGAGTAGGAAAAGGGAAAAAGATCTCAACTAAACCCTAGGAGTTTGCTAAGTGTGGGGATTCACCTAGACTAGAAATTCTGGAGTCCGGGAGGTCGGTTATACATAGGGAAGTGTTTAAGCACCCTACATATCTGTAGTACTCTACAGGAACCTTCTCTGTGTCTAAATGTGTTTGTGCTGCTAATGATTATTGGGAAAGTTTCTCCTTTGTATTAGGAGAAGGAATTGAATTGAATAAAAGAAAGACAGACAGACAGACAGACTATTTTTGGTATTTTATTAGCTCGCTGAGATCCCTTGTGAACCTCATGCCTACATATCCCTAATGGAAGTCAGAGCTTAATGTAGTTCGGGGAACTAATTAATTATTAATTATTTTTGGGTGCCTTGCTTGAAGCTCAAGGTTGAAGCTTGAATTAAATCTCTGTTTACAGTAAAGAGACATGAAGTCATCTTTATAGAGAGGTATTTCTACTATTCCACCACAAACATTAAAAGAGTGACAGAATACTAGTCAACTGCCTCTTAAATGAAAGAAAGATGCTCATCCAAATTAGGGAAAGTTACCACATGTTTGGGTTTTACTGCCAGCTCATGCCTTTTAAAATCCTAAATGGGAGACTTGATTAAAATGAAATGTAATGTTTGTTTGTTTGAATGTGGTGAGATAGAGGAAAGATCTCTCTATAGAGATAAGCTATGTCTATCTACTGTATAAAAGATTTGATTTTTAACTGGCTTGTATGAGGCCCAAGCTTGAGGCTTTTTGATTAATGATTATTATTATGACTCTAGAAGAAAACTCCACTGGGGATTAATTTACAAGGGATTTTGGTGTTCTGTACAAAGCCCAAAATTGAGGCTGACTCTATTTGGAGAGTGTTTATTTTGATGGATTTTATTTGGTGTTCTGTACAAAGCCCAGAATTGAGGCTGACTCTAGTTAGGGAAAACATTATTTTCTGCCTTGTACAAAGCCCAAGGTTGTGGCGGACTCTTAAACAAACTGAGTATGGATGACTCTATGGGAAAAGATCCTAGATGTTAGGAATCTTTGACACATGAAGTATGGTTTATCTGCCTTGTACAAAGCCCAAGGTTGTGGCTACATCAACAATGAAGGACTCACTGGGAGACTCTATTATCTGCCTTGTACAATGCCCAAGGTTGAGGTTGACTATTAACAAGGGAGTTTTATTGTTTTGGTGCCTTGTATGAAGCCCAAGATTGAGGCTAACTATTTTTGTTGGATTTTGACTCTACTGAAGGATTTATTTATTAAAAGACTGATTTTTTGGAAGCTAACCCTTTCCAGGGGTTTTGACTCAGCTGGTGAGTTTATCTTTTGAAAAGAATGATTTTTGGAAGCTAACCCTTTCCAGGGGTTCTATTCTTTTAAACAGGTTTTTATTAATTGACTTTGGAGGCTAACCCTTTCCAGGGGTTTTGACTCTTTTGGGGAAATTATCTCCTAAGAGAAATGAATCTTTGGTTTTTGAAGAAGTGATTTTGGAGGCTAACCCTTTCCAGGGGTTTTTGTTAAAATGATTGGCAGAAAGATTATCTAGTGAGACTTCTTGTTTAAAGCCCAAGATGAAGGCTGACTCTTGCTGAGGATAAGCAAACATGGATCCTAGACTCTGCTAAGGAAAATTGATGAAGATAAGGGTGACAGAGACTGTCCATGTCTCTCATTCCAAAAGATGTACTCAATGTAAAATTGAGACAAACTTAGCTTGTTTAAAGTCTGGTTTAAATTGGAAGAAACTCACCAGGGTATGTTAAGAGGTGACTAAAGACCTGTTCCTATGTTTATAAGAAACCTGATGGGTCCTTGTATACAAGCTCAAGAGGAAGCTGGAAATGCTTTTAAGAAGCCTGTGGGTCCTTGTACAAAGCCCAAGAGGAGGCTAATCGAGGGTCATCGAGGGTCCTTGTTATAGCACAAGAGAAAGCTATGTAGTTTTGAACTTATTTTGGCTTTAAGCAAATGGGTAAGAGGTTTCACTGGGAATAATTCCTCTTTGGGTGGATGTGTCCTATTTTTTTGGATTCTAAGGTTTTTGCCAAGATGTTTCACCGGGAATAATTCATCTTGGGGGTTTGAACTACATATCTTTAATTAGGAAAGAGCCTTCACCGGGAAGACATTCTCAATCCTAGGCCATATTCCTATAATATATATATAGTTTAACTGTCCTAGGGTTTACACTCAAACGTAGTTCTAAACAATATATGTACAGTTTATATTTGACAGTAATTCAAATAAATGTAAATTGAAAGCTTGTAAAGCCTAACCTGGATGGAGTGGAGGCCTTTGAAGAAGTATGTACAAAGCCTTACCAGCAATTGATGGATAACAGTTGAATATATATATGATGAACAGTTAAGGGTTTGGAAAACAGAAGAAGTGAAGATGGACAAAGGTCACATAGGTATCTGAAGAGTTTCACCGGGAATAATGCCCTTCAAATACCAGAAGAATGTTTTGAAAACAGAAAGAAGATTTTGTAAATACAGTTTTGAAAACAAACTAAGAAAAGAAAGAAGGTGTTGGGACTTACACTCTATTAGAGGCCCACTTAAAAATGATTTACTGTTATGAGAAACAGTTGAAAATGATTGAAATGATATAAGGTTTTGTTGTTTGAAAACCTTAATCATCTGTTTAATCAGAGATTGAAAACAGTTTTGAATATTGACAAAAGTTAACTTAATTAAGGCAAAGATGAAACCTATACCTAATTAAGACCTAAATAATTAGGGTTTTATCATAAAATTATTCACAAAGTAATTAGGTTAAAACAAAATGAAAATATATATTTTAAAGTATTTAAGAAAACACTTAAAACATACTATTTTAAACCTAATTAAAATACATGAAATAAATAATATTTTTATGATTTTTTTGATTATTCATAAAATAGGTATATTAAATAACAAGTGTGTGAAAAATGAAGTGAAAATGGATTAATTTGATAGGTTAAATAATTATGTGAAGTTTGTGAATAAAACAAAGGAAAAAAGTGATAAAAAATTTGGGTTTGTCTCCTTCAAGGCTTGAACCCACGCCCTATAGATTACCAAACAAAACAAATACCAACTGGGCCACGCGCGTGGCCTGCTTAAGGAAAGAGCCCATATGATTATATGTGAAAACAAGGCATTAAATGAATTGGAAAAATAAAATGAAGATAACACACCCATCATTCAAAATAAAATAAACTCGTTTCTGGGAAATTCAAAAAATGGCGCCACCATCTTCATCTTCAACCTCAAGCTTCAAATTTTTGAATTTGCTATCTCCTTCGTTTCTCAACCAAACTTAAAGATGTAAACATGGATTTTGCTCGTTTTTGAACGAGGATTATGATGGTGTCCTTTAATTTTATTTATTTTCAGTATAACATAAAATTCGCAAGCATGAACACTAAGAACCCTAAAACTGAAATTAAACATGAAATACTATATATGCATGATTTGATGCAATTGATTGAGGGCTAATGATCTATGAAGGTGCAGAAACCAACTGGTAACTTCATTTTAAATTTATCATGCGTGAATCATAGAGTTTGAAGCTTTGAAAACTTACCTGAAAAATGAAGATTTGGCTCTGATCAAAAGGTGTTACAGAGCTATTGTAACGATCCAGATAGCTTCAATGACTCCTTTGGAAGGTGTTGAGATGCCTGGCTTGGACTGAAATTGCCCAGAACTTCTTGCTCGACCCCAACTGCAACAGCTCCAAGTGAGAGGTGAAGATGATGATTCTCCATGCCCAGAAGTGTTTCAGAGGTTTGGATCACCTCTAAATGACTCCCCTAAGGTGTTTGAATACTTAATTCCAAAGGAAGAGCTCTAGTTTGAAGAATCCGAGTCTTCTTGCCAAAGAACCTTTGAAAACCTTAAGTATGAAGAAAGAAGAGAGAAAGCAAGAATTATGTTGCTTTGGTGTGTTTTCTGAATGAGAAAGAGCCCTCTATTTATAGGCAATTGGTTCAGAGTAATTGTGCATAGTGAGCTTGCTTAGTGAAGTGAGTTTGGTTTCTTAGCCATGAAGAAAATTTGAAAAGATCCCAAATGCAATGATGCATTTTCGGGCTAGCTTCCCCAACCATTGATCTTGTATGATCTAAGGGAACATTTCTGATTCAGAGGAGAGTTCTAATTGGCTTAGAGCAAGATTCCTTGATGATTCATCATTTGCCATAAATTCAAAAAATGCAATCATTACATAATCACATGCCTTTGTTTTTGGGAATCTTCTCTAATCCTTATGCAATGATGAATTTGGATGCATGGCATGTTTTCAGATGCATTAGAGGTCGTGTAGCATCACTTAGTGAAGCAAAATGCACAAAATTGCAAAGTTTCAAATTGTACATGACCTATAATTTCACTTCATGAGGCCAACTTTGAACAAGCATAACTCTTAGCTCAAAATGAATTTGGAGAAGGTTGAACACAATTTGGAAATCCCTAAACATCTACTTCAAATCATTAGTTTATGGTTCCTTCAGAATCCTTTGGCAAATTTGTGAAAAATGAGGCCAAAGTTGGAAGAAAACTAGGTTAAAAACACTTAGAAAATTTTCTAAGTGTTTATGACCTAAAACTTCAAAATTTCCAAATCTCTTAAATGATTGATCTTTTGAAAAAAGTTCCATTGTAAGATGTTGTTTTATTTTGCAAGATCTACAACTTTCATGTTGGAAGTTTTTTGAGTTGTGTAGGTGAAATTTTGAGTTCCCACAACGCCATCAAAAACCCTAATTCCCGATTTTTTGCTCCTTGATGATTCTTCTTGAATTTCTTTGGTCAAATGACTTTAACATCCATATATTGATGATATTGATCTTTGAAAGTCATGGTTTGACCAAAAGTCTTAAAAGTCAAAGGTGATCCCATACAGTTGACTTTTTCCTGATAAAGTGAGATTTTGGACTTTTGTGTGGAATTATGATCTTCTCCTCAAATGAGTGATGTAAATGGGTTATATTGAGGTTGTAGAGGTTCTTGAATCATGTCTTGAGTTTTGGATCCATGCCCTGATTAAAAGTCAACTATCCAGATGAATTAGGTTAAAAACCCTAATTGTCGACCAGATGAAATTGGTGACTGTGGATCTTGAATTGAGGTGTGATGTCCAGTGGATCTTATTGTATGGATCATTTGAAGATGATTGAAGTCTTTAATAGATGTCTTGGAGCTTTTTAGGGTTTCCCAAAGGTGATCCCTGATTTCAGTCCTTGATAGGCTCAAAAACCCTAATCTGGTGACCTGAGTAAACCTGTACTCAGATGACTGGGTGTCTGATCAATTATAGGTGAATATAAAAGTGAAGCTTTTGAGTCCTATGATTGTGTTAGAGACCAATCCTTCTATTGATTGATCCTTTGCCTGAGTTTTCTTGTCTTTGAACATCCTTGATTAAATGCCAGATGAAGAAGTGACTGCTCTGGGTACTTGCTTTGACCTGATGAAAATCCTGAAGATATGTCATCTCAGGGGGGTCAAAAATTAGGGTATGACAAATAGATATATTTTCATACACTTTTATACTTTTTGATAGTTTTCTACTATTTTTGTAGGTATTCTTGCTGTCGCGGGCGAAAAATCGTTATCTTTTTTCGGGATGAGACACCTGATGCCTTCTTTGGGCTCGAGTGCTCAAAAAAATGATTTTTCTTTTGTACGGACCAAACTTTTTATTGTTTCCAAAGGAGGAAAAGGAAAAAAGTTGCAATAACCTAAAAACAGATGCAAAGCCTGAAACTAAAAGCAATGCATAAGTGGGGGAGAGATTCCAGGTAAGAGGGTTGGTTATACGAAGGGAAGGTATTAGCACCCAACGTATCTATAGTACTCTATAGGTTTCTTTGTTTTGTTTATTTCATTCTTTTGTGGTGGAGGTTCTTGTGAGATAGGTGGGACCTAAGGTGTTTGTTTGATTATGCTCGCAAAGATCATCGCGATCCTCTGCATACATATCCCTTAGAGGGAATCAGAGCATCTGTAGCTCGGGGTCTACGGGTGCTAAGGTTTGAATGGTTTTTTTTGTTTTGTTTTGCTCGCCAAGGATATGACCCTGTGCCTACGTATTCTCAAAGGGATGTTGAGAAAGTCAGAG
Organism: Vicia villosa; assembly: GCF_029867415.1. Lineage (NCBI taxonomy): Eukaryota > Viridiplantae > Streptophyta > Magnoliopsida > Fabales > Fabaceae > Vicia > Vicia villosa. The sequence goes on along the minus strand of NW_026705203.1, from coordinate 269,245 downwards.
CAATCGTAGTTCCCACTTATGCTAGTGGAAGCAAAGGATAAGAGACAAATGTCATCTCAATGTTCGATGTATCTAATCTATATCATCACATACATCTGTTTGATTTTTGTTTGAAAATCTTTTCATTATAAGCCCTGGGCCATGCCACTTATGGTGCTTAGAATGATAAAGATGTTTTTGTTTGTTTAACCAGCCTTGTGGCAAAAACTTTCAATGAAGTCAGCCTTGTGAAAAAAGTTTTGATTAATCAGCCAGCCTTGTGGCAAAAGTTTCAATGAAGTCAGCCTTGTGACAAAAACTTTGATTAATCAGCCAGTATGGTGGCAAAACGGTTTGATTGATTAGCCAGCCTTGTGGCAAAAAGAAGTTTGATTGATTAGCCAGCCTTGTGGCAAAAAAGTTTGATTGATTGATTGTTTGTGATGATATAGAAGAGATACTCCAATCATAGAGATGAAAAATGTCTAATCTCCTAGGGTATTTGATTTGGATATTGGGGATGCTTATAAGAAGCCCGTGGGTCCTTGTACGAAGCCCAAGAGGAGGCTATCCGATGGTCCTTGCATTGTAAGCCCAAGAGGAGGCTATGGGAGGGACAATCCAGGGTCCTTGCATTGTAAGCCCAAGAGGAAGCTATGGGAGGGTCACTCGTTTGTACAAAGCCCAAGGGGAGGCATGGTATAGTTGGTTTGAGCTCTTAGAGCGATTTCACCGGGAAACCATACTCTATGTCCTAACCTAAACTAGGGGAGATTCTTTGCACGAAGCCCAATAGGAGGCTATGGGGAACCTAGTGTTGTACTAAGTTGAACAAGCACACATATCACACATATGAACAAACATGAACAAGTATGAACAAACATGAACAGGTATGAACAATTATATATATGACAAAGTGTGTGTATATAATGGAGTTTATGAAGGAAATATACCTGTAAGCATGATCCATTTGTATACACGGGGCTCGGGACTTATACTCGAGGAGAGGTCCACTTGAGTTTATTCAAAGCTATGTAAACAGGTATTCACAAAAGGGCTTGGGACTTATACCTACATGGAGGCCCATGGTTTTTTTGGGAAGATTTAAAGAAAACCTTCATTTTTGTTTTGTTATTCAAAGTTAAAAAACAAATTGATCGAGGTATGTACAAAAAGGGTGTACAATGAAATACCTAATTTCATGTACGGGAATGGGACTTATACCTATGTGGAGGCCCATGTTTTATTTTATAAAACATGGTTGATTGCTTTATTTACAGACGTGTCGTTTGAAAAACTGTTTGAAAGTTTGTTTTGAAAGAAAGTTTATTTATTTTGAATAAAAAGACTGTGTAAAAAGAAAAAAGGAGTGGGTCTTATACTCTCTAATATTCGAGAGGCCCCACATCGCTTTGAAAATCAATTGATCAATTACAAAGATTTAATCAATTGATCTTATATTTGAAATTGATATTTGAAACTTCTGAACCAAAAAACGCGCCAAGAACACAATCCCAACTGAAATTTGAAAATCTCTAAAACTGTGTTGTTTTGATCAAGTGATGGGTCTATCTCACTCGTTTTTTCACGAAGAACATGATGGTACCCTCACAATACATTTATTTTTACTCTAAGGTGATCAATTTTGGGATGAACCTGAAGAACCCTAATTCTGAATTTGAACATGAAATCGTGTATGATTGATGAATTATGAAATTGATTGAGGGCTAATGATCAGTGATAGTGCAGAAACAAGATGGCAAAGCAATATTTCATTTATGATGCATGATTCATAGAGTTTGAAGTTCAAGTGTTCTTACCTCAAAAACGACAAAACTGGAGATTTGATTCTTCAATATAGGTGTTACAGATGCTTTGTATCGATCTGGATAGCTTCAATGATGATTATGGAAGGTGTCTAGATGCTTGGAACCTCCAGAATTCATCTGAGCATGGCCATGGTACCCGATCTGCAGAAGCTTCAAGAGTGAATCGAATTTGATGATGGAGATGTTTCAGGTCATGTGTGAGTGTTTGGATAGTTCACATATGGTATATGGAATGTGTTTGGATGATTAGCTTGAGTAGAATTGGCCTGGAATTGATTTTGGCATGATGAGGCTAAGGTTATGCATATTTGGGAAGTGAGGTAGTGATTCTGAGTTTCTGGTGTTTTTGGAAGGTTTCAAAGGTTCAAACAACTTCCATATGGTGTTTGGGAAGTGTTAGAAGCATCACTTTGCTTAGAAATTCAAAGGTTTAGAGGTTGAGAATTTTACCTCTTTTGAAAACTATGAAACTTGCATTCTAAGAAAGAAAGAGAAAACCTTTGTTTATGAGGTTTTGGTGTGATTTTGAATGGAGTTTGGACCTCTATTTATAGGCCAAGAGTTCTGAACTCAGACCTTTGCAAGTTGATCAAGAATTGGTGATTTGGCTTAAGAGATAAAAAGGAATCTTTTACATTTAATGCAAAATGGTTAAAGTGACCAAACCATGGTTAAAACTCAAGCTTCTTATCCTCTTCCATTCTGATCTCAAACCAGAAAATATCTTCCAATTATTGCATTGGTGTGTCATCTGTAACACCCGTATATTTTAATTTTTAATTTAAATGAAAATTTAATTAATAATTAGAATTATATGTGGTTTGTGGGATTTAATTGGAAAAGGATGGTTATGGTGTTGGGCCATGTGTGATGTTAAGGAATGAGGGGGTGTTATGTTAGTAAAGGCCCTATTCTAATTAAGAGGTTATTTTATAAAATAATAAGGAATTGAGAATAAGAAAAGGAACGTGAAAAGCAGAGCAAAGGAGATGAGGGATTGGGAAGCTGGTACGTGAAGAGGAGCAATGGAGGGAGAGACCAATCAAGAATCTTTGGCTAAGGTAAGGGGGGACTCTCCGGTTATCATCTATTATCGTATTCTTGGATAATCATATTGATTAGGGGTGTTGTTGAGTCAATTGGATTATATGTCGGGTTTAGGGAGGTTATGAATTGATGAAAATTGCATGGATTATTGATTGATTATGTGTTGTTTTGATGTGTGATGATGAATAATGATGCAATTGATGATTAACTGCCTGTATATGACGTTTAGAGTCAATTTTGGACTCAGATTGAGTCAGATCGCAGGATCTGACGCAGACCCGAAAATCTGTGAAATCGCCAGTTCGCGCCGCGTCCTAGTGTTGGCGCCGCGAAGGCGTACTTTTTCCTCGCATCGCGCCGCGTGCATAGGTTGGCGCCGCGAACGTGTTTGTGTGCTTCAGGTCGCGCCGCGAAGTCTTGGTTGCGCCGCGTGCTGTAGCGTTAGTTGTTTTCTTGAAAAGTTAAATGATGTGTAACTTTCGAACCGTAGGTCCGTTTTTAGTGCCGTTTCGAGCACGATGAATCTTATGAGATAGCATATGTTTTAAATGATGAAATGAGGTGTGAACCCAATTATTTTTAAATATGATTTTATTTCTTGGTGTATGATGTATTGTACATATGTGTGATGAGATGTGTTAAATACATGATATGATGAAATATTAATCATGTGACGATTTGTTTAATTGGATGATGTATTGTTGACATATGTGATGAAATGTGACAATATGAGATGTTGTTTTGAAAAACATTATGAGGTGATGATTTGTTTAGAGTCGTATGATGATGACTGATTTGCTTTGAAATGATGTGAATACATGTGTGTCCTTATTTTTGATGATGATGATTGATGTGGACACTTGTATGTTCTTTAATGATGATGATGATTGATTATATTTGAATGATGCTAATGTATATAAACATACTTTGATGATGATGATGATGATGAAATGGGTTTTGATGATGTTACTCATTAGACTTGACGATGGTATAGTATGTTGTATATGTTGCATTCATTCATGTTCATTGATGATACTGTATCCATAAGGGTGTGTTGGATCAGTGAAGGGCATGATTCCCATCGTGTGGAATCTGTGCTGGCAGGGCCGTATCTTGGACGATGTTGGATCGGTCATGGGTTATTCCCATTTGATGAGGTTGGTACCACATGCATAGTGTCAGTTCATACATATGCATACTTTTATAACATGATTGGATGTATTCCAGTGTTATAAATATTGATGATGTGTTGGTTGTGTGTTTTGTTGAATTAATGTTGAGTATGATTGTCTGTTTGAAAGATGTGTTCTGTTGATGTTTGTGTAAACGATAGATGTTCCTGATAATCTGAATATGATGAAATTGGGTGAATGATATAACTATGATGTGTTGTTATTTAAGATGCAATAACATTTGTTAACTGTGATGAGACTCACCCTTACTGTTGACATTTTCAGATTGAGGATAGCTGCTTTCGACTTGGTGAGGATTAGCTCATAAGTCAGTGTATTAGTGTAGCGTCAGGTGTCATGCTCTGATATTGTAACACTGGGGGAACGTTAGATTAGAGTTTATGATGATACTCTATCGTGCTGTTATTGTATTAAATTATGTGGGATATTGCATAGATGATGTTATGCTTATCCGTATGATGAATTTTCCGCTGTGTAAACATGAGATGTTTATGTATTATGACAGATTGTTCCTTAGTGAAAGCATGACAATGAATTTATGATAATTTGTTTTAAATTGAATTGTGGCACCCTTGTTTTCATGTTTTACTCTGAAAATCATTTTATAAATTTCCGTGGGGTTTAGAAGGGTGTTACAATAGTGGTATCAGAGCAGGTCGGTCCGTCCGGCCAATTGTTGAGTCAGTTGAGTTGCACGACGGTTGAATACTGTCGGCATTTTTATTCCTTGGTATGCGACATGTGAGTGAATCACTGTCGGTACTTGGTTGTTTGTTGCAGGTGTGGGATTGAAACAAGTGGGGGAGAAGCTTCGCTTCTCGGTTTTGTTTCAGTTGAAGAAGATTGATTTAGTAGGCTGTTGTTGGAAACAGTGCGAGCGTTGTCGGAGTTTGTTGTTTCCCGAGTTGAAGGTGACTTGGAATTAAGACTTCACTGGGAATTGAGTTGGAACATCTTGAAGGAAGGTGATTAGAGGTAATTGACAGTTATTGTAAGAGAAGGAGATTGGAGAGTTGCGATGTGTCAGCTCTGCTGGTGTGCTGCGAAGTTGTCAGTTGAGTAGCCTTGCGTCTCGGAAGAGGTTCAGTTACGAGTTTGCAAGGAGGATTGTTGTCGTGATGTTGCAGAAAACGGACTTCGGCGGAGGAATGTGTCGCTTAAGTTATAAGGATGTTTGGGAGTGAAGAGATACGATAAGGGGCTGTTTGGAATGTGATAGAGTTGAAGAGAATGAGTTTTGGAGAGAGATTTTCGTAAGCAAAACGCAGGAAAATTGCTGAATAGCTGCGGAACTTCGAAAATTCATAACTGGAGTTCTGGACACCCGAATTGAGTTCCGTTTGAAGCGTCGGAAAGCTAATGAGATGAACTTTGTTATAAAAATGGTTGCAACAGCTGTAAGATAATTAATTGTGACAGGATGACGTTGGTAAGAGGCGAAGTTACGGTTACTCTTGTTCTTATAACTAGACTTGTTTATTGGTACTGCACGGGATGTCAGTGTTAGTGTTGAAGGGATCGAAGGAACAATTAGCAGGTTTGTTGAGGAGTAATTTTAAGAATTGAATTTACCAATTGAGGAGTTTTGGATATATCGTATAGAGTGTCACTGCATGATGTCAGTGTTGCATTTTTCGGGCAACGATTGGAAAATTCATATCTTGAGTTCCGAGTGTCGGAATGATGTGCCGTTTGAACCTACGAAGAGGAGGGACTGTGTTCTAATTTATGGGAGAGTTATAAATACAGTAGAGTGACCCTATGAGGAAAGGTTCTGAAGTCGGTTATGGAAGCGTGAAACTTGTTGAATAAGAATGCTTACTACCGTGATTGTTGGAAACAAAATTGAGTGTAACATGTTGTTGATGAGATGTTCGGTAATAAGGATGGTTTGAGGGCCGATGAATTTTAGTGAAGAGTGAATTAGTAGTAAAGATGGGATAAACTTTGGAACCCTTGGAATCGTATTTGTGATGGCAAAATAACGATGAGTATAAAAGGAGAATTGTAGGGAATTTCTAACATTTGTTGACGTGAGGAAGACTTTGTTGAGATTCCGAGTGGGATGATATTTGGACGTGAAGGATGTAATAGAATTTGGATTAAAACCACGAGTTATGAATGTTGTCTTGGTCTTGCAGGCTAATGGTATGGTTCAAAATTCGAAGTGTTTAGTGATCATAAGAGTTGAAGTACCTCTTTGATCAGAAAGGGCTTAATATGAGGCAGTAGAGATGATTAGAATATATTTTTGGATTAGGATTTTGGTTTGAATTACCATCCTAATGAGGAAAATATTGTGCTATTGTGTTGCGTAAGAAGTCCTTAAAATGTCGGTGCTAATGATGAATGAGTTGGATTTAATTGGACAATTTAGAGACTTGAGTTAGTATGTGAAGGCACTCCTAATAGCGTTAGATTGAGTGTGCTAGAAGATGACTAGTAGTATTCTTAACAAGATTAGAGAAGGTCAGAAAGATGATGTTGACTTGATCGATAGGTTGACTTTGAATTACCAAAGTAAAGGCGGTGAATTCAGAATCGACGAAAATGATGTAATGAGGTTGAGTGATTGGATTTGTGTAACTGATGTTTTGAGCCTCAGAAGGACATTCTATAAGGACACCGTAGTGAATTATTGGACTATGAAGATGTTAATAAGTTTGGGTGCAAACTCGGAAAATGGACACTATTATGTAGTAACGACGGTTTATGCTTAAATATGATTTTCAACTAATATTGACAAATTTAGGACTTGATCACCCTAAATCTCTTGTTGGTAGTAGATGGAATCATATAGAAGAGATAAGCTTGTTTTGTTACCTTAATGGTTTAAGATGTGATGAATACTAAGCCGTGAGAATAATCACTCACTATGTTGTGTGAACTTATGAAGAAGTGAATACGAAAGAGTGCAACATGGTGGATGATAACTTAAGACGGGTAATCAGAGTCGCGCAGTGAAAGTGTGATGTGGAGTAGTGTTACGAGTACTACTCGCGGGAAGTAAGGAATTAATATGTCGGAAGCCTACATAGAGGATATGTATTGATCTATATGTTGGATTTAGAATCCATTGGATGTAAGGATGTCGTGTCGAAGAATTATAACTCTTTTGAATAATTGCCGAGATGATGAATATGTTATTACGGTTGTACGTAGTTAACGAGTATGTATTCGGTGAAATTAAAACGAAGAGTTGATGTTATATGAGGTTGTAATAATTTTGTGCCGTTATTGAGGTGATATTGTAGATTCCAGATATAATGAGGAATTATACTCTATGAAGGGAGAAATTGATTTAATTCTTAGTAGAGAGCGTGATTCAGTTTGAGCTATTTTGTAAGCAATGGTATATTGGGACTGATGAGTGTAATTATAATTACTTGTGTGCACTCGTTCCGATGGCCGTGATGTTTAATAGATGTAAAAAACTCAAGAATTTGTTTTTGAGTGCGAGTAAGTATTATTGAGTGGTAAATTGGTACCATGAATGATGAAGAATGATTCTTGAAACGAATGAGTAAAGAGAGTCGGAATCGGGTAAAACTCAGAAATCTATTTGGTATAGATGATTGTGATGAGTAGTCAGAGTAGTGCGGAAAAAGCGGAATGTAACGTGTTGGAATATTTACTGGTGTGACTTAAGAGGAGTCAGATAATTGGAATTCAATGGTATAAGAATACGAGTATTGAGTTTCTTGAAGGAAGTGGTTGATGAAAAATGTAAGTATTACATTATCACTTAGATGGAAAAGTGTGTCTAAGGTTGGTATGTTTGGTAGATGGAATGCATTACTGCAGTGTTGATCAGTGTGATCATACTATGGATTGTGTAATTGTAATTCTCAGTTGTTGAGTGTATTGTATAGGTTATGCCTCAATGTTCTATTGTAGTTAACCTTTTAGAGATATAATGAGTGGTACAACTTTTGATGGTCAAATGCGACGTAAGAACTGGGATTTGAACGTATGAAACATGTTCCCTGTTGGTGATGTCAGATGAATTTTGAGGATTGACTGATGGTAATGTTAATTGGGAACTGGAGAGTCAGGTGAAGGACTCTTATACGAGCTGGTTACTTGAGGTATGTTTTCGAGGACGAAAACTCTTTTAGTGGGGGAGAGTTGTAACACCCGTATATTTTAATTTTTAATTTAAATGAAAATTTAATTAATAATTAGAATTATATGTGGTTTGTGGGATTTAATTGGAAAAGGATGGTTATGGTGTTGGGCCATGTGTGATGTTAAGGAATGAGGGGGTGTTATGTTAGTAAAGGCCCTATTCTAATTAAGAGGTTATTTTATAAAATAATAAGGAATTGAGAATAAGAAAAGGAACGTGAAAAGCAGAGCAAAGGAGATGAGGGATTGGGAAGCTGGTACATGAAGAGGAGCAATGGAGGGAGAGACCAATCAAGAATCTTTGGCTAAGGTAAGGGGGGACTCTCCGGTTATCATCTATTATCGTATTCTTGGATAATCATATTGATTAGGGGTGTTGTTGAGTCAATTGGATTATATGTCGGGTTTAGGGAGGTTATGAATTGATGAAAATTGCATGGATTATTGATTGATTATGTGTTGTTTTGATGTGTGATGATGAATAATGATGCAATTGATGATTAACTGCCTGTATATGACGTTTAGAGTCAATTTTGGACTCAGATTGAGTCAGATCGCAGGATCTGACGCAGACCCGAAAATCTGTGAAATCGCCAGTTCGCGCCGCGTCCTAGTGTTGGCGCCGCGAAGGCGTACTTTTTCCTCGCATCGCGCCGCGTGCATAGGTTGGCGCCGCGAACGTGTTTGTGTGCTTCAGGTCGCGCCGCGAAGTCTTGGTTGCGCCGCGTGCTGTAGCGTTAGTTGTTTTCTTGAAAAGTTAAATGATGTGTAACTTTCGAACCGTAGGTCCGTTTTTAGTGCCGTTTCGAGCACGATGAATCTTATGAGATAGCATATGTTTTAAATGATGAAATGAGGTGTGAACCCAATTATTTTTAAATATGATTTTATTTCTTGGTGTATGATGTATTGTACATATGTGTGATGAGATGTGTTAAATACATGATATGATGAAATATTAATCATGTGACGATTTGTTTAATTGGATGATGTATTGTTGACATATGTGATGAAATGTGACAATATGAGATGTTGTTTTGAAAAACATTATGAGGTGATGATTTGTTTAGAGTCGTATGATGATGACTGATTTGCTTTGAAATGATGTGAATACATGTGTGTCCTTATTTTTGATGATGATGATTGATGTGGACACTTGTATGTTCTTTAATGATGATGATGATTGATTATATTTGAATGATGCTAATGTATATAAACATACTTTGATGATGATGATGATGAAATGGGTTTTGATGATGTTACTCATTAGACTTGACGATGGTATAGTATGTTGTATATGTTGCATTCATTCATGTTCATTGATGATACTGTATCCATAAGGGTGTGTTGGATCAGTGAAGGGCATGATTCCCATCGTGTGGAATCTGTGCTGGCAGGGCCGTATCTTGGACGATGTTGGATCGGTCATGGGTTATTCCCATTTGATGAGGTTGGTACCACATGCATAGTGTCAGTTCATACATATGCATACTTTTATAACATGATTGGATGTATTCCAGTGTTATAAATATTGATGATGTGTTGGTTGTGTGTTTTGTTGAATTAATGTTGAGTATGATTGTCTGTTTGAAAGATGTGTTCTGTTGATGTTTGTGTAAACGATAGATGTTCCTGATAATCTGAATATGATGAAATTGGGTGAATGATATAACTATGATGTGTTGTTATTTAAGATGCAATAACATTTGTTAACTGTGATGAGACTCACCCTTACTGTTGACATTTTCAGATTGAGGATAGCTGCTTTCGACTTGGTGAGGATTAGCTCATAAGTCAGTGTATTAGTGTAGCGTCAGGTGTCATGCTCTGATATTGTAACACTGGGGGAACGTTAGATTAGAGTTTATGATGATACTCTATCGTGCTGTTATTGTATTAAATTATGTGGGATATTGCATAGATGATGTTATGCTTATCCGTATGATGAATTTTCCGCTGTGTAAACATGAGATGTTTATGTATTATGACAGATTGTTCCTTAGTGAAAGCATGACAATGAATTTATGATAATTTGTTTTAAATTGAATTGTGGCACCCTTGTTTTCATGTTTTACTCTGAAAATCATTTTATAAATTTCCGTGGGGTTTAGAAGGGTGTTACATCATCACTTGGATTATAGGTCATGTAGTCTTGAAACTTAGTGAAAAATGGTGAAAATTCAAGTGAAAAGTTCACTAATGTCAAAATTCAAAACCATGGCTACACTCCATATTTTTTCATGCTCTTGGACATTTTGGAAAGCTCATGTTATGTATTTCAAAACCCTAGTTGGAAGTTTCTTCAAGACCTTTAAGGAAATAGGTGAAAAAGATCCATGAACTTTGAAGAAAATGAGATTTTAAGTGCATTTTTTCAAAATATGCCAACTTTGAAGCTCCATATCTCTTAAATGGTTGACCTTATGGAAAAAAATTATATGTGTCAAAGTTGTTTATTGGATCAAAATCTACAACTTTCATGTTGGAAGTTTTTTTCAGTTTGTAGGTGAAATTTTGAGAAATTCCCTTCCAAAGTTTGGAAAAAACCATTGAAAAACACTTAGAAAATTTTCTAAGTATGAAAGTCAAGCTTTTGACTTTTTGATTCTTGATTGATTTTCTTGATTTTTCTTGATCAAATGACTTCATATATCATATATTGATGATTCAAAACTTCAAAAGTCATAGTTGACCAAAATTCCCCAAAAGTCAAAGGTGATCTTGTACAGTTGACTTTTTCAGACGAATCGCGTTTCTGGAGATTTCAAATGAAACAGGCTATCCTCACCAAATGAATGGTATGAATGGATCACATTGAAGCATTAGAGGATATTGATCCATGGTTTGAGTTGTGGCACCATGTCCTGATTAAAAAGTCAGTTATTCAGTGAATTAGGTCAAAAAACCCTAATTGTCGACCTGATGAAATTGATGACTGTGGATCTTGAATTGAGATGCAATTTCCATTGGATATTGTCATAGGGATTATTTGAAGATAATTGAAACCTTTGATTGACTTCCTGGGGATTTTTAGGGTTTCCCAAATGTGATCCCTGATTTTGGTCCCTGATAGTTCAAAACCCTAATCTGATGATTTGAAATTTCACTGTTGATCAATCCTTGTGTAGGATATGTCTTGAGTCAATAGATTAGGTCAAAATGATGTACTTGGGGTCTTGATGTCATGTCCCAAGTCATTAGGTCAAATCCTGAGCAAAAGTCAGGAGTATACTGTCTTCAATCAAAACCCTAATCTGGTTGAGTCACAGCTTTTGCTTGTTGAAATGAAACTTTTGAGGACCAAATATTGATTGTTGATGAAGATGGTTCTTTTGAGATGAAGGGAGAACAAAACCCTAATTGATTGTTGCTTGTACTGATGAGTGATTTCTTGTTTAAATCCTGCTGAGTCACAAGTAACAAACACAAGCTATGCAACTTGTTAGAGATGCAAATGATGTATATGCAAATGATATGAGGTGGTATCTTAGGTCAAAAATTGGGGTATGACAGATGCCCCTATTTAAGTTTCTTCAACCTGAGATATGAAGATTGAAAATCTTCGTTTTGATAGGGTGGAAGAGACTTAAATATCAGAAGACGCAAATTTTGGACCTAAGATACCAAAATTGCGAATGATGCAAGGATATCTTTACCGAGGGGATATCAAGCTGACTCCGCTGGGGAAAAGAGACCGGGAAGGATTCCTCAATCCGTTTTTAGAACGAGAAACCGTTTTTTTTTTGGGAAAGCAAGTGTATGCTTCACCGGGGAATGATAGCTTTGTAAGAAAAGCTTACCTATCGACATTATCGACTATCAACATGGGGATAAACTTGTTTAATAATGCGAAGGTGAAGGGTATGAAACTAGATTACCGACTATCACCATGGTGATAGACTTGACATGGTAAAAAGAGTTTCAAAGGTTCGGTTAATATTATCGACTATCAGCATGGTGATAGACATGTTAAATAATATAACCAGAACAAAAGGTTACCGACTACCAGCCTCGTGATAGTGGCTTTGAAGACATGATCAATTATCAGCCAAGTGATAAAATGATTCTGGAGACTTTGCTAGGGAAATTACTGGTTATTCAGCCTTGTGAACAGTAATAAGGCCCTGATTGTCAAATGGTCTTCATGATTGATTTCCTTGAGAGGAAAAGTCTTTTGGCAGAGACATAAGCTGCTCGGATGATGAGGCTATTGCTTATTGTCTGTTTTTCACGACTCTATTTGAGGAATCGGAATTTGAATCTCTAGTAAAGACAAGGTTCTAACCAAGAATGAATTGGAAAGAAACAGTCAAACAAGACTTTGTACCCAATGAGGAATGAACTCGAATGGGGATTTTCTCCTTTATTTTGAGAGGAGAAACTAAAGCAACCTTCTTCCACGAGGAATGATCTCAGTGGGGAACTGGAGAAAGAAGATGTTCTTTCTGCTTATGGGTGACAACCTACTGGAGAGATGACACGCCCGTACCTGTTTCTTTTTTCTTCTTTTTTTCTTTTTTTGCTTTTTCTCTCTTTTTTTTTTGGGATAGATATATCCTGAACAAGTGATTTTAGGCAGACATTTGAAAAATGCAATGATGCATAAATGATGCAAATATGTATGAATGATGAATGTTATGAATGTCACTTGCATGCTGACGATACTGACAGACAAAGAAATGTATACTGGAGAAGGACCGACGTCGCAATACAACCAGATACTTGGCAAATGTTCTTCAACACGGTGTAGATAACACGGTGTCGCGAATGGTATTGCATGCTTTAATCTTCTCTGGGGATGATAAGCATCTTTTCTTATTGAGATGGAAGAACCTTTTCACTGGAGATAAAAAATCTTCCTCACTGGGGATAAAAGACCTTCTTCACCGGGGATAGAAGAGCTTTTCCTATCATAATCTTTGATTCATCCTATGGAGATAGCTGTTGATGTTCCTTCTGTTGTTCACAACTCAAAGGAAAGTTTCGCTTTTATTTTGAAAAAGAAAAGTGAATTCATTTAAAACTTCTTTTTCTTTTCTTTCAAAAGTGAATAACACAATTAAAGCGTCATTTTACAAGCTAAAAGAAATTAGAGATTGCAAACAAATGGGCACAAGGCTCAAATTTATTTAATAGGATGGTAATCAGCTAAAGGCGTGATTCCATGGAGTATTTACAAAAGTTGGAAATGGTAATTATGCGGAAAAGGCTACATTGAAAGCAATAACCACTATTCCCCCTAACAACTTTGAGTTCCAACTGTGCTTGTCGCTTCAGATTGGCGATGATTTGATTGAAAATCCTTTGATGAAAAAGACTCCTCAGGTGACGAAGTATGGACTGATGTAGTTACTTTGTCATAAATCCCTAATTTTTGCCTAGATTGCCCTTTCAGGTTTTCAATCTACCAGGATGAATTTTTTCTGTTTATTGTCTCTAATTTTTGCCTGGACCGCCCTTTCGGGTTTTCAGTCCACCGAGACGCTCATTTTTGCCTAAGTCGCCCTTTGCGGGTTTTCGACTTACCGAGCTGTTCTTTTGTATTTTTAGACAAAGTATTTCTTGACTGCATCAGCATTCACAGGATGTGGGAGTTCATCACCATCCATGGTTGCAAGAGTCATGGCGCCGCCAGAAAATGTTCTTTTGACAACATACGGGCCTTCGTAATTAGGAGACCATTTGCCCCTAGAATCTCGTTGAAAAGACAAGATCTTTTTAAGCACGAGGTCGCCTTCTTGAAATTCACGAGGTCGAACCTTTTTGTTGAAAGCTTGTTTCATCCTTGCTTGGTACAACTGTCCATGGTATAGAGCAGTCATACGTTTTTCTTCGATTAAGTTCAACTGATCGTATCTGCTTTGACACCATTCAGCCTCTGATAACTTAGTCTCCATGAGGACTCTCATTGATGGTATTTCAACTTCTACAGGGAGCACAGCTTCCATGCCGTATACTAGAGAAAAGGGAGTTGCCCCTGTTGAAGTACGCACTGAAGTACGGTACCCATGTAAAGCAAATGGCAGCATTTCATGCCAGTCTTTGTAAGTGACGACCATTTTCTGGACGATCTTCTTAATGTTCTTGTTGGCGGCTTCAACGCCGCCGTTCATTTTTGGTCTGTAAGGAGAAGAGTTATGATGCTCAATCTTGAATTCCTCACACAATTCTTTCATCATTTTGTTGTTCAAGTTTGAACCATTGTCAGTAATGATCTTGCTGGGAACACCATATCGGCAAATGATGTTATTCTTGATAAACCTCACAACCACTTGTCTTGTAACATTGGCGTAAGATGCTGCTTCGACCCATTTGGTGAAGTAATCAATTGCCACTAAGATGAAACGATGACCGTTTGAAGCTTTCGGTTCGATCATTCCAATCATGTCGATACCCCACATGGAGAAAGGCCATGGAGATGAGAGAACGTTGAGTAGAGTCGGCGGTACATGGATCTTATCTGCGTAGATCTGGCACTTGTGACATCTCTTCACGTGTTTATAACAGTCAGATTCCATTGTCAACCAATAGTATCCTGCTCTTAAGATCTTCTTGGACATTGCATGCCCATTTGAATGAGTTCCAAAGGACCCTTCATGCACTTCATGCATTAACATGTCTGCTTCGTGTCTATCCACGCATCTGAGCAAAACCATGTCGAAGTTTCTTTTGTATAGCACATCTCCGTTCAGGAAGAAACTGCCAGAAAGTCTCCTTAGAGTTTTCTTATCTTTGTTTGTTGCCCCAAGCGGGTACTCTTGAGTTTGAAGGAAGCGTTTGATGTCGTGGAACCACGGTTTATCATCGATGACTACTTCAGTTGCAAACACATAGGCGGGCCTTTCAAGGCGCGTAATTTAGACTTTAGGCATATCATTCCAATGATTGACTTTGAACATGGAAGATAGAGTAGCCAAGGCGTCTGCCATTCGATTTTGATCTCGAGGTATATGATGCAATTCAACCTTGTTGAAGAAAGTCAACAGACGTCTTGCATAATCTCTGTAAGGAATCAAGCCAGGGTGGTAAGTTTCCCATTTGTCTTTGATTTGGTTGATCATAAGGGCTGAATCTCCATATATGTCAAGGATCTTGATCCTTAAGTCAATGGCTTCTTCGAGACCCATGATACAAGCTTCATATTCTGCGATGTTGTTGGTGCAATCAAATAGTAATCTGGCGGAGAACGGGATATGAGTACCCTTGGGAGTGATGATGATTGCCCCAATTCCATTGCCAAAAGCGTTTACTGCTCCATCAAAAATTAGGCCCCATCTTGATCCAGGATCAGGACCTTCTTCAGGTAACGGTTCGTCACAATCTTTCATCTTCAAGTACAAGACATCTTCATCAGGAAAGTCAAACTTGAGAGATTGATATTCATTAATTGGTTGATGCGCCAAGTGATCGCCGAGAATGCTTCCTTTGACCGCTTTTTGGGCACGGTACTCGATGTCATATTCAGATAACAACATTTGCCATCGGGCAATCCTTCCTGTTAATGCAGGCTTTTCAAAGACATACTTGATCGGATCCATTTTGGAGATTAACCAAGTAGTATTGTTGATCATGTATTGGCGGAGACGTTTTGAAGCCCAAGCCAAAGCACAACATGTTTTTTCGAGCATGGAGTAACGAGACTCACAATCTGTGAATTTCTTACTCAGGTAATAGATGGCATGCTCCTTCTTGCCGGTTTCATCTTGCTGTCCAAGCATACAACCCATGGATTCTTCTAACACAGTAAGGTACATGATTAGTGGTCTTCCTTCAACTGGAGGAATCAATAATGGTGGTTCTAACAGGTATTCCTTGATACTGTCGAACGCTTTCTGGCAATCTTCAGTCCATACAACCCCTTGATCTTTGCGGAGAAGCTTGAAAATTGGCCCACAAGTAGCAATCATTTGAGAGATAAATCTGGAGATATAGTTTAATCGTCCAAGAAATCCTGTTACTTGCTTTTCAGTTTTTGGTGCAGGCATCTCTTGAATAGCTCTGACTTTGTCGGGATCCACTTCAATACCTCTTTGGCTGACAATGAAACCCAAGAGTTTTCCAGATCTAACCCCAAAAGTACATTTGTTAGGATTCAAACGGAGCTGATATTTCCTTAGTCGTTGAAACAACTTCAAAAGGTATTCAACATGTTCTTCTTCTGTGCTGGACTTGGCTATCATGTCGTCCACATAAACTTCAATTTCTTTATGCATCATGTCATGAAAGAGAGTAGTCATCGCCCTTTGGTAAGTTGCGCCTGCATTCTTTAATCCAAACGGCATCACTTTGTAGCAAAAGGTACCCCATGGGGTGATGAAAGATGTCTTCTCCATGTCTTCGGGAGCCATCTTGATCTGATTATAACCGGAGAACCCGTCCATGAAGGAAAAGACGTTGAACTTAGCGGTGTTATCAACCAGCATGTCAATATGTGGTAATGGAAAGTCATCTTTTGGACTGGCTTTGTTCAAGTCACGGTAGTCAACACACATTCTGACTTTGCCATCTTTCTTTGGAACTGGCACTATGTTGGCCAACCATTGAGGATACTCTGAGGTGACTAGAAAACCTGCGTCGAGCTGTTTTTGAACTTCCACTTTGATCTTGTTAGCCACATCAGGGTGAGTCCTTCGCAATTTCTGCTTAACCGGCGGACATTCTGGCTTCAATGGCAAGTAATGCTGCACAATATTGGTATCCAACCCAGGCATGTCTTGGTAAGACCAGGCAAACACGTCAACATATCCTTTGAGAAGGTCTGTCAACTTACTCTTGATATCAGTATCAAGCAGCGATCCAATGGTCACTTCTTTTTTGTCTTCTTCAGAACCCAAGTTGATCTTTTCTAAAGGCTCTTTGTGAGGCAGAATGGCTCTTTCCTCGTGCTTAAGTAATCGAGAGATCTCGTCCGGGATCTCCTCTTCTTCCTCTTCTTCGGCTTCGAACACAGGAAACTCAAAGTTGGGAGAGGGCATAGGGTTATTGCATTCAATGGGTTTATCAATAGTAAATCTGCACATATGATTTATATTTATTTCAGAAAATTTATGAATGCAAGAGTGTATGCAGATTTTTTTTTGAAAAGTTTTTTTTTTTATTTGGTTTTTTTTTTTGGTTTTTTAGGATTACCATTTCCAGAAAAAAGCAAAAAAATAAAACACATAGTGTAGGGAATTCAAAATGACACTTTATTTATGATTCATTTTTGAAACAAAGCCCTAAACACAAACTCATTTGTCTTGGGCAGGACAAAGAGGGAAACTTTTAAAACAAAACCCTATACACAAAGTTATTTGGGCGGAACATTTAAAAGCAAAGCCCTATAAAACATCTCTCTGCTTTGGGCAAGGCAGGAGATCAAAATAACAGCGAGGTGATTACTTTGAGCGGCGAACAACATTCGGAACGTCAACAGCTTTCCAGTAGCAACGAACTCCTCTGTGTATTATGTATTCAGGAAAATTATCCCCAGAATTATCTTCAGTATTGACATTGACCGCTGGTCGAGCAGAATTTGAAGGTCCTGGTTTGTCACCCTTGTTCTTTGTAGAGTTGAAACGGTCTTCTTCTACTTCTTGAAGAGCATAAGATGAGTCACAATCTTCAGAATTTTCAGGATGTATTTCCCAGTCTTCAGGATGAAGAGACTCATTGTCAGAGACACTTTCTGAGTCAGTTGCGGGACCATCTTCCCCTTCATCCTCAAAAATGGCATTTATGTGATAATAACCATCTTCAGGATTATGAACCTTGGCAGATGCATTGAAGTTGAAATTTTCAGTAATTTCAGGCTGCTGTGAAAATTGAGAGCATTTGTAAGTCTCTTCTGGTTGACTATTATATTCAAAGGGATCTCCCCATCCAGTTGGTTGGATGTCTTCAATCGCAATCTTTGAACTTTCAGGTGCAGTATATTTCACCATATAATCAAATTTTCCACTTGGTTGTCCCAAGGTATCCCAGACCTCTGCAGGAATAGGCTCAGTTTCGTTGTCTTTGGATTTCTGTGACGGAGGATATGGTTCTTCCTGAGATATGTATCCTGAGTCATTGAGATAACATTTCCATTCTTCTTCAGTATCGGAGAGACCTTCTTCGATGCATTCTTCGATAAGGACATTAACCTCTTGAGGAATTGGGTTAAGGAATCCTCCACTAATGAATGTTTCTTTGATCGGACGAAGGGTTTCATCCTTCTTGGTGCAGTTTGAGAACGTTGGTGAACATCCGAGACCTGCTCTAGTTTCATTCTTGGTAGGGATCACAACTTGCCCCCAGCCAGTGGTAGTTCCATCTTTCACTACTTTTACTGCCTCTTTGTAAGAAGAGATTGACGCTTTCTTTTTGGAAGATTCGTCTTCTAAAGAGAGACCTTGGAACTGAGTTCCTTCCACATCATCAGCACCAATGAAAGAGAAATTGGATAAATGACTCACCATCAAGGCTTGTTCTCCACTTATCGTTACCAATTTTCCATTTGTTACAAATTTTAACTTTTGATGGAGCGTAGAAGTTACTGCCCCTGCTTCATGGATCCATGGTCGTCCTAACAGACAGCTATAAGCAGCTTGAATGTCCATGACCTGGAAGGTGATTTGAAATGTATGTGGACCAATTTTCATGGGAAGGTTGACTTCGCCGATAACAGATTTTCGCGATCCATCAAATGCTTTGACAACTACACCACTGAACTTCATAGGCATTCCTTGGTAAGACAAGCGAGCAAGAGTCGTCTTTGGCATAACATTCAAGGAAGATCCGGTGTCTACCAGCACATTGGACAAAGAGTCTGACTGACAGTTCATAGAAATGTGCAAAGCAAGATTGTGATTTTTACCCTCCTCGGGGAGTTCTTCTTCACAGAAGCTTAAATTGTTGCAAGCTGTTATGTTAGCTATTATCCCATCAAAGTGGTCAACAGTCACATCATGATCGACAAAAGCTTGATCCAAGAATCTCATCAGGGCTTCCCTGTGGGCTTCTGAATTCAACAGCAATGAAAGTATTGAGATTTTTGAAGGAGTCTGCATAAGCTGATCCACAATCTTGTATTCACTTCTTTTTATAAGCTTCAAAATTTCGTCAAAGTCAGGATTGACATTAGTTCCACTGGATTGACCAACATCAGTGCTTGTATTACTGACAGGAATTTCCACAGGATTCCCCACCGGTGTATTGATAGGATTATGTCCGGTTGTAGGAACAACAGGTTGCTTTGGAGGTAGTGGAGTATACACACGTCCACTTCTTGTTACTCGACTCACATCAGCGATGTTTACAACGGATGAAAGAGTAGGTAAAGGAACTTCTTGTCCATTCTTTATCATTGTTGCATTGTAGTTGTATGGAACTGCCTTGTCAGAGTCATAAGGAATAGGTCCAGGTAGACAAATGATCAGAGGAGCAATAGGAACCTTTGGCTTGTCGTAGGTAACTTCTATGCGCTCGGGCATGTTGAAATGAGGAACGATGACGTTAACTTTAGGCATTTCCGAGTTGATATCTGAGACTAAAAGCTCATGCGGATAACATCCTATCATGTTAACTTCATCTTCATTCCTATTTCTGTAGATCTGAATAGTACCATTATCTAGCAAGACTTGAAGATCTCTTCTCACAATCGAACATCCGTGAGGATCTACACAACATATGCTACAGGAACCGTAGTGATGCTGGCGAAAATTCTGCCCTCGACAGAGAGTGGCGTGCATTTGTACCAAATCTGCTCTTGAGAAATTGATATTATAGACTCGGTATGGACCAGGACATCCGTACACCATGTTTTTAACATGCCCTCCATGATTGGGCAGCGGATTTGCTTGCACATTTGGATTCAAATTTCTGAAAGAGAGGAGATTAGATCTAACCAACCTCTGAACTTCATATTTCAAAGCTATGCAATGCTCAAGATCATGGCCAGGCGCTCCTTGATGATAAGGGCATGAGACCTCAGCTTTGTACCACCATGGGAGTTTTTCAGGTACTGGTGGTGGTGCTTTAGTTTGAACAAGACCTCTTTCAATCAAAGCAGGGTACAATTCTGTGTAGGTCATTGGAATCGGATCGAACTGTGGAGCTCTTTGCACACGATTCTGATTATTGTTAAACTGCTGAGCCTGTTGTCGAGGCTGTTGTTGTTGAAACTGCGGGGTAAATCCCGGATTTGGTGCTGTATTAACGACTGGCGCAATGGCAGCAATCTGTTGTTGACGATTGACGTTTCCTCTTGGCTTTCCTTGGGATACCATGTCAACACTTTGTTCTTTCTTCTTTTGGAAACCACCCCCGAACTTTTTGGTTCCGCTTGAAGATCCACCTTCTTTAGTTAGACGTCCGGTTCGGACTCCTTCTTCTAAACGCATCCCCATGTTTACCATCTCGGTGAAATCACTTGGAGCACTAGCAATCATGCGTTCATAATAAAACGGGCTGAGAGTATTCAAGAAGATCTTTGTCATCTCTTTTTCTTTTAACGGTGGATTAATCTGAGCAGCAGTTTCTCTCCATCGTTGGGCATACTCTTTGAAAGCTTCATGGTCTTTCTGAGCCATGGATCGAAGCTGATCTCTGTCTGGAGCCATATCCAAGTTGTATTTGTATTGTCGGACAAAGGCCTCGCCTAGATCGTTGAAAGTCCGAATATTAGTGCTATCCAAATCTGTGTACCACTTCAGTGCGGCACCAGTCAAACTGTCTTGAAAGTAATGGATAAGCAACTGATGATTATATGCATAGGTAGACATCTTCCTAGCATACATCACAAGATGGCTTTGTGGACAAGAACTACCTTTGTACTTCTCAAAGTCAGTGACCTTGAATTTAGCAGGTATTTGTACACTGGGAACCAAACATAGCTCCTGGGCATTCTTTCCAAACAAATCTTTGCCACAAATAGCTTTGACTTCCAGTTGAATCTTGTTGAATTGTTCTTGGAGATCTTCCACAAGATTACGCTGATTTGTGCTATCATCCTGATCATGATAAATCTCATTCCCACCATAAGGAACAGTGTGAACCGTAGGGGTCGGAACTGTCATAGTGGGTTGAGAAAGTGCCATAGTGATTTGGGAAAAAGTCACCCCTGAATGTGGAATAAACGCCGAACCCTGTGTAGCAGGCGCTTCAGTTGTAGTTGTTTGAACCCCAGAGAAATTATGGCGGAAACCTGCACCAAAGCTGAAAGACGTGCCCCAACCTTCTGGCATGGAGAAAGATGGAATGCTGAATGCAACTGTAGAAACTGGAGTAGTGACTTCAGATGTTACCGTTGCTTGACTGTTGGGTGGCGGCTGCTGATTCTGTGCGGCCATTAGGGAGTCAACCAGAGTAGTGAGACTTTCCAATTTTTCCTGAAGGGTGGTCACTGTACCACGGAGCTCAATATTCTCTTGTTCAGAGTGTTCCATTACTCTTCTTCTGTTTGAACGAGTATTGTATCTGTGATCTGATTGCGATCGCGGTCGAGAAACTTTGAGACGCGACAGCTTGACGATCTATTGGAGAAAGATCCAAAAGATGAGACTCTATACAACAGACTCGATATGCAGAATGATGTATGCAAAAAGAAATTTATGATTTTTCCAATTATTTTGAAGATTATTTCCTTGCAAACATTTGAACACAAACTATTCTTTTTATTGAAATAATGGGAAATGTTACAACATTGGAGCATAGCTCCTTACAAAAGAAAATGATAAATAAAAAGCTAAACAATCCTAAGCATCTTCATCAGATGAAGAACCAAATGCATTGTGCAGCTTGAGCTTCAGGATTTCTTTCCCATAGTGAGCTTTCAATTCGGCCTTTTCGGTCCTCAGCCTGTCAACAACATTCTTCCAGTCGTCAGGCATCGGAGCGTTGCTTGTTGAACCTTCAAGATTTCTCTTGCTTTCTTTGATGTACCTCTTGATTGCAGCATCTTTCTGACGGATCTTCTCATCTTTACTCATGAGCCAACCATCTTGATAATAAAGAGTTTCTTCGTGATCTTTCACTCTTTTCTTCAACTTTCTGTTTTCCATATCAGTCTTACGAAACTTTTCTTCCCAAGCGTCTTTTTCTAACCTCATCTTGGCTAAAATCTCTTGGTATTCTTTCGTAGTGTCAATGGGAATGTTGGGTAGTTGAGACACCGCAAGGAACATGGGTTTTTCATAATCATAAGGCATTTGAAACTCCCTTGCTCTTTTCTTCACCCAACAGGTATAGGCGTTTGTAGCAATGCAGTTTCTTTCCCCACCTTTTTCTTTTCTTCGGACGTCGTACCAAGCTCTTATCATTCTTGTTTTCAACCCTTGAGGATCCTCCCCTTCTCGGTAAAAGTAGCATTCCACTGCGAGACCAATGGGTTTAGCTGAATTTGCATACCCGAGTTGTCGTCGGGCTAGGACCGGATTGTAGTTAATTCCTCCTTGTGTACCAATGAGAGGTACGTTGGCGAACTCTCCACAACTATTAATGGTTTCTGTACCACAGCGAGCCAAGTTATACCAATGAATATCATTATTAGTAAGAGACATAAGTCTTCGAGGCCAACGTAAGCCTTCTCGGTTTTCCGTGAAGATAGGAGACTTAGGTAAGTGTGAAACAATCCATTTGTACAAAAGAGGTGCACAACATACAATGATTCCACCGCCTTGGCGATTCCTATGATGAATAGAGAAATACGTGTCACCAAGCAAAGTCGGAACAGGATTTCCAATCAGAAAGATCTTTATGGCGTTGATATCAACAAAGTCGTTGACGTTGGGAAACAGAACCAACCCATAGATGAGCAAGGCTAGTACAGCTTCAAAAGCTATCATGCTACCAGTTTCGATGAAATCAAAGGCTTTCTTTATTAGAAACTGCGAAGTTAAACCCGGAAGGTTTCCTTTGGTAGTCCAATTACTCTCTACTTCAGATTTCTTTAAGTGGATACTTGCTGCAATGACTGGTGACTTAGGAATGGCTTCCAAACCATTGAAAGGTATTTTGTCAGACACAGGAATACCCAAAAGATTGGCATATTCTTCCAAGGTTGGTACCAACTGATAGTCTGGAAAGGTGAAACACCGGTAGACGGGATCATAGAACTGAACCAGAGTTTTGAGAAGTCCTTCATCAACGTGAGTGTTCAAGATAGGCAAAAGCTTTCCATGGCTTTTCCTAAAATCAGAAGGATCTTGTACAGAAGATGCTAACTCTTTCAGTCTTTCCACATTAGGCATTTTGAAATTGTACTTTTTGGTATGCCTTTTTACCCCTTCCATAACTTAATCCTATAATGTTTGCAAAGAAAATTCTCTAAATTTTTTTGGAAAAATCATGTTTTTATGGAAAAAGATGGGTTTTTTAATGAATGTATGAATACATGGATGCATGGATGCCACATATTCAAACATGGTAAAGCAAACATGGTGCGACAAACATGGTAGCGCAAACATGGTACTACAAACATGGTATTGCAAACATGGTAACACAAACATGGTACACATAGGTTCAAAGGTCCAGCGTCACGAGCATGAGGTCAGAGAACCAAACATGGGATAGTACTAGGGTTTATCACCTGCAAAACATGTTCTACTGATACGTCAGAGTCTACATTTTTCTTTCGGATATTACCGGCTTGCAGAACTGAACTTGTGAGCCAGCAATATTCTCAAGAAAAACTCGTCTGAGTGTGGTTCTCCGCATGACAACTAATCCAAGTCTACACCTGAATAGTTTCTGCACCACAACCTAATAAGGCCAGGATGGGTTATGGGTTCTACAGCCAACTCAGCTTCTACAGTTCAATGAAAGCAATAATGTCTTCGCAACTGAACTTGCTAAACATATACTACCAACAAGGAACCTCCACTGAGCGGAAGGATTCTCATGCTGACTTTATAAGGATTGAACTCCTTGTATGCCATACATGACTATACCCTCCACCTATTTCTTATGTGTACTTAATCCGGGTTAGGATTTGTCCATAATGTATCACTTGTAACAGAATCACACAAGTAACAGAACCAAGGAACCACACATGTAACAAGAATAAAATAAAAACAAAACAAATAGAAATAACCCTTTCTTTGGAAACAATAAAAAGTTTCGTCCCCAGTGGAGTCGCCATTTTTCTGTCGCGGGCGAAAAATCGTTATCTTTTTTCGGGATGAGACACCTGATGCCTTCTTTGGGCTCGAGTGCTCAAAAAAATGATTTTTCTTTTGTACGGACCAAACTTTTTATTGTTTCCAAAGGAGGAAAAGGAAAAAAGTTGCAATAACCTAAAAACAGATGCAAAGCCTGAAACTAAAAGCAATGCATAAGTGGGGGAGAGATTCCAGGTAAGAGGGTTGGTTATACGAAGGGAAGGTATTAGCACCCAACGTATCTATAGTACTCTATAGGTTTCTTTGTTTTGTTTATTTCATTCTTTTGTGGTGGAGGTTCTTGTGAGATAGGTGGGACCTAAGGTGTTTGTTTGATTATGCTCGCAAAGATCATCGCGATCCTCTGCATACATATCCCTTAGAGGGAATCAGAGCATCTGTAGCTCGGGGTCTACGGCTGCTAAGGTTTGAATGGTTTTTTTTGTTTTGTTTTGCTCGCCAAGGATATGACCTTGTGCCTACGTATTCTCAAAGGGATGTTGAGAAAGTCAGAGCAATCGTAGTTCCCACTTATGCTAGTGGAAGCAAAGGATAAGAGACAAATGTCATCTCAATGTTCGATGTATCTAATCTATATCATCACATACATCTGTTTGATTTTTGTTTGAAAATCTTTTCATTATAAGCCCTGGGCCATGCCACTTATGGTGCTTAGAATGATAAAGATGTTTTTGTTTGTTTAACCAGCCTTGTGGCAAAAACTTTCAATGAAGTCAGCCTTGTGAAAAAAGTTTTGATTAATCAGCCAGCCTTGTGGCAAAAGTTTCAATGAAGTCAGCCTTGTGACAAAAACTTTGATTAATCAGCCAGTATGGTGGCAAAACGGTTTGATTGATTAGCCAGCCTTGTGGCAAAAAGAAGTTTGATTGATTAGCCAGCCTTGTGGCAAAAAAGTTTGATTGATTGATTGTTTGTGATGATATAGAAGAGATACTCCTATCATAGAGATGAAAAATGTCTAATCTCCTAGGGTATTTGATTTGGATATTGGGGATGCTTATAAGAAGCCCGTGGGTCCTTGTACGAAGCCCAAGAGGAGGCTATCCGAGGGTCCTTGCATTGTAAGCCCAAGAGGAGGCTATGGGAGGGATAATCCAGGGTCCTTGCATTGTAAGCCCAAGAGGAAGCTATGGGAGGGTCACTCGTTTGTACAAAGCCCAAGGGGATGCATGGTATAGTTGGTTTGAGCTCTTAGAGTGATTTCACCGGGAAACCATACTCTATGTCCTAACCTAAACTAGGGGAGATTCTTTGCACGAAGCCCAATAGGAGGCTATGGGGAACCTAGTGTTGTACTAAGTTGAACAAGCACACATATCACACATATGAACAAACATGAACAAGTATGAACAAACATGAACAGGTATGAACAATTATATATATGACAAAGTGTGTGTATATAATGGAGTTTATGAAGGAAATATACCTGTAAGCATGATCCATTTGTATACACGGGGCTCGGGACTTATACTCGAGGAGAGGTCCACTTGAGTTTATTCAAAGCTATGTAAACAGGTATTCACAAAAGGGCTTGGGACTTATACCTACATGGAGGCCCATGGTTTTTTTGGGAAGATTTAAAGAAAACCTTCATTTTTGATTTGTTATTCAAAGTTAAAAAACAAATTGATCGAGGTATGTACAAAAAGGGTGTACAATGAAATACCTAATTTCATGTACGGGAATGGGACTTATACCTATGTGGAGGCCCATGTTTTATTTTATAAAACATGGTTGATTGCTTTATTTACAGACGCGTCGTTTGAAAAACTGTTTGAAAGTTTGTTTTGAAAGAAAGTTTATTTATTTTGAATAAAAAGACTGTGTAAAAAGAAAAAGGAGTGGGTCTTATACTCTCTAATATTCGAGAGGCCCCACATCGCTTTGAAAATCAATTGATCAATTACAAAGATTTAATCAAAAGTTTCCTTTGAAATTAAAAAAGAAATGGTTTATCGTTTTTGAAAATAATCGCGATCGCTTGTTTTAAAATGGTTTGAATTTGAAAGAAATCAACTTAATTAATATAAAAACAAATTTTATGCTTAATTAAGACCTAAGTGATTAGGGTTTGATCACAAAAAATATTTACAAGTGATTAAGTTTGAAAAATCAAATGAAAAACAATATTTAAAGTATTTAAAAATATTTAAAAACAAGTCATTTTAAACCTATTTAAAAATGTATCAAATAAATATTTTTTGATGATTTTTTTTGGTATTCACAAAATACATATATAAAATAAGAAGTGTGTAAAAAATGAATAAAAAATGAGTTAATTTGATTGGTTAAATAATTGAGTGAAGTTTGTTAAAAAATGAAGAAAAATAGTTTAAAAAAAAAATGGTTTGGTCCTGCCAGGGTTTGAACTCACGCCCTCTCTCTCACCAACCAAAACACTTGCCAACTGAGCCACGCTTGTGGCTTGTAATACATACGCTTCCATTTAATTATATTTGAAATTGATATTTGAAACTTCTGAACCAAAAAACGCGCCAAGAACACAATCCCAACTGAAATTTGAAAATCTCTAAAACTGTGTTGTTTTGATCAAGTGATGGGTCTATCTCACTCGTTTTTTCACGAAGAACATGATGGTACCCTCACAATTCATTTATTTTTACTCTAAGGTGATCAATTTTGGGATGAACTTGAAGAACCCTAATTCTGAATTTGAACATGAAATCGTGTATGATTGATGAATTATGAAATTGATTGAGGGCTAATGATCAGTGATAGTGCAGAAACAAGATGGCAAAGCAATATTTCATTTATGATGCATGATTCATAGAGTTTGAAGTTCAAGTGTTCTTACCTCAAAAACGACAAAACTGGAGATTTGATTCTTCAATATAGGTGTTACAGATGCTTTGTATCGATCTGGATAGCTTCAATGATGATTATGGAAGGTGTCTAGATGCTTGGAACCTCCAGAATTCATCTGAGCATGGCCATGGTACCCGATCTGCAGAAGCTTCAAGAGTGAATCGAATTTGATGATGGAGATGTTTCAGGTCATGTGTGAGTGTTTGGATAGTTGACATATGGTATATGGAATGTGTTTGGATGATTAGCTTGAGTAGAATTGGCCTGGAATTGATTTTGGCATGATGAGGCTAAGGTTATGCATATTTGGGAAGTGAGGTAGTGATTCTGACTTTCTGATGTTTTTGGAAGGTTTCAAAGGTTCAAACAACTTCCATATGGTGTTTGGGAAGTGTTAGAAGCATCACTTTGCTTAGAAATTCAAAGGTTTAGAGGTTGAGAATTTTACCTCTTTTGAAAACTATGAAACTTGCATTCTAAGAAAGAAAGAGAAAACCTTTGTTTATGAGGTTTTGGTGTGATTTTGAATGGAGTTTGGACCTCTATTTATAGGCCAAGAGTTCTGAACTCAGACCTTTGCAAGTTGATCAAGAATTGGTGATTTGGCTTAAGAGATAAAAATGAATCTTTTACATTTAATGCAAAATGGTTAAAGTGACCAAACCATGGTTAAAACTCAAGCTTCTTATCCTCTTCCATTCTGATCTCAAACCAGAAAATATCTTCCAATTATTGCATTGGTGTGTCATCACTTGGATTATAGGTCATGTAGTCTTGAAACTTAGTGAAAAATGGTGAAAATTCAAGTGAAAAGTTCACTAATGTCAAAATTCAAAACCATGGCTACACTCCATATTTTTTCATGCTCTTGGACATTTTGGAAAGCTCATGTTATGTACTTCAAAACCCTAGTTGGAAGTTTCTTCAAGACCTTTAAGGAAATAGGTGAAAAAGATCCATGAACTTTGAAGAAAATGAGATTTTAAGTGCATTTTTTCAAAATATGCCAACTTTGAAGCTCCATATCTCTTAAATGGTTGATCTTATGGAAAAAAATTATATGTGTCAAAGTTGTTTATTGGATCAAAATCTACAACTTTCATGTTGGAAGTTTTTTTCAGTTTGTAGGTGAAATTTTGAGAAATTCCCTTCCAAAGTTTGGAAAAAACCATTGAAAAACACTTAGAAAATTTTCTAAGTATGAAAGTCAAGCTTTTGACTTTTTGATTCTTGATTGATTTTCTTGATTTTTCTTGATCAAATGACTTCATATATCATATATTGATGATTCAAAACTTCAAAAGTCATAGTTGACCAAAATTCCCTAAAAGTCAAAGGTGATCTTGTACAGTTGACTTTTTCAGACGAATCGCGTTTCTGGAGATTTCAAATGAAACAGGCTATCCTCACCAAATGAATGGTATGAATGGATCACATTGAAGCATTAGAGGATATTGAGCCATGGTTTGAGTTGTGGTACCATGTCCTGATTAAAAAGTCAGTTATTCAGTGAATTAGGTCAAAAAACCCTAATTGTCGACCTAATGAAATTGATGACTGTGGATCTTGAATTGAGATGCAATTTCCATTGGATATTGTCATAGGGATTATTTGAAGATAATTGAAACCTTTGATTGACTTCCTGGGGATTTTTAGGGTTTCCCAAATGTGATCCCTGATTTTGGTCCCTGATAGTTCAAAACCCTAATCTGATGATTTGAAATTTCACTGTTGATCAATCCTTGTGTAGGATATGTCTTGAGTCAATAGATTAGGTCAAAATGATGTACTTGGGGTCTTGATGTCATGTCCCAAGTCATTAGGTCAAATCCTGAGCAAAAGTCAAGAGTATACTGTCTTTAGTCAAAACCCTAATCTGGTTGAGTCACAACTTTTGCTTGTTGAAATGAAACTTTTGAGGACCAAATATTGATTGTTGATGAAGATGGTTCTTTTGAGATGAAGGGAGAACAAAACCCTAATTGATTGTTGCTTGTACTGATGAGTGATTTCTTGTTTAAATCCTGCTGAGTCACAAGTAACAAACACAAGCTATGCAACTTGTTAGAGATGCAAATGATGTATATGCAAATGATATGAGGTGGTATCTTAGGTCAAAAATTGGGGTATGACACTTGCGTATTTGGAGCATGAGCAATAAAGTGTCGAAGACACGGCTTCAAACGCGCGATTTTGAGCGACGGAATCAATTCATTCGGTGGTTAAGGCTCAAAATAAGGATTATAAAACCATCAATTTGACTGCCATTTATTCATTGTTAGTTAGAAAATTGAATAAGCTTTCCAATGCTTTGAACCGAGCGCAAATCGGAGTTACGGTTCTCAAGTTACGTCATTTTTACTAAAAGCTGTTTTTTCAAGACAGCGAGTTGGGCGCGATGCGCACTCCTGCGCGCGACGCGCGCTGGACAGATCTGAAAATTTCATAAATAGGCGAAAATCAGATTTTTTAGGTTATGTTTTGGGTATTTTTGAACCCCAACTCATCAACCTTCATTTTTGGGTAGATTTGGCTTGGAAACAACATTAGGGACTTGCAAATGGAAGATTCGGAGTTTATTTCTCATCAATCGGCAATGACAAACCGTGAGATGTTTGGTTTTCTTCTTCTCTTCTCTTTGTATTTATCTTTTGTTGAGTTTGTATGTAAATACTCTAAACCCATGGATGTTTGTTACTCTTTCTACTAGTTGTATAAAGTTTGCTTTACAAATCATAATCGGTGTTTCCTTGATCTTTTTGCTTAAATGTTTTGGATTTGTGTTGTTGTAGAAATAGACATCATAAATCTTGATTAGGGGGATATCTGTTAGCTTTTGATTCTAGATATAGGATTGGGGTTAACATCCACTTAATATCTGAGTTTAATGCTTCTGTGTTGTTCGATCGGTTGAGACATCGTCGAAAGAGCAATATAGTTGAACTCTGTCGGTGTTGCAGACATGGACATTGATTTGAGGGATATGTGGTGATTCTGACGAGTATTGTAGATTGAGTACGGCGGAGTGATAAATCTAAGTTTGTGAGGAGTAGTTTAGATTCAAACCAGATAACTAAGAATCCGTCGAATGGCAGTTCAGTAGCACTAATCTCTGTGGACACGATAATTTCTCGGATAAATACTTCCAAAACTTTTGATATAGTTTAAAATGTTGTGAACATGCATAAGCTATCAACAAGCTTATAGCTTCGAGTCGGGCGACCGGAGCGTAGGTCTCCTCATAGTCGATTCCTTCCTCTTGATTATACCCTTGAGCAACAAGTCGAGCCTTGTTGCGAGTAATAATACCATTTTCGTCTAGTTTTTTCATAAACAACCATTTAGTGCCAATTACTCGATGGTCTCGCGGAGGGGGGACAAGGTCCCAAACCTCATTTCTCTTAAATTGGTTTAGCTCTTCTTGCATAGCTAAAAACCAATGTTCATGATTAAGGCATCTTTAGAGTTCTTAGGCTCAGTCTGAGAGACGAAAGAATAATGAAAACAAAAGTTACTTATCTTTGACCGTGTTGTTACCCATTTTGATATGTCTCCTAGAATATTCTCCATAGGATGGTCCTTTTAAGATTTTCATTCAATAGGGAGATCACTTTTATTACTTGGGTGATCTTCCACTTTCTTTTCCGGTGCATGATCCACTTCCTCCTCAATTTTCTCAAGTAAGAGGCAATATTTTTCTTCATCAAGCTTAGTATTCGGATCCTTGAGTATGCTCTTAGTCGAGATACCTGCACCATCAAAAACACTACCTTTTCCGACAAATTTCGGACAAGACTCATCAAAAGAAACATGTACGGACTCTTCAACGATATGTAACCTTTTATTATATAACCTATAAGCTTTACTTGATTGAGCATATGCTAGAAAGATACCCTCATCCGCTTTTGCATCAAATTTACCGAGGTTTTCCTTTCCATTATTTAAAACAAAGCATTTACATCTGAAAACGTGAAAATGTGAAATGTTTGGCTTTCTTCCTTTTAAGAGTTCATATGGTGTTTTGTTTAAAATAGGCCGTATTACGAATCTATTTAAAACATAGCACGCCGTATTTATGGCATCGGCCCAAAAATATTTTGGAAGCCCATGTTCATTAACCATAGTTCTTCCAAGTTCTTCCAAAACACGGTTTTTACGTTCATCCACTCTGTTTTGTTGTGGAGTCCATGGTGCGGAGAAGTTATGATTAATTCCATGATTTCCATAAAACTCTTCAAAAAGATGTTTTTCAAACTCACCCCCATGATCACTTTGGATGGAGACAATGCTAGTGTTCAATTTATTTTGAAACATTTTGGCAAATTTTTCAAATGCGGAGAAAGTGTCACTTTTGCTTGTTAAGAAGATCGTCCAACAATATCTAGAGAAATCATCTACTATGACAAACCCATAATAGTTCCCACCTAGGCTTTTTATTCTAGATGGTCCAAAAAGGTCCATATGAAGAAGTTCAAGGGGTCTCGTTGTGGATGCAATGTTTTTCAATTTAAACGAGATCCTTGTTTGCTTCCCCATTTGACACGCATCACATAAGTGATCTTTGGAGAACTTGATTTTGGGTAGGCCAACTACTAGGTCTTTTGAAATGATTTTATTAAGCAAGTCAAAGTTGACATGAGCTAGACGTCTATGCCAAAGCCATAAGTCTTCACTCATAGTGGCAAGACATTTGGCCTCAGTCATTGATACCTCACTTAGATCAAGCATGTATACATTATTAACCCTCAGACCTTTGAACACATCATCTTTCTTATCATTATTTCTAATTGTGCAACTTTCTTTTGAAAAAGATACAGAGTATCCTTTGTCGCACAATTTACTAATGCTAATAAGATTGTGTTTAAGGCCCTCAACTAAAAGGACGTATGAGATAGTAGTAGAAGAGGGATTACCTACACTACCTTTGTCGCGTATAGCACCCTTGTTTTTATCACCATAGGTCATAAATCCTTTCTTTTTAGCCACGAAGTCATAGAATAAAGATAAGTCACCCGTCATATGTCTTGAGCATCCGCTATCTAGGAACCATCTTTTCTCGGACGGCTCAAGACATTCCACCTACAAATTTAAACAAGGGAAATAGGTACCCAATTTTCATTGGGTCCTTGTGTGTGAGTGAAAAAGATGTTGATCTTGGGAGTCCATTTGAATATGCCTATAGGGACCAAGAATCTCCTAAAGCGATATTTCCTAATGGTGTGACCCGGTTTGCAACAATATAGACAAGCCAAGTTTGTTTAGTCATTACATTTGCTTGATTGATCTTTTATCACATAATTATATTTTTGATAAGGATTTATCATGCTTTTCCTAAAGTGTGATTGATCAATAGCAAAGGTAATTTTTGGTTGTAAAGCTTTGTCTAATTTGGTTTTAAGAGTTCTAACCTCTCTTTGCCAAATATGACAAGATTCACATCCACCCCATTCAAACCAAGGGCCTTTTTCATTTTTTCTCTTGTCTTTGATTCCTTCTATCATAGATTCCTTGAGGATTTCCACTTCCTTTTTGGAATCGGAAACCTTTTTCTCAAGGTATGAAATTTTTTTCTTATTTGAGGCCAAGCGCTTGAAAACTTCTTTGGCTTCATGATGTAAAGTATCAAAGGCATGTTGTAACTCATAATAAGACATTTTATCAACATTATTATATTTTTCATGACTTACAATCTTTTTCTTCTTTTGATGTGCCATGAGACATAGCTTGGCCGTATCCTCTTCATCACTTGAGCTATCTTTGGTAGATGAGTCACTCTCGCTTTCCCAGGCAATATAGGCTCTCCTACCTTTTGTTGACTTGTTTTGAGTTTTATCCTTTGCCTTACTTTTCTTGAGCGAGGGGCAATCCGACTTGTAGTGACCCGGCTTACCACAATTGTAACAAGATCCTTTAGGTTTAGATTTCTTACCCTCACCATTCTTGTTGGGCTTTGCTTGACGTCTATACTCGACAAGATTATTGTCCGAATGCTTGAATTCATTCTTACGAAGATATCTATTGTATTTTTTTACAAACAATCCCATATCTTTATCCGAACTATCATCTTCGTCACTCGATTCACTATCACACGCGTCTTTGGTGGATGACTTAGAACTTGAAGCCTTTAAGGCAATAGACTTCTTTTTGGTGTCCTTCAATTTCTCTTTCTTTTCTTTCTTTTCATGCTTGTTTAGATTCATGAGTTCTTGCTCATGTTCTTCAAGCTTTCCAAATAGAGTCGTAAGATCCAATGTAGTAAGATTGTTGGCTTCTTTGATTTCCGTGACCTTAGGTTGCCATTCCCTACGAAGACATCTCAAAACATTATTAGTAGCAACAACATTGGGAGTAATATGTCCTAAAGTGTGTAAATGATTGATAATATGATAAAATCTCTTTTGCATTTCCGCAATGGTTTCGCCTTGCTTCATGTGAAAGAGATCAAACTCTTGCGTCAAAGTATTTGATTCTAGCTAGCTTAACATCATTTGTTCCTTCATGGGCGACTTGTAAAGCATCCCACATTGCCTTAGCAGTTTCACAATGTGATACGCAAAAATACTCATCAACCCCTAAGGAAGCTATAATCATGTTTCTAGCTTTCCAATCATACGCATAATTCTTTTCATCTTTTTCATCCCATTGTGCTTCCGGTTTAGGTCTGGTAACACTCGCATCGTTGGTTATGGTAATAGCCATAGGACCCTCGACGATGACATTCCAGATTTTTCTATCAACGGAGTTGATATGAATACGCATACAGTCTTTTCAATAACTATAGTTTTCTCCGGTGAAAATAGACGATTTATTATACGCCCCTTTTTGACTGTTCTCCATCTTCTAAAAAGTTATATTCAAAGCACTAGATAAACCGGCGCTCGTGATACCACTTGTTAGACAATAAGGTGGATCTAGAGGGGGGTGAATAGACCACCGTTTTCAAATTTTACCAAATATTTGTGTTTAAAACTTTGTTGCCCCGGAAACAAACAAATCGTCTAGAACGATAAAGCTATTGGATGCCGGAAATGCGTGAATAAACTAGATGAAAAAATTAATGAAACGAGATTTTGCACTTTGACGTGATTACCAATTTATTAATCTATACAGAATATGTAATTACTCACAATCAACTGTTTAGCAAAAACTTAGCAAAAGTTGTGTTTGGAATTTTATCAAACACTTGGTGAGCACTTTTCACCAAGTTTCAACTTTTGATCAAATACGAATTTCACCACAATCAAATACAGTATTTGTTAAGGCAGTTCCCCTTGTCATCCTCGCGTAGGGTACGTCTGCCCCTAATTCCAAATGGAATTAGGATAATATGTATTGAATGGAAAATTGTTTAACAAGAGAAGAGTTTACAAATCACCAACTACAAATATGCAGTAAAATTAAACTTAAACACTTCTCTCCCCTTGATTCAAGTAGAACCAGGTGATTGTCAACCATCTTGACGAATCTCGACCCCGATCCTTCCTTCCATATTCTCCAGTTGCAGCTAGCTTGTTGAGTGAATCACGGATCCCTCAAACCCTTAAGCACGGTCGGATACTTGTGAAGCGAAGAAATCGTCAAAAACCCCCCAAATCACACATGATCTTGGAGGACAAAACCCAAGGTTTTATTCAAGAAAAACCCACAAACTCTCAACTCGAACAAGAACCGAATCTACCGTCGAACGTTATCAACTCTCGTTTCTCACCTTGATTGATAAAGATTGTTTTGTGTGATTATCAATCGATGAGTGCAAGGTTGAAGATGATGAGAGCTTTGTGTCTATTTTCACTTTTCTTGTTGTCTATGAAATGATCAAAGAATCTATTTATATGTTCTCAAACACAAGGCACAAATAACATCAACAAAAACCAACTTCTAGAGCGATGAGTCGACCTCCCCCACGGAGAGAGTCGACCTGTGCTAAGTCTGGGCGCAGAATAATTGAAGAAAAATAACTGGTGCGTCGACCTACAACAAGTGTGTGTCGACATGAAGATGTTTGTGTGTCGACCTCAAGGTCGACCTGTGGTGTCCCGAGGCTGCATCAAATTTGTCACGTGTCGACCTGAAAGAAGCCATGCGTCGACTCATGTTTTTCTATGAAGAATCGTCAAATGAGTCGACCTGAGGGTCGACCTATAGGTACCAGAGGCACACCCAAATTGACATGCGTCGACCTACAGGTTGCATGAGTCGACCTGTGTTTTTCAAGTTTGCCATGAACCCCATTTTTCAGTCAGTGTGTCGACCTACAGACAGAGTGAGTCGACCTATACCTAAATTACTTCCAAAATTGCCATTTCTTGATATTTCTTCTTGTTTCCTTTGTTAGGATGTTGACTCGTGAGTTCACCAATATTGAGTAGCAAGTTTTGTCATCGTTAAAACTCATTGTGGCCCTCACATACTGGTCCAAACAGATCTATATGTAGAAGTTCTAATGTTCACACAGAGCATTTGAGCTGAATTTTAGGTTACAAATTCCTCTAACCAGATTGAGTTTGTTAATCTGAGATATTATTCTCATACTAACGTGTCCCAATCTTCTGTGCCAGACCAATTGCTCATCGTTAAGAGACATGAGGCATTTTATATTCGGACTCTTAATCTTAGAAAGTGTTATCTTATAAATGATGTTATTTCTCTTACCATTAAAGAGGATAGTTGAATCTTTCTGACTAACTACTTTACATGACTTTAGATTAAAGATTATATCATAACCATTATCACTTAACTGACTTATGGAAAACAAGTTATGTACCGTTACCGATAGTTCTGAAGCCAATGATTTTTCCTTTCTGATTGCCTACGAAACCTATATAACCTCCAACTTTAAGTTCCAGACTTTGGAACATACGCTTTCTTCCCTTCATGTGTTGAGAGTATCCAGAGTACAAGTACCATGATTGGTGTTTCAATCTTGCTGTTTAGGACATTTGTAACATAGATTATTTTATCCTTAGGTACCCATATCTTTCTGGGTCCTCATTTGTTAGATTTTACTAAATTCTGATTCAGTTATGATTTATCACTAGAATTTGTAAGATAAGAGTTACCAGTATATTTAATATTATGTGTGTGACCATATGTGAAGTGAGAGTTTATAGGTGTGATTTTTATGACCATATACCTTTTTTAGAATTTCTACTAACACCATGTATCATTGAAGCCATCTTGCTTCGATCTATACCTTTAACTATAAATTTTTTAAAATTGTGATCATATTGTTTTATGACACTATCAGAACTAGTTGAACTTTCCGAGTCAGAGTTTTTTTGAGTTTGTTGTAACTCGTTTTTAATAACCGAGTTTTCAAGTTTTAATTCGAAAAGATTTTCTTGTAACTCAAAATTTTCTGCTTTTAGTTTTCTAGATTCCTTATAAACAAATACTATACCATGTTTCAGGTTCTTGTATTTGATTCAAAGTTTCTGATATTTTTCAAGAATTTCTGATAAGTTATCTTCCAACCGAGATCGAGAAAAGTTAGAGAATACCTCTTCTTCTTCCGAGTTTGATTTTGATTCTGATGATCTTGCATCACATGATATACTGGCTATCAAGGAAATGTTGGCACGTTCATCTTCTAATTCAGATTCTACTCCAGAAGATTTTAAATCGTCCCATGTAGCCATAAGACTTTTCTTCTTTTCTTTAAAATTCTTATGTGGTTTCTCCTTATGAAGTTTAAGACAGTCGCTTTTGTAGTGACCAGGTTCCATGCATTCGTAACATACGATATCCTTGATTATAGACTTTGTGTGTCCAGAGTATGATCCAGAGTGATATTCTGATCTTCTAGAGTTTATGATCTTCTTTTGACTGTGCTTTGTTGGACCCTTCAGGAGAGAAGAGATAGTCTGTCTTCTTCTAATGAGGAACTTCCAGAGCTTTCTTCTACTTCCTGAAAAGCGTTAATTTTAAAATTATTTTTAGATTTAAAAGCAAGGGACTTACCTTTCTTTTGGGGTTCATCTTCTTCAAGTTCTATCTCATGACTTCTCAAGGAGCTGATAAGTTCTTCAAGAGATATTGCGTTCAGATTCTTGGCAAGCTTCAAAGCTGTGACCATGGGTCTCAATTTTTTTGGCAAGCTTCTGATGATTTTCTTTACATGATCAGCTGTTGAGTATCCTTTGTCCAGAACTTTCAATCCAACAACAAGAATTTGAAACCTAGAGAACATAGTCTAAACTATTTCATCTTCTTCCATTTTGGAAGCTTCGTACTTTTGAAAGAATGCAAGGGCTTTGGTCTCTTTGACTTGAGTGTTGCCTTCATGCGTCATTCTCAAAGAGTCAAAAATGTTTTTGGCTGAATCTCTAATTGTGATCTTCTCATACTCTCTGTGTGAAATAGCACTTAGAAGGATAGTTCTGACCTTGTGATGATTTTTGAACTCTTTCTTCTATTGATCAGTTATGCTTTTTCCTTCGATCTTCAGACCACTTTCATTAACCGGATGTTTGTAACCATCTGTTACCATATCCTAGAGATTAGCGTCATGAGCTAGAACGAAACTCTTAATTTTGTCCTTCCAGTAATCGAAGTTCTTCCATCAAACATTGGTGGTCTGCCACTGATTTTGTCTCTATCATCATAGTTATCATTATTGTTGTTTTTAACTAGTTCCGTCATAATGTTTTTCTTTTAGGATCTTTTTCTGACACAGTTAAGTGTATGCATCCAAAAGCAAGCGCTCTAATGCCAATTGAAGAAACGGAATACACAATAAGGGGGGTTGAATTGGGTTTTTAAAACAAACTACTAGGATACTCGTGCGTTCGCACGGGTATTGGTGTGGTACACAAGAATGAATTTGTTTTTCAAAATATAAATGAGAAAAACAAAATTAATTTATGAAATTATTTTATTATTTTTAAAATAAAGACATATCTTTTAAATAAAAAAATATTATTTTACAACAATAATGTATATTTCAATTATTTAAATATTATCTTAAAAAATATTGTATCTTAAATTGTAACTAATTTCAAAATAAATACATGAGTAACATAAATAATTAAAAAATAACACATTTTTCTCGTGTTTGGATTCATACAATATTTTAAATAACTTTTTTTTTATTTTTTTTAATTGTACAAAAAATATAATAACTCGTGGATTTGCACAAATTCTGATCTAGACACCGTATGTTCGTACGCGTACTTATGCACTACACACATATGTTTAAAAAATGTACAAAAATATAATAACTCGTGGTTTTGGTTGTGTTCGGATTCATACAGTATTTAAAATATAATTACTTTTAGTTTCTTTAATTGTACAAAAATATAATAACTCGTGGATTCGCACACATTCCAGTATGGATAGGGGTGGCAAAACGGGATGTGGTCCGCTGGGCCGACTCGCATACTCGTCAAAAAGTGGTCCATTAATGCCCGTCCATCCAAATCCCGCCGCCTTCTAAGACCCGCCTAACCTATCCGTTTAGTCCGTCCCTCGTTATGTCCGCTCTTTTTTAGTTAATTATAGTAATAACAACTCTTGATGGTTTTGTTTTATACATTTATTTGTGAATATATGCAATATTTTTTAAGTAAAATTTATTAAAAAGATGTTTTTATAGAAAATCGTTCTAAAAATAAGTGAAAAATCTAATTGAAATGTAAAAAAAGTTAATTAATCTATTAAAAATATTAAGAAAAAAAATAGGCGGGCAAGTCCGCCGTCCGCCAACCCGCCACCTTGGAGTGGCGGCCTAGATTTCCATGTAAATTTTCACTTGGCGGACTTTCCCGCCCGCTATTTTTTACGCGCATAAGGCAAGCCGACCTGCCTGTATATGACATTATTTTTCCTATATATGATATTAATTACAAAAATTCATAATTTCTAAAAGACTACCTAATTAAACCAATTTACATGAAATATTATCTATATTTTTAATCATAGTTGAATTTATAATCAAATATTTAAGACAAATAAAAATTAAAGTAAGTATGACACATTATACATTTTCTTTAAGACATGAACAGTTTTTTTTTATTCATAATTATTTTGGGATGACAATCAATTATATCATATAACACATGATAATCTATTCATACATTTAGTCATGCTAATTTAAAATAACAACTAATTTAATCATTATTGTATTAAAATAAAATTAATTCAATTTTCAACTACTAAAACCTAAAAAATGGTTAGTAACTAATATCCATTCTCATTATACTAAATTTGAAAAGATAAATTATTTTAACGGAAGTAATATTGTCATTTAATGCCCTCTATCCATAATTGTAATTAAATTAAAAATTAACTATGAATCAAATAGTAAGTAATATAATTTTAAAGGGTCATGCTAACGAGTGCCCCAGGGGCACTGGTTACGCATTCCAAATTAAGAAAATATTGTAGATTCATTGCATTGAATACACCTAATCTTCTTTTAAAAAGTTAATTATTTATATTTTCAATGCATTTAATATATATATTTTGGATAAAAACATATATTTTTACTTTATTAAACAATGCTCAACTTACCTTTTTAATCTCTTAACCAGTGCCCCTGGGGCACTCGTTAGCATTACCCAATTTTAAAATATAAATCACAAATTATATTTTAGCATAAACGAGGACTCTGTTGTAGTTTAAAAATAATATTTTTTTTTGTTAAAAAAAGTTGGAATGTAAACTAAAGTATTTTTCTTTTCAAAAAGCTTAAAATAAAATACAATATTATTATTATTTGAAATATGCCAAAATTATTTCTTATATTATTTTATGCAATAATTCTTGTAAACTTATTATCATAAAATTATGATTTTTTATATGTTATATGGTAAACTAACGTATTTTTCTTTTCAAAAAGCTTAAAATAAAATACAATATTATTATTATTTGAAAAATGCCAAAATTAATTCTTATAATTTTTTATAGAATAATTCATGTAAATTTATTATCATAAAATTATGATTTTTTATATCAATATTTTCAAATGTATTCTTGTTCATGTAAACTTTCCTCAATGTCTAGATCTTCTTATTTTTGTAAACCTTTCTCAATGCAGCCTTCTACTTCTGAGAAATCACAGTCTAGAACATCTTCTTATAATCTTCTCTTAATACAACCATCTGCTTCTATGAAATCATTGTTACCTAGTTCAGAACTTCTGCAATTTAAACATTGGATTAGAGTGCATATTTGTTCTTATCTAAAACTATGTGTTTGTTATCATCAAAAATCTTTCGAAGATGTAGAACAAAACTATGTTCTAACATCATAGACATGCAAATTAAAAAGTCTCTATAATATTTTTCTATGTGGATGACATAAATATTATTTGAACTCCCAAAGAGATTTCAAAAGCTATAAATTGCTTAAAATAAGAGGTTGAGAAGAAGGTCATCGGAAAGACAAAATTATGTCTAGGTTTACAAATTAAGCATTTGGACAATGAAATATTTGTACAACAAGAATATTATAGAGTAAAAATATGTTAAAAAAAATTTATATAGGAAAATCACATGGTTTTTAGTTAATTACCAACATAAAGACATTTTATCTGAGTCAAACATATAATTAGTTATCTTATGGCTACAATGGGCACGAGTATTTTATATCCCAAAATTAAATTAGAATTAACATGTTATAAAGATACATGCTACTTGTCAGATCCTTATAATGATAGATCGCAAATAAGTTATTTGTTTACATAGTGTGGTACTACTATTTTATGGAGAACTACGAAACAAACCTTATCATTAACTTCTCAAATCATGCATAAATTTTCTCACTAAATTAGGCAAGATGAGAAGGCGTTTGATTGAGATCCCTAATTCAACACATACCACAAACTTATGAATTTTCTTTCAAAAAAATAAATACAAAAATCATATATCTAGATAATATTATGTGCATCCCTCACTTGAAAGATGGATACATTAAAAGAGAAAGAACAAAGCTCATTTCTGCAAAGTTTCTTTTCGTTAATAATCATCATTCACTAGGATTTTTCCACTGGTTTTTTTCTAGTAAGGTTTAATAAGGAATATTCTTGAAGGACGTCCAAGGGGAAATTTTATAAATTACATGATTATGGATGTTCATTAATGAGTGGATTTCATCTTAATTATCTGTTTATTAAATATGTCCTATTAATATGACTAATATTGTATTAGGAGGATATAATCACAATGAGATTAATACAATATGCTCTTTCGTTTTGAATGGAAAAATTATTAATAGAAAGGGAGGATCCCAGATAGAGTAAAACGGAAAAAACATATGGTAAAAGAAGTACCACAAGATACAAAGGAAAAAACAGTTTAAAAACAAAAACACAAACAACAAAACACTACCAAAAACAAAATATTGCACAAAACTCCAGCAAATACTTCCTTCAAGAATCAATAGGCCAAAAGAGAGACAAGCTAAAACTCAAGCGCACCATAGACCACCAGGACCCGATCAACAACCACTAAGGAGAAATAGAAGAAAACACAACTCTCCCAAAGGATAGAGTTCCAAAGTTAGTGCATAATGGTACAAGAGTTCCCCACCCCACCCCACCCCCTTTATCCTCCAAAAAACAATTTCAATAACAGAAAAATGCTCATCTCCTTCACTCCTTTCACGCTTGAGATAGAACTAGAAAACACAATCTCATTTCAAGATTTCCAAATGGTTCACAAAATCACATTTCAAGTCATAGAAAGCCCTCTAGATTTCAACCTACCCCAAGGAATAAATTTTCTCTAAAAGAAGATTTTGTTCCTTGGGAAGGTCAATTTTCCACCCTAACCAACTAAAAGTTCTATACCAATCCAATCTAGCTACTTCACAAGTGGCAAAAAGGTGAGAAGTCGACTCATAAAAAAACATCACAGAAATGGCACAAAGTAAGACTGAGATCAACAATCACCTTTCTCTTGAATAAATTCTCTCTTGAAAAGAACTTATCTATGATGAGATGTCAAGAGAACACAATCACCTTATAGAGAATTGAACGATCCCAAATTGACGAGGAGGATAATTACCATAAATAAAGGGAACTGACGAAGCTAAAAGAGAATTACAAGAAGAGGAAGTTGAGAAGGAACCATACTTGGAAAACTTCCAAATCCACTTATCAATATCTAGAGAAAAATCATGGCCTTGAATGACCGGGAGGAAATCAACATACATGGGTTCTCGCGAATGAACAAAGGTTTCATCCATTAAAATTTCAAACAGACTCATCCTCCCACCCTCCAACTTCCCCCACACTCCCCTCAGGATAATTAGTGATTTTAAACAACCTATGAAACCTATCATTAAGAGACTACCCATTAAAGGGCTAATACAAAAATATGTGTGAAGCGTTGACAGAACCTTCTTGAGTATACATTCCATAAACTAGTAAGATGGATCTTCCTTCTTAGACCCCGTCAAGGAAACTCCTTTCCACCAAGAAGAGTAGTTTTGGAAGCGAATGTCTCTGCTAGCCCTTAAAGTGGTAACAACAAAAACAACATAACGAGAACTAAGAAATTCTCTCCACGTGCCTGAGTCACCTGAAATAAGACGTCACCTTCATTTAGCAGAAGGGATAAGTTAACTAGAGAGATCCCTAACCCCTAAGCTACTTCTGCTCTTAGGCTTGCACACATTATTCCAACTAATATTGGAAATTTTAGAATCACCCTTGGAACCATCCCACAAAAACCATTTTCAGATCTTGAAAATTTTCCTGCAAATGTTAACAGGAATTTCCCTAAAAGATAAATAAAAACAGGGAAAACATTAAGTATGAAATTAAGAAGAACCACTCGCCCCCCAGACTAACATCTATATTTTTTGATCACATGAGCCTCTTAAAAACATTATTAACAATAGGTTCTCTGGTAGCTTCACATTTGGGAATAGCTCCCACTAGAATAGCTTGATTCACACTAACTCCTATCAAACTATTTTTAAAGAAATTTATCCTGAGACCTTATGCAAGCTCAAAGCCTCTAAGGAATACTTTACATTCTCTTATTTTTCATGTAAATGATATATTTTCATCTTGGACAAGTTATATAACTCGATTGAGAGTAATTAATTAATTATCATATTCTTCATGCAACATTGAATAAAGTTGTCATTAAATTCTTGTAGAAATGGAATATACTTTGGGAAATTTTAGGCTCACGGATTCAATTAGTTCGGATTTGTTTAGTCTTCAATTGAGATTACGGCAAAAAAAAAGTTATTCTATTGAGGAGGCTCGCATTTTCTTTATTGAAGTGAGTACAAATGGTTTGATTGAGTATTTTCTAAGAATTGATCACATATAAAATTTAATACTTCATATATTAGAAAAAGAAATGACCCATCTGATATAGAATTGATTGTAGATA
Organism: Vicia villosa; assembly: GCF_029867415.1. Taxonomy (NCBI): domain Eukaryota; kingdom Viridiplantae; phylum Streptophyta; class Magnoliopsida; order Fabales; family Fabaceae; genus Vicia; species Vicia villosa. The sequence goes on along the minus strand of NW_026705203.1, from coordinate 225,755 downwards.
ATAAATCGGATCGAATCAATCCATTTTTTTTGTTTATTTCAAGGGATAAATTCAACAATCACTTAACGTTAATAAGGAACTATTAGTATGTCGTAAAGTATATTGTATAATAATAGAAAGAATAAATATAATATTTTATAAAATTTTACTATAAATAATAAGGTCCACAATTGGCTTATCTACATCTAGAATCCCATTTTATATTATACACAAATGAAAAACAAAAATAGTATTATGTTAAATTAAAATTTTCTAAAAAAGAAAAACACATTTAAACTTTTTATCAACAGATACACAAATTGTAATTTTTTTTCTTCTTTTTAACACAACATCATGTATGAAATCACTATGCCAAATTTGGCATTTAGCAGCGTATCTACGAAAGCGCTTTTGGGAAAAGCGCTGCTATAGGTTGCGCTAAAAACAAAACTAAAAAACAAGGGAAAAAAGTGCTGGTAAAGGGGGGGGGGAGGTACGAGAGAGCTTTTTGAAAGCGCTGGAAAAGGGGTGGGGGGTATGAGAGAGCTTTGTTAAAAGCGCTGGTAAAAGGGGGGGGGGGGGTACGAGAGCGCTTTTTGAAAGCGCTGGGAAAGGGGGGAGGGGTACGAGAGAGCTTTGATAAAAGCGCTGGGAAAGGGGGGGTACGAGAGCGCTTTTTGGAAAGCGCTGCCTTAGCCCTTAGAAAATATAAAAAATAAAACAAAAACAAAATCAGAATCCCTAAATCCTTTCTTCCTCATTCTCGCTAAGCTGCTGGTTCGTGTTTCATTTCTTCCTCTTCCACAAATCCCTAAAACCTAAAGCCCTAAATCCCTAAAACCAGAATCCCTAACTCTGGCCATTTCTCCCTCCGACTCACTCTCATCTGTAGGCCGTCTCCGTCTCCGTCGTTGCTCTTCGTCTCCGTCTCCGTCGTTGCTGGTTCGTGTCTCCGTCTCTATCGTGGCTCTTCGTCTTCCCGCACCATTGCGACACCGCAGGTTTGTTCCTTTTCTCTTCGTCTTCATACACTGTTTCTATTGAGTTTTGATTTTTGAATCATTTACATTTTAGAGGAATTAGGCTGAGTTTTGTTTGTTTGGAATTATCTGTTAATGATTGTTTGAGTTCTGTGTGTTTTTTGAATTTTTAGATGAAAGTTTACCTTTATATATGAAGGAGTGAATTATGCAGAAAAGTAAGTGGAAAGATTAGATCTAGAATCTCTTCTTATGGCTTCTTTCGTTGTGCTCCTACCTTAGGTCACTCACTCACACTATTTAATATGTGATTTGTGAGAGTATTGAATACAATACTCTCACCAACCACATATTAAATAGTGTGAGTGAGTGACCTAAGGTAGGAGCACAACGAAAGAAGCCATAAGAAGAGATTCTAGATCTAATCTCTTCCACATGCTTTTCTGCATAATTCACTCCTTCATATGTCAAGGTAATCTTTCATCTAAAAATTCATGTTATTGCTCAATTCAACTCTAATACATGAAAACTCAAGTTCGAAACAAGTTTCAAGAATATTACTTCTCTACTGGTATTGTGATGAATTTGTCTGAAATTGCGTGAATATGCTGCGTTTTATTACTGGTTTTGAAAGAAATGCATTATACCGTTTTGTGCCTTAATAATTAGGTGTTTTTGTTTAGCTTAATTAAGACATGGATAAGACATGAATGAATTCAAACCGATTGTCGAAAGAGTACGAGAAAAGTGTATTGGAATTTGTTAAGTTTGCGGTTGTGCACGCCGAAGACCCGATTCGAATGACGTGTCCTTGCTTGGGTTGCTGTTATGGGGGTCACGTTGACGGGGGTCAGTTGACATTGCATTTACTACGGTTTGGAATTGATAGAAGTTATACATGTTAGAAGTTGCATGGTGAGAAAAGTAACGGGAATGTTGAATCGAGGTATAATACAACATATGCTTCAAACGACGATTGCACAGACACATATGATTATGATCGAGTCGAAGAGATTGCAGAAGCGCTTGAAGAAGATCTTGAGGATTGTCTCAAAATGTTCGAGCGGTTGGTAAGCGATGCATAGAAACCGTTGTATGATGGTTGTACAAAATTCACAAGATTGTCTGCGGTGTTAAAGTTGTACAACTTAAAGGCGGACAATGGATGGTCGGATAAAAGTTTCACAGAGTTATTAGCCCTTATGAAAGATATGCTACCAAAGGATAATGTTCTTCCCAATCGAACGTATGAGGACAAAAAGATATTGTCCTCTACTGGCATGAGCTATGATAAGATACATGCCTGTCCAAACGATTGCGTTTTGTTTCGAAACGAGTATGTAGCGTTGAATGAGTGTCCTAAATGCGGTGCCCCTCGATATAAGAAAAAGTTATCTCCGGCAAAAGTCATATGGTATTTTCCTATAATTCCGAGATTTAGACGCATGTATCATAGTGAAACCGGTTCAAGACATTTGACTTGGCATGTAGATGAAAGAATTATTGATGGAAAGTTGCGACATCCGACAGACTCACCACAGTGGATAAAAGTTGATAATGATTATCCTGAATTTGGAAAAGAAGCAAGAAACCTTCGCTTGTCATTGTCTACTGATGGAATGAACCCGCATGGTATTCAAAGTATCTTGCATAGCACCTGGCCTGTGATTTTTATGATTTATAACCTACCTCCGTGGCTATGTATGAAGCGTAAGTACATGATGTTATCTATGTTAATTTCTGAGCCTATACAACCAGGGAATGACATAGACGTATACTTGGCACCCCTAATCAAAGATTTAAAGTTTTTGTGGGAGAACGGTGTGGAGGTTTACGATGGGTATAGGAAAGAAAGTTTCAACTTGAGGGCGATGTTGTTTGGAACAATTAATGATTTTGGTGCATATTTTCGTTTTGTACATAACTTTTGAACCATGTATCTGTTTGTCAACTTCTTTACATGTAACTATACTATTTTGACGATTCCGGAGCTCCTCATGCACAAATCTTTGCATTTCGGGATTGTTTTTTTTATCGGTTTGCTTCTGTCCATAATCAAAAGTCAGGCTTAGGGTCTGAATATCGGAAAACCGACTTCATTTTTGAGTCCGTGAGGACGTTTTACCATAGCCATGTAAATTTCGTTCAATTCTAACAACTTTCTTTTTTTGACACTTATTCTGATTTCACCGATTTCGATTCCGATTTACTTGTACATGGTTACTTTGAATTCCGTTTGACTTGTATAGATTGTTAACTTATTAATAATGTACTAATGTGCTTTAATTTGTTTGATACAGGTCGAATGGATGGTAATCAAGAAAACTCACAAGAAAACTCACAAGATAAAGATGCTCCAGATACAAATCCTCCGGCTGATACATCATCAACAGAAGTTGCATGAGGCATCACCATTATGAAGGGAATCATTCGAGATAGAGACAAAAGATTAATATATAATTTAGAATGAAATTCTGATAACCAAGCAATTGATAGTAATGCTGCAAAGTTGACAAGCTACATTGGTACACTTGTTCGTTTGCATATTCCAATATCCGTATCTAAATGGAATCTGAAAAGCAAACCGTTGGACGATAAAAAAGATATGATTTGGTTTGAGCTTAAGGTATCATATATGATTGTTGTTATTATCTTGACGATAATTTGTTTAAATTACTTATACTAACACACTCTATGCGTATGTTTTTTCGCAGAGGTCTTTTAACATACTAGATGAGCGTAAACGCTACATACTTGGTTTGGCCGGAAAAAGATATAGAGGGTGGAAAGCTTTTTTAACAAACACCTATCTTAAGGATAAAGAAGGAAACTTTCTTGAAGATACTTGGTTTATCATTTGTGTCATTGCATAGTTAGAGGAGACGAAAAGTGAGGAAACCTCACTTCCAGTACATGTGTTGTGGAAGGAAGCTCGTGTGGGCAAGAATCGAGCTGTTGATCCCGATGTTCAAAAAGTTTATGATGAATGTGTAAGTATAACACTGTGTCTTTAATTAAATAAAATATTTATTAATATATAATTGATTTTTTTATCTCCACTAATAATTTTTGAAATGTAAATGAATTACAGGAGACCATGTCGCAATCGGTATCCACCGGTGAGGACCAGGATATTAGGAGTGTACTTAGTAGAGCACTAGATGTTCCTGAGTATCCCGGTCGGGTGAGGGGTAAAGGTCATGGTGTGACTCCAACCTCTTTCTATAAGCATTCTAGGAGAAAAAATCCTACCAATGAAGAAGTGTTGCAAAAATTGCAGGAATTACAAGCACAAGTCTCTGAATTGCAAAGAGATAAAGAGATGTATATGAGAGAAAAGTGCAATACTTCATCGGTGAAAGAAACTAATGATAAAGCTAGTATCATCTGTCAAAGAAAATTTCCCGAGGTAATTATAAATTATTTTTTCTTACAATTGTTCTATTTTATTAATGATAATGACTCTATATTTATTATTGGTTTAGGGAATTTCATCTTGCCAACTATACTTATCGTCACCGAATTATCGCCTAGTTGGCAAGGGAAAAGTGCACAACACTTTGGGAGATTTACTTCACCATAGACCGCTCCCGGATGGACACCTGAAAGTATCAGTTGATGTTGTATTAGATCATGATGCGGTGCTACCGGTACCTAACATGGTCTCATAGACAACATTGCTGCGAGATGCAATAGGGTCATTTGTTGCATGGCCCTCGGAGCTCATTATCATTGGTGATGAGGTATGTTGAAAACCATTATGAAACATTTAGTTTTCGAATGTCAATTCTGAACCGTTACGTTAAGTATTTTTTACATGATAATTTTAGACTGCTCCTACAAAACCCGCAATTAAGGGTAAAGGGATTTTGCAGGAGGACGAGTCTGTTGCATCACTAAAAGAGGTACATTTGAAGTGTTAATATATGATCTGAATCTAAAACTGCATGATTTTATAATTTACCCAAGTTATATGATTTTTAGGTATCTGCTCGGGGGTCACAACAAGTGACGCAGCAAGTTCGTAGCGTACCACCCAAGGAAAAGGGTCCTCTGAAGCCAGGGGCAAAAAGAGGTACTTTTATGCCTCGATATCGGCAGACGCTCGGAACACTTGTTGATATGTCAGATTTGACGACAGGTGCTTTCCGTGAAATTAATATGGATGAAGCTGTCTTTGGTATTGAATTCCTCGAAAATATTGCACTAGATGACATGCATGATATTTTTTCGCATGACCAACTAGGCGTCGGTAATATTCACTCATACATCCGGTAATCCGATGAATATATTATTTAATTAGTTGAACAATTTATTTACACATTTCAATGAAAATAATCTAATGTTTTTTATGTTTTTATTTAAGGTTGCTGTATGACAAAGTGTTGCGCGGGACTGAATTGTCAAACAGATTCCATTTCGTGTCTTCCGCCCATTGCAGCGGACAGACAATTGCTACGGAATCGGAATCAGTTAGACAGCGTTTAGTCGATAGATTCTTGACCACCGGCAATACAGAAAGCCTGTTTCTTTAGGCGTATATTACCCGACCAGTAGGGTAAGTTTCTCATTCTTGGTTCATCTAATCTTTGTTTATTTTGCGTAGCAAAATTTTCATATAATCTTTTGTTTTAATTTATAGAGAACACTAGTTGTTGCTTTCTATCAACCCTATAAGAGAAGTGGTATATTTTCTGAATTCTGTAGATGGTGAATGGACCAATTATCCGACTATGAAGTCAATGATTGATACGTAAGTGAGATCGTTCTAAATATTCGTGTATATTTGTATATTTAATTATTTGTGAGATTGATTAATATATGCTTTTATATTTTTGTTAGATCAATACAAGTGTTCCGAAGTCAAAGAGACGCACAGGTATCCCAGACTAAATCAAACAACATTACTTGGATCAAAGTGCAGGTACATTAATTTTCACAATTTTGCTTATAATAGTTATGCTACTTGATAAAACAAGATAACTATAAAATCTTATTTGTTTTTCTATGTAGTGTCCGCAACAGCGAAACAGTTATGATTGCGGATACTTTGTTTTGAGGTTTTTGAAAGAAATCATTCAAACGAATCAATTAGAGATTCCAATCACGGTATGGATTTATAACTTAAGATAATTTCTTATAATTTATTACATTTAACTAAATCATTCATATTATGTTTTTGTTATGTAGTACTTTGATGACTTCTATGCTGCTTCTTACACGAGACTTAAGTTGGAAGAAATCAAAGAGGAATTTGATGACACGTTACATTGGTAGATTGAGTTGAGTTGCAAATCACATGAAATTGTTGCCAATAATATTGTTGATGTTACTGAATGACAATTTGTTTTCTTGGAAAATTTGAAGTATAGATGTTGGAGCCTTTAATTGTGTTTGAGCAAAGTTAGTTTAATTGACCGTGTTGTTCTATTCATACTTTGCAAGACCAGGACCGTGCGCTCGTCGTATTTTTTACATTTCGGGCTTATATTCTGATTTAGTTATTGTTAGAGATGAGTTAGTTACATGTGAATTCAACTATAATGGTGTATATATATTATTTTGGATTATAATGGTATTATATTGGTATATAATGTCCTACCTATGGTCGAAAATATTACAGGTTGAAAATATATTACAGGTCAAAAATAAATATAGGTTGAAAATATTACAGGTTGGAAATATATTACAGGTCGAAAATATTACAGGTTGAAAATAAATATAAATTACAGGTCGAACTGGGAGGCTTAAATTACAAGTTGCACTTTGAAATACTGCGTTTAGCAACGACAGCGCTTTCAAAAACGCTCTTAAAGTCCTACCTACGAAAGCGCTTTATACCTAAAAGCACTGCCTAAGATAAAAAAAAACATAAAAGATAAAAAAAGCGCAACCTACGAAAGCGCTTTCAGGAAAAAGCGCTGCTATAGGGGATGCTACGAGAGCGCTTTTCTGGATAAAAGCGCTGCTATAGGGGAGGCTACGAGAGCGCTTTCCTGGAAAAAGCGTTGCTATAGGGGATGCTTCGAGAGCCCTTTTCTGGTAAAAGCGCTGTTATAGGAGATGCTACGAGAGCGATTTTTTGAAAAAAGTGCTGCTAAAGGGGAGGCTACGAGAGCGCTTTTGATGTACTAAAAAGCGCTGTCGTTACCTACGGCAGCGCTGGCTATGACAGCGCTTTTAAGCGCTCTAAAAGGCAAAAATAAGCGCTGTCGTAGCCCTTGTACGACGTAGTGAATGTTTTTTTATGAAAATTATGAATGAAATGCTGATAGGAAAACATGCAAAAATAAAATATGTTAGTAAGTTTTAAAAATGAATTATATAAATGTTAATCCAACATACACATTTACTATTTTAGTAAATAATGAATTATATAAATGTTAATCTAACAAAAACTTTTAAAAAATTGTTCAAAGGTTTAATTTTATTGTTTTAAATAAAAAGAAGATCTTATTATAGTGAACAAGAAAAACTATTATATTTATTAAAATTATCTAAAAAAATAAGGTCCATTATTAGACTACAATTCTAATAGAGTCCCACTTTATATTAAAGAAAAATGAATACCAAATATAGTATAATATTAAAATATAACATATTAAAAAATTATACAAAAATTGACTGTTATTATTTCTAATATAAAATAAATTCTTTAATTGTAAAAAAATAAGAAAATATATAATATTTTATGAAAGTTTACTTTAAAATAATAAGGTCAACAATCAGACTTGCTCCATAAGAATCTCATTTTATATTATAGAAATTTTTTTAAAAAAGTACTATAATATTAAAAAAAACAAATTCAAATTTTTTACCGACAGAAACTACAAAGCGATGATCAGTCATAATTTTTGTTTATGCTTTTTTTCATATCACAAAATAATGTATGAAATGTGTTTTTATTTGAAGTTATAATGGAAGTTCTGTTTTTAATACAGTAGAAACATTAAGCCATAATAAATAATCACACGGATTACACCCTAAAGTATAGTTTAAATAATGTACAAACTCAATCGGTGTAATATCATTCCTCACATCGTTTCAAATTTTTGTCTTAATTGTATTTCAAATATCCAAAAATGAATGGGTGCAATATACATCCCCCTGACAGAAAAATATGAATCAGATATCTCTTTCCATATTCAAAGATTTGTGCGTTAATGCAGATATTAATTTTTCAAAATAAATAACACCTCTTCTAAGCCACTCTTTTCATCAAACCAAAAACCAACATAAGATATAGTTTTCTACACTTAATTTGTGCCATGGCATCTGAATCCTCTAGCCTCTCAGTCACTTCACAAAATCATGGTGATTCTTCCGAAACAAAAAACATGGTGGACAAAAAGGAGCTTAAACAAGGTCAATCTTCAAATTCCGATTCCAACATGCCTATTGATTTTGTGAAGCTATTGAAAGAGGATTCGATTGACGGGTCAAAGGTGCAAGAGCACAATTTTTTTAGCCCTATTCAAGTTGGTGGTTCATCGTCCCATTTTCCACATACCGACGAAAAAACGAAGAAAGACGAGAAAACCATTGAAGAAAAAAATTCGGAGTCAAAGACATCTTACTCATGTAATTTTTGCAAAAGAGAATTTTCTACTTTACAAGCGTTGGGAGGGCATCAGAACGCCCATAAGGCAGAACGTGCTTTACAAAAGCAACGTGAACAAAGGTACGAAAATGATGCTTTAGGGTTAGGACAAACACACTTGAACCCTTATTTTCGTTATCCTAGTGCTCTTTATTCACCTTATGGATCACTTGGTGTTCGAATGGACTCCATGATTCAAAAACCATCTTTTTTTAATCCAAGGGTTACAACAAATAATTTTTCATATGGTCATGGTGGTGTGTGTTTGCAAGAGACATTAAACCCTTTTCTTGTTAGTTTGAGAAATAATATGGAAGGTAGTAGCAGGATTGGCCTTCTAGGTCTTGGTGGTGCAACTTCTTCTAAGATTGAAAATGGTGCAACTAATAAAATTGCTGCTTTTCTAAAATTTGGAGAGTCTTCTAAAGATGTTGCCACAAGTTCAAACTCAATCATAGAGAAGAATTTTTTTGTGGCTCCTGCTCCTATCAAAGATGAAATTCATCAACCAAAGTTCAACATTGAAGAAGAACCTTCCGATTCCGAATCTTCTGGGCTTGATTTAACACTTAAGCTTTGAATAAGTTTCTATATTTTGTTTTTTGTTATGTTGCGGTATTCATATATTATTGTCATGTGTTAATTTTTGTGTTACTTGGAGTATGCAAGTCAAGCTTAAGAGTTATTAATTTAATGTTCTTTTTTTAAATTTTATTTAGATTCCTACCTTGATTAATTACGTTATTTTTCTATTTTTGTTTCAAAAAATTGTAAACATAGCAATTTTATAACACTAGTTTACTCTATAATGCAGACACCACAGCTGACACAAATTAATTTATTCATTTAGGGACATTTTAATTGAACATACTCATATTATCCTTCAAACTAAAAACACTGAGTTTACTTAATATATATTTTCAATCAATAGCGAATAAACCTTACAATTATATTTGACTCATATTTTACTTGAAAAACCACACACTACAACAACCTAGAGTTGAAAGAAAAAACCTGCTACAACAATTCATTAGCGATACAGAGAAGTTATCATTACCTCTAAAAATAAACAAGTACCCGTGATGGTGCCTACCTAAAACTTGAAAGAACATTCCTATGCTTACACCAAAATTATACACCTTATCTTACACCATATAAAATACAATAAATATATGTATCTATTTACATTGAAAAAGACGGAAAAATAATTATTTAACATAATAAAAAAACCAAACCGTATAATATACGATATAATTGTAAAATTCTAGTGTAACAATATCAATTCTCAATTTGACACCTCAAAAGGAAATAAAAATAAACAGCACTGAGTAATGATTAACAAGATACGCTAAGTGAAATAATTAAAAAAATTCTTGGAAGTTAGTTTACGCAACCTTGTCGTAGTATTCTTTCAAAATAAACCTTGCTTCAATTAGGCATTTTAAAGGTTGTAACGTGGCATGGTTCACGGTTTCAGAAACAAAGGATATAAGGCTCAATTCTTTGATTCTTTCCATTTTTATACTTTGGAAACATTGTCTGCCTTGCTTATGGATTGATGAGAACCATCTTGGTCACTTTTGATTTACATCTCCGACAATTCTTTGATGTGAGCGGAGGAAAGCTTATGATCGAGACTTTTATTGAAAGGTGTACTGAATGATTCTCTTGAAATTGAATGCACAACCAATTGAACTGAGAACTACCCTACCCTCGATTAAGATTACGATTTTTCGTACAAAAAGAAACACCAATTTCTAGGGTCAAAGGGGTTGATAAGGGATTAGCTTCCTTATTTCTCCAGTATTTAGGAATTGAAATAATGCATGTACATCATCAACAAAATTTTATTCGAAAGCATACCGTTCAAAAATTTGGGTATTTCGTTATCATCATTCTCCCTCAAATATTTGCATTAATAAAAGTATGATAAAGAAGGAGAATGGAAGAGATAGTTTTGAAAAGAAAGCATAAACATGTACATGGTGGATATGAATTGATTCAAATATGCAATACTCATTTCATTAAATACAAAGAAATTGAAAACAATAAGGAAATTTGGCCTAGTGACTAATCAGCGCTAAGAATGAGTTGTCTTGTCTGATACACTGGCTTTAGCAAACAATCTGTCTTGGATCTGTCTTCAGCCACCGTGTTTTGACAAACGATTAGTTTTTACGTTGGGACCAACATCCTTGAACAATAAAAAAAATTTACTCATAATTCTTGCACTCTAGCCTTCCGCACATAACAGTTTTCCAAATCATGGACAACACCACCCTGATGGAATTCACAATGAAGATTAGACCTGAAACTTGATGGAAGAGGATTTGGAGGAGTTAAAGCTTTGGTTGTAATCAAACCTCTCTGGACTAATGTTGGATACAACTCAATGTAAGTCAGAGGAATAAAGTAATATGTTGTCCTACTGCGATTCTGATTCTTCCCAACAACTTGTTGTTGAGGAGCTTTAACTCTGATGAAGCGTTAAAGCGCCAAGCAACAAAAGATTTGGAAATATTCATCCCGGATTATCGTGTCCACAGAGATTAGTGCTATCGAACTGCCGTTCAACAGTTTCTATGGTTTTGAGCTCGAGTTAAAATGGGTTTAAAGTAAATGCGGGAATTTAACTTATGAACATAAAAAGAATTTCATTATTCGGACATTAGAGACTCTCGAGATTTGGAACTCATATACCCGTTAAATACTTAAAATTACTACTCAGTTGAAATCAACATAAACTAGTTATCAACATCATCACGTATCGCTCACACGGAGGTTATGTCTAACACAAAGTGAGACAACGGCCGTATTACTCGCGTCGACGATCTCTCAGCACAACACGAGCAACACAGGAGCATTAAGAACCGACACTAAAGTGAATACTAAGTTCTAATCTATCTCTAGAGTTAAAACCGAATAAATTTTCTTCCTAAACCCGGACTCGAATCATCCATCTCTGTAACAATCCAAACCCACATAGAGAAAGCAATCACCAATGAAGATTTGTAATGAAAGCATTAAACAACACCATGAGTAATAAATATACATATAAACAAAGCATACTTACAACAAAACCCCAACATAAATGGTTACAAAGAGAAGAGGAAGAGAAGAAAACCCAATTTCTCGCGGTGTCAAACACGATCCACTAAGCTCCCGACCCCGGATCATCCATGAGCAAGCCATAAATGTTGTTATCTAAGCTCTAATGTACAAAAAATGAAGGTGATGACTTTGGGAACAAATAACCCAAAGCATAACCCTAAAAAAATATGATTTTTCCCTATTTAACACTTTCTAAACCGTCCAGACCGCGCTTAGCGCGCAAAACCGCGCTTAGCCCGCTCAACAGAAAAATGAAATCTTATTTTGGGCATAACTTGAGAACCGTAACTCCGATTTGCGTCCGGTTCGAAGCGTTGGAAAGCGTATTCCATGATCTATCTAAAAATGAATAAATGACAACCAAATTGATGATTTTTATCATCCTTATTTTACTCCTTATCCGCCGACAAATTGGTAAAATCGCGCGTTTGAAGCGGTGTCTTCGACACTTTATTGCTCATGCTCCAAATACGCATCAATACCTATAAAATGAATAGAAAACAATCAAACGGTACATTAATGAATCAAAAATGCAAAGAGCATGTAATATGTACAAATATAACGAAAATGCACGCGTTCACGCATAAGTTAAGGAAAAAGAGACGATAAGTGTCGTAAAACTATATACACAAATAACTACAATTTAGCACTTATCAAACTCTCCCCAACTTACACTTGTTTGTCCCCAAACAAGAATAATCAACCTAAGCAAACAAACGCAATTTCCAAAAAATCATGCTCAAGAAGTTTTACAAACCCAAAGCAAATGTATGGTATGCAAATATCAAAAAGTACACGCAAGACAATGCTTACCACTAAACTACAACAAAACAAAGAATATGAAACAAAGTCTAATGAATAAAACACATGTCAAATATTCAAAAGGAATACATGTTCAAGAATGAATCACGCCTAACACACAAATCATCAAGGGATGAAAAACAAATATGAGGGACCACTCACACACAACAATCATGCCAACATCAATTCAAATTATGCATTCATCGAAAAAAACTCACGTTGAAAGTACAAAAGCAAAAATCACAAGGGCTTCAAGGGTTGTAATGTGGGTTAGGTAACAAACATTTGTTTTTTCAAGATAAACGAAATAAAAACTTGCCTAATCAAATGAGAGTGATCATTTCTCACAATCTCAAGCACTCACGAATTTCCTTCATCTTTTTCTCTTTTTCCATTGTTACAACAATCCATACAACTTATTAACACAACCATTATTCTATTTTTTTCTTATTTTTTTTCAAGTCTTTTTCATTTTTTTCTTTTTCTTTATCACTTTTCTTTTTGACTTTTTTGTTTCTTTCTCAACCGCGTAGAAAACTACCTTTCCTTCTCCCCAACTTGAATACAACCAAACGTGTAATGTGAATGCTCCTAAACCCATTAGGCAAGGGTAAAAATTCAACCACAAATCTTGGTTATGGTTCAAGAAAAATATTAGAATCCATACAAAAATGAGCTCAACACTAACATTGATTCTAACAAAAGGCTCAAAGGGGTTTAGCAAATTCTCACTCACTTACAAGGTAGATTGACTATTTGGTCAAGTGGTTATGCTCAAAATCAACAAAATGCCTTGATCATTTTAGTGCTATCATACAAATCAACACAAATACAAGATTAAACATAATTCAAACGAGTTAAACAAGAAAGTTGGTCTCCATGCAATTTAGTAAACAATGGAAAGGTTCCTCACATTGGTTATGAACTAAAGTGATTCAAAATTGGACAAGAATTGCAATAGAATAAATGTCATGTAAGTTGTACAAAGCCTAAGGTTCATAAACATGTTATGTTCTAGAAAAGCAATAAACACTAACCTTAGCAATGCAACTCTCTTAAAACTTTTCACACTACCATAACATTTTCTTGTTGAGACAATCAAAATTGAACAATCACCAAATGCATCCTCAAGCTAATCAAAAACAAAATTTGAGAACAAACAAAAACTATATTTCTAACAAACTACAAAATTTGAACTAAAACTAACTAAATACAAACAACATAAACTAAAAACCTTTGGGTTGCCTCCCAACTAGCGCTTGTTTCACGTCGTAAGCTCGACGCCTTTATTTATGCACAATCCTCCAAGTTGCCTCTTTACACAGTTAGTTCCAGCGACGGTGACATCTAACCAAACACTTAACAAACGTGAAGGGAAACAAACAATACTATAACAAATTTACAAGTATAGAAAACATGTGCAAGTATAGTAAACATATACAAGAATCAATATAAACAAGTGAGAATATACAATATGTGCGATATATACAAAACTCAACACTACAGAAACTATTGCAATGCAAATTCAAGAAAACACCAATCCCCGGCAACGGCGCCATTTTGATGAAGCGTTAAAGCGGCAAGCAACAAAAAATTTGGAAATATTCATCCGGGATTTATCGTGTCCACAGAGATTAGTCCTATCGAACTGCCGTTCAACAGTTTCTATGGTTTTGAGCTCGAGTTAAAACGGGTTTAAAGTAAATGCGGGAATTTAACTTATGAACATGAAAAGAATTTCATTATTCGGACAATAGAGACTCTCGAGATTTGGAACTCATATACCCGTTAAATACTTAAAATTACTACTCAGTTGAAATCAACATAAACTACTTATCAACATCATCACGTATCGCTCACACGGAGGTTATGTCTAACACAAAGTGAGACAACAGCCGTATTACTCACGTCGACGATCTCTCAGCACAACACGAGCAACACAGAAGCATTAAGAACCGACACTAAAGTGAATACTAAGTTCTAATCTATCTCTAGAGTTAAAACCTAATAAATGTTCTTCCTAAACCCGGATTAGAATCCTCCATCTCTGTAACAATCCAAACCCGCATAGAGAAAGCAATCACTAATGAAGATTTGTAATGAAAGCATTAAACAACACCCTGAGTAATAAATATAAATATAAACAAAGCATACCTACAACAAAACCCCAACATAAATGGTTACAAAGAGAAGAGGAAGAGAAGAAAACCCAATTTCTCGCGGTGTCAAACACGGTCCACTAAGCTCCCGACCCCGAATCATCCATGAGCAAGCCATAAATGTTGTTTTCTAAGCTCTAATGTACAAAAAATGAAGGTGATGACTTTGGGAACAAATACCCCAATGCATCACCCTAAAAAAATATGATTTTTCCCTATTTAACACTTTCTAAACCGCCCAGACCGCGCTTAGCGCGCAAAACCGCGCTTAGCCCGCTCAACAGAAAAATGAAATCTTATTTTGGGCATAACTTGAGAACCGTAACTCCGATTTGCGTCCGGTTCGAAGCGTTGGAAATCTTATTCCATGATCTATATAACAATGAATAAATGACAACCAAATTGATGATTTTTATCATCCTTATTTTACTCCTTATCCGCCGACAAATTGGTAAAATCGCGCGTTTGAAGCGGTGTCTTCGACACTTTATTGCTCATGCTCCAAATACGCATCAATACCTATAAAATGAATAGAAAACAATCAAACGGTACATTAATGAATCAAAAATGCAAAGAGCATGTAATATGTACAAATATAACGAAAATGCACGCGTTCACGCATAAGTTAAGGAAAAAGAGACGATAAGTGTCGTAAAACTATATACACAAATAACTACAATTTAGCACTTATCAAACTCTCCCCAACTTACACTTGTTTGTCCCCAAACAAGAATAATCAACCTAAGCAAACAAACGCAATTTCCAAAAAATCATGCTCAAGAAGTTTTACAAACCCAAAGCAAATGTATGGTATGCAAATATCAAAAAGTACACGCAAGACAATGCTTACCACTAAACTACAACAAAACAAAGAATATGAAACAAAGTCTAATGAATAAAACACATGTCAAATATTCAAAAGGAATACATGTTCAAGAATGAATCACGCCTAACACACAAATCATCAAGGGATGAAAAACAAATATGAGGGACCACTCACACACAACAATCATGCCAACATCAATTCAAATTATGCATTCATCGAAAAAAACTAACGTTGAAAGTAAAAAAGCAAAAATCACAAGGGCTTCAAGGTTTGTAATGTGGGTTAGGTAACAAACATTTGTTTTTTCAAGATAAACAAATAAAAACTTGCCTAATCAAATGATAGTGATCATTTCTCACAATCTCAAACACTCACGAATTTCCTTCATCTTTTTCTCTTTTTCCATTGTTACAACAATCCATACAACTTATTAACACAACCATTATTCTATTTTTTTCTTATTTTTTTTCAAGTCTTTTTCATTTTTTCTTTTTCTTTATCACTTTTCTTTTTGACTTTTTTGTTTCTTTCTCAACCGCATAGCAAACTACCTTTCCTTCTCCCCAACTTGAATACAACCAAACGTGTAATGTGAATGCTCCTAAACGCATTAGGCAAGGGTAAAAATTCAACCACAAATCTTGGTTATGGTTCAAGAAAAATATTAGAATCCATACAAAAATGAGCTCAACACTAACATTGATTCTAACAAAAGGCTCAAAGGGGTTTAGCAAATTCTCACTCACTTACAAGGTAGATTGACTATTTGGTCAAGTGGTTATGCTCAAAATCAACAAAATGCCTTGATCATTTTAGTGCTATCATACAAATCAACACAAATACAAGATTAAACATAATTCAAAAAAGTTAAACAAGAAAGTTGGTCTCCATGCAATTTAGTAAACAATGGAAAGGTTCCTCACATTGGTTATGAACTAAAGTGATTCAAAATTGGACAAGAATTGCAATAGAATAAATGTCATGTAAGTTGTACAAAGCCTAAGGTTCATAAACATGTTATGTTCTAGAAAAGCAATAAACACTAACCTTAGCAATGCAACTCTCTTAAAACTTTTCACACTACCATAACATTTTCTTGTTGAGACAATCAAAATTGAACAATCACCAAATGCATCCTCAAGCTAATCAAAAACAAAATTTGAGAACAAACAAAAACTATATTTCTAACAAACTACAAAATTTGAACTAAAACTAACTAAATACAAACAACATAAACTAAAAACCTTTGGGTTGCCTCCCAACTAGCGCTTGTTTCACGTCGTAAGCTCGACGCCTTTATTTATGCACAATCCTCCAAGTTGCCTCTTTACACAGTTAGTTCCAGCGACGGTGACATCTAACCAAACACTTAACAAACGTGAAGGGAAACAAACAATACTATAACAAATTTACAAGTATAGAAAACATGTGCAAGTATAGTAAACATATACAAGTATCAATATAAACAAGTGAGAATATACAATATGTGCGATATATACAAAACTCAACACTACAGAAACTATTGCAATGCAAATTCAAGAAAACACCAATCCCCGGCAACGGCGCCATTTTGATGAAGCGTTAAAGCGGCAAGCAACAAAAGATTTGGAAATATTCATCCGGGATTTATCGTGTCCACAGAGATTAGTCCTATCGAACTGCCGTTCAACAGTTCTATGGTTTTGAGCTCGAGTTAAAACGGGTTTAAAGTAAATGCGGGAATTTAACTTATGAACATGAAAAGAATTTCATTATTCGGACAATAGAGACTCTCGAGATTTGGAACTCATATACCCGTTAAATACTTAAAATTACTACTCAGTTGAAATCAACATAAACTACTTATCAACATCATCACGTATCGCTCACACGGAGGTTATGTCTAACACAAAGTGAGACAACAGCCGTATTACTCACGTCGACGATCTCTCAGCACAACACGAGCAACACAGAAGCATTAAGAACCGACACTAAAGTGAATACTAAGTTCTAATCTATCTCTAGAGTTAAAACCTAATAAATGTTCTTCCTAAACCCGGATTAGAATCCTCCATCTCTGTAACAATCCAAACCCGCATAGAGAAAGCAATCACTAATGAAGATTTGTAATGAAAGCATTAAACAACACCCTGAGTAATAAATATAAATATAAACAAAGCATACCTACAACAAAACCCCAACATAAATGGTTACAAAGAGAAGAGGAAGAGAAGAAAACCCAATTTCTCGCGGTGTCAAACACGGTCCACTAAGCTCCCGACCCCGAATCATCCATGAGCAAGCCATAAATGTTGTTTTCTAAGCTCTAATGTACAAAAAATGAAGGTGATGACTTTGGGAACAAATACCCCAATGCATCACCCTAAAAAAATATGATTTTTCCCTATTTAACACTTTCTAAACCGCCCAGACCGCGCTTAGCGCGCAAAACCGCGCTTAGCCCGCTCAACAGAAAAATGAAATCTTATTTTGGGCATAACTTGAGAACCGTAACTCCGATTTGCGTCCGGTTCGAAGCGTTGGAAATCTTATTCCATGATCTATATAACAATGAATAAATGACAAC
Source organism: Vicia villosa (assembly GCF_029867415.1). Lineage (NCBI taxonomy): Eukaryota > Viridiplantae > Streptophyta > Magnoliopsida > Fabales > Fabaceae > Vicia > Vicia villosa. The sequence continues at coordinate 207,733 of NW_026705203.1, read as the reverse complement.
CAAATTGATGATTTTATCATCCTTATTTTACTCCTTATCCACCGACAAATTGGTAAAATCGCGCGTTTGAAGCGGTGTCTTCGACACTTTATTGCTCATGCTCCAAATACGCATCAATACCTATAAAATGAATAGAAAACAATCAAACGGTACATTAATGAATCAAAAATGCAAAGAGCATGTAATATGTACAAATATAACGAAAATGCACGCGTTCACGCATAAGTTAAGGAAAAAGAGACGATAAGTGTCGTAAAACTATATACACAAATAACTACAATTTAGCACTTATCAAACTCTCCCCAACTTACACTTGTTTGTCCCCAAACAAGAATAATCAACCTAAGCAAACAAACGCAATTTCCAAAAAATCATGCTCAAGAAGTTTTACAAACCCAAAGCAAATGTATGGTATGCAAATATCAAAAAGTACACGCAAGACAATGCTTACCACTAAACTACAACAAAACAAAGAATATGAAACAAAGTCTAATGAATAAAACACATGTCAAATATTCAAAAGGAATACATGTTCAAGAATGAATCACGCCTAACACACAAATCATCAAGGGATGAAAAACAAATATGAGGGACCACTCACACACAACAATCATGCCAACATCAATTCAAATTATGCATTCATCGAAAAAAACTAACGTTGAAAGTAAAAAAGCAAAAATCACAAGGGCTTCAAGGTTTGTAATGTGGGTTAGGTAACAAACATTTGTTTTTTCAAGATAAACAAATAAAAACTTGCCTAATCAAATGATAGTGATCATTTCTCACAATCTCAAACACTCACGAATTTCCTTCATCTTTTTCTCTTTTTCCATTGTTACAACAATCCATACAACTTATTAACACAACCATTATTCTATTTTTTTCTTATTTTTTTTCAAGTCTTTTTCATTTTTTCTTTTTCTTTATCACTTTTCTTTTTGACTTTTTTGTTTCTTTCTCAACCGCATAGCAAACTACCTTTCCTTCTCCCCAACTTGAATACAACCAAACGTGTAATGTGAATGCTCCTAAACGCATTAGGCAAGGGTAAAAATTCAACCACAAATCTTGGTTATGGTTCAAGAAAAATATTAGAATCCATACAAAAATGAGCTCAACACTAACATTGATTCTAACAAAAGGCTCAAAGGGGTTTAGCAAATTCTCACTCACTTACAAGGTAGATTGACTATTTGGTCAAGTGGTTATGCTCAAAATCAACAAAATGCCTTGATCATTTTAGTGCTATCATACAAATCAACACAAATACAAGATTAAACATAATTCAAAAAAGTTAAACAAGAAAGTTGGTCTCCATGCAATTTAGTAAACAATGGAAAGGTTCCTCACATTGGTTATGAACTAAAGTGATTCAAAATTGGACAAGAATTGCAATAGAATAAATGTCATGTAAGTTGTACAAAGCCTAAGGTTCATAAACATGTTATGTTCTAGAAAAGCAATAAACACTAACCTTAGCAATGCAACTCTCTTAAAACTTTTCACACTACCATAACATTTTCTTGTTGAGACAATCAAAATTGAACAATCACCAAATGCATCCTCAAGCTAATCAAAAACAAAATTTGAGAACAAACAAAAACTATATTTCTAACAAACTACAAAATTTGAACTAAAACTAACTAAATACAAACAACATAAACTAAAAACCTTTGGGTTGCCTCCCAACTAGCGCTTGTTTCACGTCGTAAGCTCGACGCCTTTATTTATGCACAATCCTCCAAGTTGCCTCTTTACACAGTTAGTTCCAGCGACGGTGACATCTAACCAAACACTTAACAAACGTGAAGGGAAACAAACAATACTATAACAAATTTACAAGTATAGAAAACATGTGCAAGTATAGTAAACATATACAAGTATCAATATAAACAAGTGAGAATATACAATATGTGCGATATATACAAAACTCAACACTACAGAAACTATTGCAATGCAAATTCAAGAAAACACCAATCCCCGGCAACGGCGCCATTTTGATGAAGCGTTAAAGCGGCAAGCAACAAAAGATTTGGAAATATTCATCCGGGATTTATCGTGTCCACAGATATTAGTCCTATCGAACTGCCGTTCAACAGTTCTATGGTTTTGAGCTCGAGTTAAAACGGGTTTAAAGTAAATGCGGGAATTTAACTTATGAACATGAAAAGAATTTCATTATTCGGACAATAGAGACTCTCGAGATTTGGAACTCATATACCCGTTAAATACTTAAAATTACTACTCAGTTGAAATCAACATAAACTACTTATCAACATCATCACGTATCGCTCACACGGAGGTTATGTCTAACACAAAGTGAGACAACAGCCGTATTACTCACGTCGACGATCTCTCAGCACAACACGAGCAACACAGAAGCATTAAGAACCGACACTAAAGTGAATACTAAGTTCTAATCTATCTCTAGAGTTAAAACCTAATAAATGTTCTTCCTAAACCCGGATTAGAATCCTCCATCTCTGTAACAATCCAAACCCGCATAGAGAAAGCAATCACTAATGAAGATTTGTAATGAAAGCATTAAACAACACCCTGAGTAATAAATATAAATATAAACAAAGCATACCTACAACAAAACCCCAACATAAATGGTTACAAAGAGAAGAGGAAGAGAAGAAAACCCAATTTCTCGCGGTGTCAAACACGGTCCACTAAGCTCCCGACCCCGAATCATCCATGAGCAAGCCATAAATGTTGTTTTCTAAGCTCTAATGTACAAAAAATGAAGGTGATGACTTTGGGAACAAATACCCCAATGCATCACCCTAAAAAAATATGATTTTTCCCTATTTAACACTTTCTAAACCGCCCAGACCGCGCTTAGCGCGCAAAACCGCGCTTAGCCCGCTCAACAGAAAAATGAAATCTTATTTTGGGCATAACTTGAGAACCGTAACTCCGATTTGCGTCCGGTTCGAAGCGTTGGAAATCTTATTCCATGATCTATATAACAATGAATAAATGACAACCAAATTGATGATTTTATCATCCTTATTTTACTCCTTATCCACCGACAAATTGGTAAAATCGCGCGTTTGAAGCGGTGTCTTCGACACTTTATTGCTCATGCTCCAAATACGCATCAATACCTACAAAATGAATAGAAAACAATCAAACGGTACATTAATGAATCAAAAATGCAAAGAGTATGTAATATGTACAAATATAACGAAAATGCACGCGTTCACGCATAAGTTAAGGAAAAAGAGACGATAAGTGTTGTAAAACTATATACACAAATAACTACAATTTAGCACTTATCAAACTCGCTAAGTGTGTACCATAAGAGCAACAACAACTATAAATGATTGATCATAATAATAATTCCTACGTCGAGGTCTTCTTTTGTCATCTGAAACATCATTTGCTTCATTTTCCTTATTCTCGTGGAAGTTTCCATAAGGTTTCTTCGACCCACTGGAAGTTTCCGCAGCATGAGCAACTTTTCCACTCTTGATTCCTTTCTATAGTCTCTAACCAATAGTTAATAAGTCTGTAAAGTTTGAAGATACACTGCCAGTGATCTTCTCCCAAAAGAAAGGTGAGATAGTGTCCATAAACATACCAATCAATTCTTTCTCAGCCAATGGCGGCTCCACTTGAGAAGCTAGCTCTCTCAAGCGTTGAGCGTCCTCCTTGAAGGATTCTTTCTCTCTCCGAGACATGTTCTGCAATTGACGATGATCAGGTGCCGTATCTAGATTGTATTTATATTTCTTTATGAAAGCGTCAACCAGTGCTTGAAAACTTTGAATACATTTCTTCTCAATTCCCATATACCATTTCATGGAAGCACCACTCAAATTATCCTCAAAGCAATGGATAAGAAATTTTTCATTCTTATTTTAAGCAACCATCTTTCGGTAGTACATGATCAAGTGTCTTCTTGGATAGATGTACCCTTTATACTTTTCAAACTCAGGAGTCTTGAATTTTACAAACATGAGAAAGTCTGAAACCAAATACATCTTTTCAGCAGTAACCCTAAAGTAACCATTTCATTCAACGGTTCTCAATCTTTTTTCCAAAGTCAAATACTACTCCAGCATCTCCTTGACTTCCACTTTAGGAACGGGAAACACAGTAATGATAAGAGCATGAAACACTGGCTGTGAAGATTGACCGATCACGAGTTGTGAAGATTGACCAATCTCTGGAGTCTTCTCATAGGAAGGAGAGTAATTCAGTGGCAAATAAAACTCAGGATATGTAAAAGTTTGATGTTGAATTAGAGGAGGATTAACAACAGTAGTAGAGATTTTGGAGATGACAGACCTCTGAGGTGGCTCTCCTATGAATCATAACTTGCATCATCTCAGTGAGCTTGGTCATGCCTGCCTTCAACTCATCAATTTCCATTAAGACTTCTGCGTTACGATGTATTTGATTTTCCATTATTCTTCTGACGTTGGCTCTGGTTTCTCACTTATGTCGAGGTATCAACTTGAAGATAGGTAAGAAAATATGAAGATATAGACAGACATGAATGAGTTTTCTAGACAACCTGATTGTATGCATGAAGTATGCAAAGGATGACATGAAATGAAATGTAAGATGCAGCGCATCATAACAAGATTCACAGGTAAAGACTGCAAAAGTCACATGGAAAACCTCAAGCATGGAATCGAGGATAGGAAAATACCACATGCCATGTACTAAGGGTTAAATATCATGTACAACAAGTTCTACAAAGTTCCCATAGTCATAGATCCACCCTTCAAATATTATCGGCTTAAACAACTACTTGTCAACCAATAATACTCTTAAGAGAAACTCGTTTACACCTAGATAGTCACCACACTAAATCCTAAAAGGCCAAGATAGATTAAAAGTGTTCTAAAGGTCCTTTGCTTCTCAGACTCTCAAATTTAAAGTAATAATGCTTCCACAACTAGTTTGTTCAACATTATCACCCTCAAAGAGGCCTCCACTAAGATGGAGATCTCAAGTCAGCTTACTAAAGATTACTCCACATAAACCAGCATGACTATACCACCATCCTATATTAAGTGGACTCAAGTCCAGGTATAGGAATTTTCTCACCACACAAGAAGTCACCAAGCACCCACATAAACAGATAAATATATATAAAGAGAAATATAAAACAAAAGGCAAAAACATAAACACAAAATAATAAGATAGGATCAACCTAACTTAGGGAATACTCCCTAGCAGACTTGCCACTTTTCTGTAGCGGTAGAAAAATTAAGATTAAGCTATTGATTAACTTAACTCACAAAGCAAGAGTTGCCGCCGAACTTTATTGTTTCCAAAATAGGAATGGGGAGTATATCAATAAAACCCACAAAGAAAAGATCTCGATAAGGGGGTTTGTTATTGTCATACCCCAAAATTTGCCCATACATTTTCTCCTATTCAAATTCAAATCAAAACACAAAGCTTCAAGACACACTCTCCTAAGCAAAGATCAAAGAATTAGGGTTTGGCTTATTCAAAGGAAAATTAGTAAATCAATGGCTCCAAGGCATCTCATATGGCTCAATATATCTCACATCATCCCCATGACAAGTATCAAGTCTCATCTCAAAGAATTGGTCACTCAGTTGTTCAGAAAGTCAACAGTCGACTAGGTTAACCTAAAAGTCAACTGTGGTCAAAGTAAAGTCAAAACTCTTGATTTTTTGTCAAGATCCTCATATTTAAGTATCATTCACCATTTGATCAAGAATTGATCATGGTTCATCAAGGAAAGATCAAAAATCAACAAATCAAAAAGTTTCTAAATTAGGGTTTGTATATGAAAAGTCAACTGAACTTTGACCAGGCATAACTCTCACATGGAACATCCACAATTTTCCATCCAAAGCTCATTTTTAAGGAAATTTGATTCTCTACAAATTTGTGTCTCACATGTCAAGTCTAAAAATGCATCATTTAGGAGGTATGGACTAAAACATTATAGGTCCTTTTCAAAAGTCAACAAAAAGACACTTTTATCAAAAGGACACACAAGGAGCATGAAAATAATTTTGATATGAGACCAAGGACACTGGTTAGAGGACTCTCTAAGGTTTCTAAAAAGTCCTAGAACACTTCCATACCTCAAAAATTGAGAGAGGTAAGCCTTGTCAAAGTTGGACTATTTTGAGAGGGAAAAATGTGAAAGAATTGAAATATTTTTGCAAATGGGCCCAAGTTATTTTGATTCAATCTTGATCCACAAGTTATTCAAGGCCTCAAAATTCAATTTCCACGAAATTGTTTGATTTATTTGATTTATTATGATTTTTTATCTATTTAAAAAAATGATTAAAATTAAGTAAATCTATAGAAAATCAAGGATATGGTTTAAGGGACCAATTTGAATCAAATCCCATCATCATTTGTCCCCATATTCCATGTGATTTCATTCTCTCCAAGGTGGATTGAAAAAATATTGAAATTGAGCAAATTTAGAAAGATTGGAAATCATGTTATCAATCAAAATTTTCAAATTGACAATCAAAGATTCACAAAGATTTAATCCACATTTGTCAACCCTAATCATACACCTATAAGTAGACAACAAGATCAAATGGCAAGGGTTGGAAATTGACTGCTCAAGAACCCCAAAACCGAACCATAATATTGAAGAAAAGTTGAAATTCGTTCTTGGAGTTTTGGATCGATTAAGGTAGTTTTGAAGACTCAAGCGCGTTCCTAGAATACTCCTGAGTGATTCACGATCCCTACCAAGCTTGGAAACGTCCAGAATCGCATCCAAACAAGCCACGGTTTGCTTAGTTTTTCTTTGCTTCGATTATAATTCATCATGCATCATAAATGGATTTTGGTTGCGTATTCGTGTTCAGATTAATGTTTAGACCGTTTCTGTATGTTTAATTTGATTTTCGTTGTGAATAGAATGGTACACCATTTTTAAGGTTTGTGGTTTCCTCTGCTGGGGATTTCGTTACCGGGACGAATTGGGAGAAATTAACAGCGTCATCGTGTTTAGAAGATGCCTTTTGGTTAATCTGAGTATTCAATAGAGATTCATCTGTATTGTATGATGAATTGGATGGTTGCAAGCCTACTGCTACGCACAAATAACCGTAGCCATAGACCTGGTTTTGTTTTTGTATCTTTTCAATGAAGGGGACGATGTAGGGCCATGGCGCACGTGTCCTTTTTGAATTTTTTCTTGGGCAATTAATTTACCTATATCATATTTGTGAATTGTTTAGTTTACAGCGTGTAAAAATGGACCAGTTGGCAAAGGGCGCTATTGGATAAAGGGGGGGACCTGGGTTCGAATCCTATTGAGGTCCCTTTATTTTTAACAAATTTATGTTATGGCTTGCTTGTGAATCCAGTGTATCCCTCTCGCCCATGACCAAGATGTGTCTTCAGCGCTCCATCATCAGATCCTCGTCTATACAGATCTAACGGCCGGGAAGTGTGATCTCACCATGAACTCTCAGCCTTGTTGCACACATGAACGAAGCTGAGTTTCTTGTTTTTATCTTTTGTTTTTTTTAAATTTTTGTTTTTCTTATTTGTGTTTATATAATTACCCTAAAATTGTTTTTATAACTAAAGGCATTTAAGTTGATAAATTAGCAGTCTAGATTTTTTTGATAAAAACTTGGTAATTAGTTTTTAATTATTGTTATTAATAAGTTTTTTAATTAATTAATATATAGTTTTTTAATAACTAGATAATTGATTTAAAACTATTTTTGCCGATTTAATTAATTAGGTTGAAAACCAGTAATTAATTAATTTGGATTTTTATTTATTCTACTAACCACGGCTAACTTGTGCCCTAATCAGGGTTTACGAAGATCGTGCGTACACTAAAAAAATATTTCTTTGTGCATTTTTTTTAGGGTTTCATCTGACTGTGCGCCACGCATTCAACGAAGCTAAGTCCCGACTTCTATTTCCCTTTATTTTCATTTTAATAATTACTTGCCTTATAAAATTATTATTAGGGTTAAACCCTCAAAAGTCAATGGACTATTCAACACTCACGCGCTTTACCTCTTTGCACTTTACCTCATTGCCATTTTTTTAGGGTTAACCTCGAGGCTTCCTTCGACCGCCAACCATATCAGATCAAATAAAAAGCTAAGTATTCTTTCCTATCTTTTTTAATTTATTTATTTAATGTTATTTTTATTTATTAAATTAGGGTTAGCCATGTTTGCCTCCGAATCGACAATGCACTCACTCTACTATTGTTTCTTATTTTTCCCACCTTTCAGGGTTTGCCAATTTCCAAAGCTTTGAATATCGGTAACCCTAAACTCTGATATTAATTATTACTCGTGTTAGACCTATTAATATTATTATCCCGCTGGTTTCAATTCCCCTTTCCTCCGCTGGTTTCATTTTCCCCTTCCCCGTATTTGCTTTAATTATATTTGTTTATCAATTGTTGTGGTTAGTAACTTTAGGGAGTGCAACCCTGAATTAAATTAGAATCACTTAACTATTATAAGATAATATATTCTGAACTAATCACGTGGTCAGTGCACACACGCACACTTTTGGGGTAACCTCTCTGTTGCCTGTTGCCTTGTGTTTTTGCAGAATAGCCAGTCCCTCGAATACGAGGATACCTCAGCCATGTTGCCTCGAGTAAGATCATGGGTCCCTAATGATGCTGCCTTCGATACACTAAACATGATCTCGACCCTCGGAAGTTGCCTACGAAAGGCTGAGGTATCCTCTGGCGGCCTACGAAAAGGTTATTCTGGTTCTTCCCTTAGACTACCTGCCCCCTATGGCATAGGACAGTCTTATGACGAACGAACTCTCGATGACCCTTCAACCTCCAAATGAAATGCTTCCTGCCCTCTTATGGCAAGGATAGACCCTTTCACCCTGAAAGGCTAAAAGAACTTCTTTTTCAAACTATGAGGTAATTGCCCCTAATTGTTTTGCCTTGCTCTAAAACTTTTTCATATTCTTTCTCATAAACCTTCAAAAGGGTGTTGCACCCCAAAATTTGCCCATTTTATTTATACCCAATTGGATTTCATATTACATTCATGTACATACCTCATATAGGTCATTCATACATTCATCCCTATCACAGTTAAGGTTCAAGAAAATCGACAAAAAGAACTTCTGAAGAAGAAAGGCCTGTTCAGAAATAAAAGAAGATTTGAAGTCTGATTACATGGTATCAGCCCCAGTGAATTCATCCTGAAGTTAGGGTTTCATAAGCTTCAACTCAAGGTTTTGATTGAAGAATATAAGCTTGAAGTTCATCCGGTCTCCCTAAATCAAAGTTTTGACCAAAGTCAATGCAGTTGACTTTTTGGTCGACATTTAATCATGAGATGATTTTGAGTATGAAAGGTGGTTGTCTTGAAGAAATATTCACTGGAGTTCTTTGGTTGAAAATTGATTGAGAATTGGATCAGAAGCTGATTAATCGGGAAATTCACCTGAAATTGGAAAGAATCAGAAAAGTTGACTTTTTGGTCAAAGTCAAAGTCAACTGTCAACTGTTGATTTTTGGGTGAAAATCGGTCAAAGAAAGTCAATGGAATGAAATAAAATCAAGAAAATGTCAAAGTTACCAAAAATGGAAAATAGTTGAAATGTGAAATTTCCATAAAAGGCAAGTTCTATACTTAGGAAAATATTTGAAAAGTTGGGAATTTGGTTGACTAGCCTACTTCATGCAAGTATTGCACGCATCTCAAGGCATTTCCTCAAGAAAGTTTCAACATGAAAGATGTTCAGATCATGGCCCTCCACAACTTTGTAGTTGGGAGTTTTTACATTAGAGGCTTGTATGAGAAGATGTGTCTTGAAGAAAATGGAGTTTCAAGAATAAAATGGGCATTTAGAAACAAGTTTACTACTTTAATTAATGAAGGCATATAGTATATGAATGAAAGGGCAGCATAAGTGGTAAGGCATCGCGAATATGGATGTTAGTGCATGTGTTCAAGCCCTGGTGGAGTCATTCCCACCATTTTTTTTTTACCATTTTTAACAATGCACATATGGTTTCTCAGACATTGCTCCTTATAGTAATACAAGCTTTTATTACATGCATGATGTCAAGAGAGTTTTACTACAAAAGCCATGAAAAAGGAAAAGGAATCAAAGGAGGGATATAGAGTATGCGTATGAGAGGTATTCAACATGATGCACATTCATTTCTCCATTTGGCCATGCTGACTCCTGCCCACGTAAAAGGAAGAAGAGATTTCCCATAATTGCACTATGCTTGCTCAGTATGTGTTAGAGAAATTATAAGCTACAGCAGTCACACGATACAACCCATGCACACTCATCATATAAATACCCAAAGCTCCTCATTTTCACAAGGACACGCTTCATTTTCTTTGTTTCCAGTTTCAGAAACCTTCACGCTCTCGTCACTCTCCCATTCTCTCCTCGATCCACTCTCCTCCTTCATGAAGGAAAAGTTTGTTACACACTTGTAACAAACTTCTTCAACAACCAGAACCACCTTCATCTCCCTCACAATCATCAACCCTCACACTCATCTTCTCTCATCTCTCTCTCTCACTCTCGCCATCATCACCACCACAACAACCACCACGAATCTCCATCTCAAACATCATACTCCATCAACCTTGCGCTCTCATCATCACCGTTCAATCATTGTGACCACTGCCATCTCCATCAAGCTCCCATGGTCATCGTTCACACCAAGATCTACAGAGTCTCGTAGCTGCACCGTCACTCTAATCATTCTCTCTCCATGAGCAACAACGACGCAACGGCTTCTATCACCATACTGTAACAACTTCATCACCTATATTTGATCAACTCTCATCATCATCCTCTCAAAACTCAGTTCCAAGATCCAAGATCTTCATCAAACCTAAGTGCTTCATAATCATCATCATCTCCTTCAAAGAATAAAGAAAGCAATCTCCTCAAATCTTGATCAATATCTCTCCAAGTAAGTGACTCTCTCCATTGCTCTAGAAGCATATAGGCCTGGAACCCGTCATCAGGGATTGGGTTAGGATTTAGACCACCATGTTTGCATTGAAGTTGTTGCATATTCATTGAGCATGTATTCTGTTTGCGTGATATAGACTTCTTATGAGTGTATGAGTTGCGTATTTGAATTCCTTATGGCATGAGGATTACTTTGATACTTGTTTTGTGTGATTTAGGGAAGATCTTGAATGTTAGGGTTTAGGAAAAGTGGTTCGGTTTGAATGATAGGGTAGGAATTAGAAGGAACTAGTTGCAGATCCGTAATTAGTGCGAAAAAACGAGTGGAAAGATGTTTGCTTTTTGCATTTCTGGTAATTTTCGTCCACCTCCGCCGTCAGTCGATCGGAGAAGACGACCGGAGCTCCGTCTCCGGCGTCTGTGTTGTTTGTTTTTTTCTCTTCCGCCTGTGTACGTGTCAATTCGCCATTGGTTTGCTTCCCATAAGTTTGTGGCTTTTGTTTTATTCAAATCATTGGGCGGATGCTTGTCATGCTATGATTGGTTTGGGATTTTCATTTTGTCCTTTAGCATTTTAAGTGATACATGACCAATTGAGTTCCATTCATTTTATTTTTTTGTGTCACGTTGTTAAATGTAGACATAAAATGTGAATAAATGATATGCTGGAAATAACAATTGAAACAAAGTAAATAATGGACATGCTGCTGGGCCCTAGCGCTTTTGATTTTCACACCCCTGATTTGGGCCCAAGCGCTTTTGATAAGGAATCCAGTTTATTCTTTCTTCACTTTCACACCCCCTGGCTGACAGAATTACATTTTATTTGAGATTTGTTTCCTCTTTGATTTTTGCTTGCAAATTGACTTTTAATTCAAATAAAAAATAAATAAAAATATGTTTTAAATAGAATAAGGTGTGTAGAAATTTTTGATATTTTTGTTAGATTTTTAGAACTTAGTTTGTTGTTTTTAATAAATCATTTTCTTTAGTGTGTTCATTGCGTTTTTTAGTTTGATCGGTTTTGGCAAATTAATTTTGTTTAATACTTTAGGAGTAGAATTTAATTGCCATTTTTTGTATGATATCAGTAGACTCATATACCATACGGTGTGAAAAAGAGAAAAGTCTAATTCTATGTTTTGGTTAGGTCTTCACTATATTTTCCATACCCGATTTATGTACGTTCCTAAACGGATAACCATGTGAATTGGACCTATAATTTGCTTCGCCTTTATGCAATTGACTTAGTTTCTTTTTGTACATATAAGTAGGGATGTTTAGAGGTCCTAAGACCTAGAGTTGAATTTTTTAAGTCATGTTTTCTTATTTTACTTGATTTTTCTTTGTTACTTGTAAACAACTCGCTTTTGATTAACGATTGTATCGTAACTTGTCCGAATGACCTATAATTTTGTATGAGACTCCTTGACTTGATTTCATAATTGTTTAGACACATCTTAGAGGTCATTAGCTACTGACTTATTCCATTTGATTACATCTTTCTAACTTCACTCCTAATTTGTATTCTATTAACTAGTTTTGACCTAGTTTTGTATAGTTTTGTTAGAGCTTTGTTTGTTTCAAGTTAATTGACTAACATAGATTGGTATAAGGTCTTGGACCTATAAATGAACTAATTGCTACTGACTTTAAGCTTTGTTCATGGTTTCATTTGCTTTTTGTTTTGATTAATGGATGTTTGTTCGCTAATTGTTAAGTGACGATTTACGCGATACTTTGGTAACTCTTTGTGAATATTTTCGTGTAGTGCCATATGGCTTTTGTGTTTGATTTAGGACATTTATTTCCTTGATTTGCTACTGCCCTAGGGCTCTCTTCTCATCTTGTTGGAGTTGTAACTCCATTCTTTTGCCATGTTCCCTTAGACTCTTCCTTCTTTGTTAAGAGGAATCGAGATAGGTTAGGATAGTTATCCTTGACCTTAGGGCCATTAGACTTAGATTAGAATAACTTAGATTAGAGAATATGTTAGTTCCCTTTTGTTCATTCTTTTTCTTTTCAACTTCAAAACATTAATAAATAAAGATACGAATCACATTAAGAAAGTGATAGAGAAATGAGTGGGATTCATTCCCTAATCTGTTTCTCAATCACTTAGTGGCATAGAAATGAGTGGGATTCATTCCCTAATCTGTTTCTCGGTCACTACTTAATGGGAGAGAAATGAGTGGGATTCATTCCCTAATCTGTTTCTCAAACATTAATTAATGGGATAGAAATGAGTGGGATTCATTCCCTAATCTGTTTCTTGAACATTATATAATGGGATAGAAGTGAGTGGGATTCATTCCCTAATCTGCTTCTCGATCATTATACATTTTATGTGATTCTAATCGCAAATAAATTCCCTTAAAAAATACCTAACCAAAAACACTTAAAACACTTAATAAAGGCTCAAATTAAAACAAAGTAACGAAGTGATGCGAAACCTTGTATTGGGTTTTGTTCATCATGTAGTTACATAAAAAACACAAACCCAAGTTCACTCTTTTGCCTTGTTAGGCGCTTAAGAACAAGTTAAGTCCTTTCCAAAACTAGGCGTATAAGTCTCCAAAGGTCGAGCATCGTGGATTGTGACCTTAACCTCTGTTCAACTAAAAAACACAAAACAAATGGAAACTATGGAGCCGAACTACGGTCGCTCTGATTCCTTGTAAGGGATACGTAGGCATTGGGTCGCGGGGCCTTAGCGAGCACACTTGTAAATAATTCCTTCTTTTCCCCGTATTTCTTTTGCATCCATTCGCATTTAGTTTTAGACATTATACACCCTTTAGATAGAAACAAACATAGGTGGATACCATCGAGTACGATGGGCGTGAGGGGTGCTAGCACCTTCCCCTCGCGTAACCGACTCCCGTGCCCTGTTCTCTGGTCGAAAGACCTTGTTCTTATTCCGAGTTAGGTTTCTGATATTCCTTTCCCGCGATGGGATGAATATATTAGTGGCGACTCTGATTCCTGTTTTCGCGGTAGCGACAGCTGGCGACTCTGCTGGGGATGTTGATAGACCTGTTGCTGGTCCATCCTTAGTGAGTCGATCCTAGCCTGCGTTTGTTTGTTTATTTACTGGGTGTTTATTTGTTTTTATGTCTATACCTTGTATATATGTTTACATGTTTACTTTTCTGCTTGCATATCATGTTTATTTCTGTTTGCACATCATGCATATGGATTATATTCTGTGTTCCTTGGGGTTTTCTGTTCTGTTTTGCAGGTTGGGTGGGTTGTTCTATGAGGTAAAAGGCCCAATACCCAGGCCAGAGTTAACACATAGGATACCTAGGATAGAGTGGATAGTCATGACGCCAACAGAATGTCAGGTTCTGTTGATTGCGATCATGAGACCCACGACCAGCTGAGACTCGAATGGGATACCGTTGTCGGCATGTATTTGCAACAATGATGGTGTTTCAGGAGAGTTGCTAACGCTGGAGACCTTTTGACCTACCTTGACCTAGATTCACCTGTGAGTGGGGTGGGATATTCATGACAGGTATCGTTGGTGACTGTTCTGTTATGTTGGTGACTATGGTTCTCATGGGTTTGCGGTATCTATGCCGGATTTTTGGTCCTGCAACATCCAATCCTGTTCAGAAGAAACATACACTTCTCCTATGTGGGGAGGAGCTTTCATTGCATCATAATCATCATAGCATGTTTAATTTCAAAAAAGAAAAAAGAAAAAAGAAAAAAAAAGAAAGAAAGAAAAAAAAAGAAAAGAGATTAATATTCATATGCATGCCATTTTTCAGGTATCCAAAGTCAACACTTCTCATCAAGAATGGCTAACAGTGTGACCGTCAACAAAAAGACTACGAAGCATACCTTCTCTTGCAGTTTCTACCGTGAGGATATAACACCTTTGGTTCGATTGAGCACCCGAGTTACTGGGCAAAATTTGGATGAATTCAGAAAGACTTATGGCCACATTCTGCTTATGTTAACTACTCGTATTGATGAGTGGGGTCTCTATACTCTTCTTCAGTTTTATGATTCTGAGCTGCGCTGCTTTACCTTTCAAGATTACCAACTAGCCCCTACCCTCGAAGAGTATGCACACATTCTTCAAATCAAAGTTCAACATAAGGTTCCTTTTGTGGGTGCACCCGAGAAGCCCGAAATGGATCGCATTGCTGGTGCTCTTTATTTGAGCATGAAGGACGTTAAGGATAACTGGAAGCCTAATGGTGGGACCCATGGATTCTATGTGAAATTTCTGATGAGGGAAGCTGAAACCCTTGCTGATAAGGAAAGGTGGAAAGAATTCAATGCTCTCCTGGCCGTCATGATCTATGGATTAGTGATGTTCCCGAATATTCCAAATTTTGTTGATCTCACTGCCATTTGTCTTTTCATGGATCAAAATCCTGTACCCACTCTGTTGGCCGACACTTATTATGCCATCCATTCTAGGTATGGAAAAAAGGGATCAGTTGGGGGTTGTTTGCCAATACTGTACGAATGGTTTTCTTCACATTTGCCTAAAAGCGGAGCATTTGTCACTACAAGAGATTCACAGAAGTGGCCCCAAAGGATTATGGGACTTACTGCAAATGATATTGTTTGGTATCACCTCCGAACGGACATCGAGCAAGTTATAACCAGATGTGGCAGTTATGGCAATGTTCCTCTCATAGGGACAAAAGGAGTTATCAACTATAATCCGAAGCTAGCACTGCGCCAGTTGGGTTTTGTACTGAAGGACAAGCCGTTGGATAAAGAGATATTTGAGTCCGTTTGCTTTGAAAAAGGAACCGATCCAGATGGTTTGGAGAAAGTAAGGAGTGCGTGGAACAAAATTCATACAGAAGACCGAACTACCTTGGGGGGAAAGAATGCTATTGCTAAGAAAGCTTATACTGAATGGGTTGAAGAAAGAGTTAAGGAGCGCCTGCTGCCTTTCCCGAAGGTTAGCCCTCTATATGAACAACCACCTGAGATTTTAACTGCCACTGTACCAGCTGAGGAGTACAACCAAGTACATGTAGAGAATATCAGGTTGCGAGAAAAAGGGGAAGACCCTAAAATAAAGTACTTCTTGGTGGATCAGAAAAGGGCTGAATTAGCACATGAGGTTAAAATACTGAAAGGAGGATCTTCCAGAGTTCAAAAAAGGGCTAGAACTGAAAAGGGTGAAAGAGTTGCCACTGTTCGTATTGAGGACCATCAAAGGGTTATAGAAGAAGCGGTGAAGAAAGCAGAAGAAAAGCTCAAGCGAGAGTACAGAGAAGATCTAAGGGCTCACAAGCTCAGAGTAGAGAAAGAGGCTAGGGCCGAAGTAAAGAGTTTGAAAAAAAAGCTTGAAGAAGAAACCACTCAGAGGGTAGCAATCAAGAAGAAGCTTGAAGAGGAAATTACTCAAAGGTTAGCCGTGGAGACACAACTCAAAGGTAGTCATCTCCGTTCCGCTCGACTAACAGAAGAGAATGCAAAGCTCAGAAACCAGATAGCAGAAATGGAAAGTACATCTGAAAAGAATACCCTCCCTGATTGCAAAGGATGTGAGAGCTTGGTGGCCCACTGTGATATGTTAGATGGGCAGTTGTTTCGCAAAGATGTGGTGATTCAAAGTTTTGTCAAAGGAAGAGATCGAGAAGTGACCAAGAAGATGTTTGATGAAACTAAGAAGTGGAGCGACGAGCACTTTAAACAAGGAGGACCTTTGTTTTACACCAAGATGGATTAGTGTTTGAGCTTGTATTTCATGACCACCACCAGGCTTGTTGGATGGGGTCCTTTATCTTTTCTGTTGTTTGAACTATCTTGTCAATGTATGGGTATGCCCAAACTCAAAAAGAGATTATTAATGAAATTTGAGTCTTTTGTTTCCTCTTGATGCTTATCTTTTGTCACATTGTTAAACATTCTTGATTAATATTAAATATTTTGGATACTCTGAAAATGGCACCTCACATCATATGCACACATGCACCTCATGCACATCATGCACAAACAGGTACATCAGATGGTGTTCTTATCTGACTGATCAGGTTTTCTCTTTCAGCAATTGCACCTCCGCCTACACATCGCTACTACACAAGGGCTAATCACTCACTACAAATGGATCAGTTAAGGGACGATCTTATCCAGATGAGAACTCAGGTTACTGCTCAGATGGCTCAGTTCATGGAAGTCATGCAAAACATGGCTGATCGCCAAGAAGAACTCAGAATCAGGATGGACACAGTTGCTCAGGTTGTTGCGGACCCCCCGCAAAGAAATCCTGCTGATATTCGTGTCAATGGTGAACCTGTGATCGGAGGACCTGGTGTAATTCCTCCTGCTGCTAATCAAGGTAATCCCCGTGGGCCTCCCCAGCCTACTCTTGAAGGACAAACCACACAACAAGTCAGAAGGGCTGCTGCTATCCCCATGTTGGAAGAGGACCGACACGAGGATTTGTTTCCTGAAAGTGAATGGGGGTTTCCACCGGATGCTGGAAGGATGTTTAGAGGTCTGGAGGAAAGGATGAGGGCAATGGAAGGCCAAGGATTGGGTATGGATATCAATGACTTGGGTTTAGTTCCTGGCGTCCGTGTGCCACCGAAATTCAAGGTACCCGACTTCGAGAAATACAAGGGGAATACTTGTCCTAAGACACATGTCCGAGCTTACTATCGCAAAATGCATGTGTACTCTGAGGATGAAGGATTGTTGATGCACTTCTTCCAAGATAGCCTGACTGGGGCATCCTTGGAATGGTATATGAGATTGGAGAGAGCTAATATCCGAAGTTGGAGGGACCTAGTTGATGCTTTCATAAAGCAGTATCAGTATAATGTTGACATGGCACCAAATCGCACTCAGTTACAGAATCTATCCCAGAAAGCTAATGAGTCCTTCAAAGAATATGCACAGAAATGGCGCGAGTTGGCAGCTAGAGTCCAGCCACCTATGTTGGAAAGAGAAATGATGGATTTGTTCACCAACACTCTGGAGGGCCAATACTACTCCGCCTGCTCTGCATCCTCAAGTTTCGCCGAGTTGGTTATGATTAGTGAGCGAATTGAAAGTGGGATTAAGGCTGGTAGAATACAGAATCCAAGTGCTGCTAGTTCCTCTTCTGGGGCAGGAGGGAAGAAACCATATAACGGATTTGCTAAGAAGAGAGAAGGTGAAACGAGTGCTGCTTACTATGGTAAAGGTAAAAGCCATGTTTATCAACAGGTGGCCGCTGTTACTATACCGAGTACTCCTCTTCAACAACAACCACAACAACAGCAAAGGCATCCCCCACGTCAGTATCAGCAAAAGTCGAGGCCACCAAGAATTTTTGATCCCATACCTATGACATATGCACAATTACTCGCTCATCTCTTACATGGGGACTTGGTGCAACTTCGTACCATGGGCCCTCCACCTGCTAAACTTCCTCCTAACTATGATGCTAATGCCCACTGTGAGTTTCATTCTGGGGCTGCTGGTCATGATATTGAACATTGCATAGGATTCATGCATAAAGTACAGGATCTGCTCGATTCAAAAGCTATTGAGTTCACCCCTACTCAAGGACCTAACGTTGTACAGAATCCTATGCCTTCCCATGGAACTCATGCCGCAAATGCCATCGATATTGTTAAAGACATTTACTTGGTCAAGGATGTTATCGAATTGGGATCGTTGTTGCCATTATTGAAGAAGGAATTATTGAGGATGAGACTATACGCTGGTTGTGGAGAATTCTGTACTGATTGTATGGTCACCTCCTCAGTTTGTGACAAGGTGAAAGATGGGATTCAACAGTTGATAGATAGTGGGTATCTACAGTTTGAGCATGTACGACATCCAAAGTCAGTCAAGAATGAAATCAATGTGCTATCCATCCCGTATACTCCTACTAAGATCCCGATTCCTGCCAGAGCGCCGCCTTTGGTCATCACGTTGCCTGGTCCCATCCCATATACTAGTGAGAAAGCAATCCCATGGAATTACGGCGGAGAAGTTTTCTACCAAGGGGCCAAGCATGAGATTAAAGCACCGGTTGAGAAAGAAGATGTTCATAATGTTGTTGGCATTGGAAGAATGACAAGAAGTGGTCGTATTTTCAATCCTCCCCAGAATACTCGCGATGACAATGCAGAAGCTCTAGCTCAAGCAAAAGGGAAAAGAGCGGTAGAAGATACGGTAGATCCGGGGCAAAGCTCTAACTCTGAAGATACTGTGGCTAAAGAGATGGAAGAGTTCCTAAGGATCATCAAGAAAAGTGAGTATAAAGTGGTTGACCAATTGAGTCAAACTCAATCAAAGATTTCGATCTTGCAGTTGCTCTTGTGTTCGGAGACACATCGAAACGCTTTGCTGAGACTTTTAAGCACTGCTTTCGTCCCTCCAGAGATCTCAGTGAATCAACTTGAAGGGGTGGTGTCAAACATCAATGCTGGTAATGGATTGGGATTCACTGATGCAGACTTGCCATCCGAAGGTAGAAACCATAATAGAGCTTTGCATATATCAGTGGAATGTAAGGGGACTGTGTTATCTCGTGTTCTCGTGGATAATGGATCTTCTCTGAATGTATTACCGAAGTCGTCTTTGATGAGGCTGGATTACTCTGGTGTCGAGATAAGGCCGAGTGAATTGACAGTGCGAGCCTTTGATGGGTCAAAGAGATCAGTATTTGGGGAGGTTGACTTGCCAATAATGATAGGCCCTTAGCTTTTCACCATTACCTTCTTTGTGATGGATATCCACCCGTCTTACAGTTGTCTCCTGGGACGTCCATGGATCCATGCTGCTGGGGCCGTAACTTCCACATTGCATCAGAAACTCAAATTCGCGACCCAAGGAAAGATAGTCACAATATGTGGGTGTGGTGGTCGTTTTCTTTACCTCCCCGTTTCACTTGGGAGGACGGCACGCTAAACCCTTCACGCGAAATTTGGAAGGAGAATGCGCCCGTGGTGGGATGAATTTTATTTCAGTTCTTCCTACGATATCACACGAACTTTCTTATTTGTCCTACGAATAGGAAAGGGAAAAAAAGATCTCAACTAAACCCTAGGAGTTTGCTAAGTGTGGGGATTTACACCTAGACTAGAAATTCTGGAGTCCGGGGGGTCGGTTATACATAGGGAAGTGTTTAAACACCCTACATATCTGTAGTACTCTACAGGAACCTTCTCTGTGTCATTGTGATTGTGTTTGCTGCTAATGATTGGGAAAGTTTCTCCTTTGTGTTAGGAGAGAGAATTGAATTGATTAAAGAAAGACAGATGGATAGACAGACTGACTATTTTTGGTATTTTATTAGCTCGCTGAGATTCCTTGTGAACCTCATGCCTACATATCCCTAGTGGAAGTCAGAGCTTAATGTAGTTCGGGGAACTAACTAGGGAAATTAAATGTTTTTGGTGCCTTGCTTGAAGCTCAAGGTTGAAGCTTGGAATTAAATCTCTGTCTACAGTAAAGAGACATGAAATTATCTCTACAGAGAGGTATTAGTACTATTCTACCACAAACATTTAAAGGAGTGACAGAATAACTGGATTCATTTCATTCAAGAGGGGGACCTTACTTGTGTGTGCAAGTATGCCAGTCAGATGCCTCTTAAATGAAAGAAAGTTGCTCGTCCAAATTAGGGAAAGTGTACAAGTCTGGGGATGTGCCAGAGCATGTCTTTCAGAGTCCTAAATGGGAGACTTTGATTGAAATTGAAATTGTAATGTTTGTTTGTTTGAATGTGGTAGAGTAGTAAAAATATCTCTCTATAGAGATAAGCTATGTCTATCTACTGTATAAAAGATTTGACTTTAGCTGGCTTGTATGAGGCCCAAGCTTGAGGCTTTTTGATTGATTAATTAATTATTGACTCTGGGAGATGACTCCACTAGGGATTAATTACAGGGTATTTTTGTGTTCTGTATAAAGCCCAGAATTGAGGCTGACTCTACTTAGGGAGACTCTATTTGTGTGCCTTGTACAAAGCCCAAGGTTGTGGCTGACTGTTGAGGATAATTGAATGAATGACTCTATTTTGTGTGCCTTGTACAAAGCCCAAGGTTGTGGCTGACTCTAGCTAGGGAAAAAATACTATTTTCTGCCTTGTACAAAGCCCAAGGTTGCGGCGGACTCTTAAATGAATTAAGTATGGATGACTATATGGGGAAAGATCCTAAGTGTTAGGAATCTTTGACACATGAAAGATATGGTTTATCTGCCTTGTACAAAGCCCAAGGTTGTGGCTACTGAGTGATGAAGAACTCACTGGGGAGACTCTATTATCTGCCTTGTACAATGCCCAAGGTTGAGGCTGACTCTTGACAGGGGAGTTTTATTGTTTGGGTGCCTTGTATGAAGCCCAAGGTTGAGGCTAACTGTTTTTGTTGGTTTTGACTCTACTGAGGAGGTTTTATTTATTGAAAGACTGTTTTTCTTTGGAAGCTAACCCTTTCCAGGGATTTTGACTCAGCTGGTGAATTTGTCTGTTAAAAGACTGACTTTATCCTGTTTTTGGAGGCTGACCCTTTCCAGGGGTTTTGACTCTTTTGGGGAAATTATCTCCTAAGAGAATGAAATCATTTATTAACATTTTAAACAGATGTTGGAGGCTAACCCTTTCCAGGGGTTTTGTTAAAATGATTGATTTGGGTAGCACTCCATTAATTATTAAGGGATGAAAGGATTGGCAGAAAGATTATCTAGTGAGACTTCTTGTTTAAAGCCCAAGATGAAGGCTGACTCAATGCTGAGGATGATCAAACATGTATCCTAGACTCTGCTAAGGAAGATTGATGAAGATAAGGGTGACAGAGACTGTCCATGTCTCTCATTCCAAAAATGTGTACTCAATGCAAAATTGAGACAAACTTAGCTTGTTTAAAGTCTGGTTTAAATTGGAAGAAACTCACCAGGTGTAGGCTAAAAGGTGACTAAAGACATGTTCCTATGTTTATAAGAAACCTGATGGGTCCTTGTATACAAGCTCAAGAGGAAGCTGGAAATGCTTTTAAGAAGCCTGTGGGTCCTTGTACAAAGCCCAAGAGGAGGCTAATCGAGGGTCCTTGTTATAGCACAAGAGAAAGCTATGTAGTTTTGAACTTATTTTGGCTCTAAGCAAATGGGGAAGAGGTTTCACCGGGAATAATTCCTCTTTGGGTAGATGTGTCCTATTATTTAGATTCTAAGGTTTTTGCCAAGATGTTTCACCGGGAATAATTCATCTTGGGGGTTTGAACTACAGATCTCTAATTAGGAAAGAGCCTTCACCGGGAAGACATTCTCAATCCTAGGTCATATTCCTATAATATATATATAGTTAACTGTCCTAAGGTTTATACTCAAACGCAGTTCTAAACTAATATATGCACAATTTATATTTGACAGTAATTTAAACAAAGACTGTAAATTGAAAGCTTGTAAAGCCTAACCTGGATGGAGTGGAGACCATTGAAGAAGTATGTACAGAGCCTCAACAGTATTTTTGTTGTTTTGTTAATAACAGTTGAATATATATGATAAACAGTTAATGGTTTTTGAAAACAGAAGAAGTGAAGATGGACAAAGGTCACATAGGTATCTGAAGAGTTTCACCGGGAATAATGCCCTTCAAATACCAGAAGAATGTTTTTGAAAACAGAAAGAAGATTTTGAAAATACAGTTTTTGAAAACAAGCTAAGAAGAGAAGATGTTTGGGACTTACACTCTATTAGAGGCCCAGTACTTTACAGTACTGGTGATAAAAACAGTTAAAAATGATTTGTGATCATGCAAGGTTTTGTTGTTTGAAAACCTTAATCATCTGGTTTAATCTGAGATTTTAAAACAGTTTTGAAAATTGACAAAAGTCAACTTAATTAAAATAAAAACAAAGATTTTTACTTAATTAAGACCTAAACAATTAGGGTTTTATCATAAAATTTATTTACAAAATGATTAGGTTAAAACAAAGTGAATATATGTATTTAAAGTATTTTAGAAAACACTTAAATATACTATTTTAAACCTAATAAAAATACATGAAATAAATAATATTTTTATGATTTTTTTTTATTATTCATAAAATAGGTATATTAAATAACAAGTGTGTGAAAAATGAAGTGAAAATGATTTAATTTGATAGGTTAAATAATTGTGTGAAGTTGTGAAGAAAATAAGTGTGAAAAGTGATAAAAAAATATGGTTTTGTCTTCACCAAGACTTGAACTCACGCCCTTTAGATCACACACCCAAAACCAAACCACTGGGCCAGCGCGCGCATGGTGTTAGAGACATGACTCCAATGCAACATATATGTTATTCAAGTGTATAGAACAAAAAAGAAATAAAATCAAAAGGTCTGGGGCGAGGGGGATTCGAACCCCAGACCTTGGGCACGCGCAACACACAAACACTCTTTACCACTGGGCTATCACATTTTAGTCGTTAATAAGACAAGTATCATTCAAAATAAAATAAACTTTGGCCCCAGATTCAAATTTTGCGCGCCATGGCCATAGTCATCTTCTTCCTCGAGCTCAAGGATTTTCAAAATCCTAACTCTCTCATTTCTTAACTAAATGATATGATGTAAACATCAATCTTGCTTGTTTTTGGATGGGGAACATGATCATGGGTTCAGAATTCATTTATTCTAAGTGTAGCTAACTAATTTCAGTAAAAACACGAAGAACACATAAACCCTAAATTTAAAATTAAATGACAAACAAGATGAATAAATGCAAGATGATAGAGGGTTTTTAATCCTCTGATGATGCTGAACAAGATAGAATCGAGCTATTTCACAAAGAGTACTTAAATTAAAGAGAGGGAATTCAGAAACTTACCTCTGAAACTGAAGGTCGTGAGGATGATTGAGAGCACCTGGGCTTGAATGAATGATCTCAATAGCTTCCCTGAGACTCAATGATGCTAACTGGATGCTTATTGGAGCTTGAATCCTCCTGAATTGCTCTATGGACCTCCCTCGATTTCAGCTTCAAGTGAACATGGAGGTTGTTGAATTTGGAGTTACAGATGAGCTGCAGCCATCTGGTTAGCTCCACTATGACCTGAGGAGTGTGTCTGGATGATTGGCTTGGCTTGAAACCTTCTGAATCACTCCATGGACCTCCAACTGCAAATGCTCCAAAGTGAGAGCAACAATGGTGTTCCTCCACTTACAGAAGTGATCCAGGTGCTTGGATCACCTCAAATGACCTCCCTTGAGATGTTAGAACGCTCACTTCCCAAAGATAAGCTCTGGTTTGAAGAAATCGAATCTTCTTGCCAAAGAACTTTGAAAAACAATGAACAAGAGGAGAGAAAGAGAAAGCAAGTAATATGGTTGCTTTGGTGTGTCTTTTGAATGAGAATGAGGCCTCTATTTATAGGCAATTGGTTCAGTACTGAGTGAGAGTGTGAGCTTGCTTAATGGGAGAGTTTGGGTTTCTTAGCCATGAAGAAATTCAAAGAATATCCCAAGTGCAATGATGAGCTCTTTGATACCACTCCCTAGCCATCGGTTTTGCTTGATCTTAGGGGACCAAATTGCTGCAGAAATGAGCTCCAATTGGTTGGGAGAAGATTCCTTTGATGAATCACCAATTTGTCATAAATTCAAAAATGCAATCATTACATAATCACATGCATTTGTTTTTGGAATCTTCTCTAATCCTTATGCAATGATGAAAATGGATGTATGGCATGGTTTCAGATGTGTTATGGGTCGTGTAGCATCCATAAGAGAGGTTATTTGCACAAAATTTGCAAAGTCCAATTTGCACATGACCTATAATTTTACTTCATGAGGCCAACTTTGAACAAGCATAACTCTTAGCTCAAATTGAATTTGGAGAAGGTTGAACACAATTTGGAAAGCCCTAAACATCTACTTCAATTCATTAGTTTATGTCTTCTTCAGAATCCTTTGGGAAATTTGTGAAAAATGAGGCCAAAGTTGGAAGAAAACTAGGTTAAAACACTTAGAAAAATTTCTAAGTGTTTATGACCTAAACTTCAAAATCTCCAAAACTTCATAAATGGTTGATCTTTTGAAAAAAGTTCCTTTGTAAGATGTTGTTTTATTTTGCAAGATCTACAACTTTCATGTTGGAAGTTTTTTGAGTTGTGTAGGTGAAATTTTGAGATCTCACCATGCCCTCAAAAACCCTAATTCCCGACTTTTCGCTCCTTGATGAATTTCTTTGAATTTCTTTGGTCAAATGACTTTGACATCCATATATTGATGATATTGATCTTTGAAAGTCATTTTTTGACCAAAAACCTTAAAAGTCAATGATGATCCTTCACAGTTGACTTTTGCCTAACAAAGTGAATTTTTGGACTTTTGTGTAGAAACAAAGATCTTATCCTCAAATGAATGATGTAAATGGATTATATGGAGGTAGTAGAGATCCTTGAATCATGTCTTGAGTTTTGGATCCATGCCCTGATTAAAAGTCAACTATCTTGGTGAATTAGGTCAAAACCCTAATTTGTCGACCATGTGAAAGTAATGACTGTAGACTTTGAATTGAGGTATGATGTCCAGTAGATCTTGTAATATGAGTTATTTGAAGATGATTGATGTCTTTGAATGACCCTCTGGGGCTTTTTGGGGTTTCCCAAATGTGATCCCTGATTTCAGTCCTTGATAGGCTCAAAACCCTAGTCTGGTGACCTGAGTAAACCTGTACTCAGATGACTGGATGTCTAATCAATCATAGGTGTAATAATGAGGCTTTTGAGTCTTATGATTGTATTAGAGACTAATCCCTCTATTGATTGATCCTTTGCCTGAGTTTTCTTGTCTTTGAACACCCTCGATTGAATGTCAGGCTGCTCTGGGTACTTGCTTTGACTTGATGAAAATCCTGAAGATATGTCATCTCAGGGGGGTCAAAAATTAGGGTATGACAGATGCCCCTATTTAAGTTTCTTTTATCTGGAGGGAGAGAGATTGAGATCTCGATATCTCTTGCGTAAAAGAGACTTAAATATCAAAGAATGCCCGAATTTTGGGCGCTCCTGAGATGTTGTAATTGATAAAATCTTTGCATGATTTGATCCCGTTGTCGCACTTGGCGGGGATGAGGAGACAAACTCCTGCAGAAATACTTGATGTGCATTCTGGTGAATGGATGGCAATGTAGGATGTGCAGTCCATCTTCTTTAACTAAGTGTTGATACTTAGAGAAAGGTAAACAACCTCCTCTCGTTCCGGATGTCCAAATCTCGAAACGGGTCTTAGTTGCGTTTGGACAATATCTCAGATAAAGAGAAAATTTCCAAAGGTTTGTTTCCTCATCAAACTTCTCATCAGCACTTGGAGACGAGACGCCATTCGATGGTTGTAAAGAAACTTCAAGGGTTTGTTTCCTCGTCAAACTTCTTACCATTGCTTGGAGATAAGATGCCATTTGACGGCTGTAGAGAAACTTCAAAGGTTTGTTTCCTCGTCAAACTTCTTACCATTGCTTGGAGATAAGATGCCATTTGACGGCTGTAGAGAAACTTCAACTTCTTCCCTTTTCGACTTGACGTCTTTGAAAGAATGTCATATGGCCTCATGATCTTTTGAGGGGCTAATGACTTTGTTTGAAGGCAGACGAACTGTTTTCGGGGTGAAAACTGCCATTCGTCGATTGGTGCCTTGGGAACCAACGAACTGTTTTCCTAAAAGGAACACTGCCATTCATTGACTCTGTGGGGAGTTAAACATCCCAGAAACAGACAAACTGTTTGAAGAAACTGCCATTTGTCGATCTCTTGAGTATTTAGCAGACAAACTGTCTTTTCTTGGGAAAAGACTGCCATTTGCCAATTGCTTGGGGAGCAAACTGTCTTTTACTGAGAGAGACTGCCATTTGTCGACCCTGTCATGAAAGAAAGTGAGCAAACTGTCTTCTGCTGAAAGAGACTGCCATTCGCTGACTTTGTGGTGATAGAAAGTGAGCAAACTGTCTTCTGATGAAAGAGACTGCCATTTGCTGATCTTGTTGTGACAGAAAGTGAGCAAACTGTCTTCTGATGAAAGAGATTGCCATTTGCTGACTTTGCTGGGGATCATGAACTATCTTCTGGACGAAGACTACCATTCACTGATTCTGTCGGGGAATCATTTGTCGATCTGCTGGAAGATTCTGAATTTCTCTTTGACAAGAAGTAGCATTACTTGACCCTGCTGGGGAAATACCAAACCTCTAGGGAATTTCAAAATGTGAAGCAGACTATCTTATCTGAAAAAGACTGTCGAATACCGCTTTGCAGGAGAATCTCGGCGGAGGGATTCCAAAAGTGAACAAACTATCTCTTTGAGGGAGACTACCATCTGTTGATTTGCTTGGGGAAATCTCTCTACATGGATTGTTGTCTTGAAGGAAAAAGTTTCTCCAGGACTTGCAGGGGAAACTTGAGTTCATGCCCTCGTGACTCGGGCATTCTCACGATTAAAAGCCTAATTTGACTGTACAGTTGTGATGTATGCATGAATATTATGACAATTATAAAATGTAAAGTGAATGTGAATAGAATTGTCGCGGATGTGAAATCCTGATGATACGACTTGAATTCTTGTTGATCAGAAGATGTCCTCTTCTTGTAGTTCGAACTCTGTTGGGAATATCTGGTTATCAGTTGTCCGCTGTCCGAAGTGAGTAATATGAATTGAAGTAAAGACCCGTCATAGGGAGATATTCGCAAAGCGACCTCATGGGGGAATATTGGTTCCCGGAGTCTCAACCGTTCTTGGAGCAGCTGTTTGTATTCTTCCTATTGTTTGTAAACCTTAGAAAGAAATTTCACCTTTATTTTTGCAAGTAAATTCATTTTATTTTATGAAAACAATTGTTTCAAGAAATTGACTGTTTAAACTTAAAATGTATTTCAAGAAACTGAATAAGACTAGATTGCAAAGGAAAAGCACAAGGCTCAAATTATTATATATGGAATGGAAATCAGCCAAATGCTTGATTCCATGGAGTATTTACAAAGTTGGAAATTGGTAATTTTTTGGGAAAAGGGCTACGATGAAACGTGACGA
Source organism: Vicia villosa (assembly GCF_029867415.1). Taxonomy (NCBI): domain Eukaryota; kingdom Viridiplantae; phylum Streptophyta; class Magnoliopsida; order Fabales; family Fabaceae; genus Vicia; species Vicia villosa. Next base: position 179,822 of record NW_026705203.1, on the reverse strand, counting down.
CCGTTATCTTTCCCTTCCACTCCGAGTTGCGCTGTATTCGTGCTTCGTAGAAGATGACCTACTGCTGATGAACACTCTGCTATGGATTTTGAATGATCAAGTTTGTCCTGAACACAGTTACTTGCCATATATCCCTAACTTTTGCGTAAACTACCCCTTTCGGGTTTTAAGTTTACCGGGATTGATTACTTATTTTTTATGTCTCTAACTTTTGCCTGAATCGCCCTTTCGGGTTTTCGATTCACCGAGACGCTCTTTTTTGCCTAAGCCGCTCTTTGCGAGTTTTCAACTTAGCGAGCTGTTCTTTTGATTATTTAGGCGAAGTATTTCTTGACTGCGTCGACGTTCACAGGACGGGTGAATTCTTCTCCATCCATAGTCGTGAGTATTAAGGCTCCTCCTGAGAAAGCTCTCTTGACCACGTAGGGGCCGTCATAATTGGGAGTCCATTTCCCTCTCGAATCTGTGAGAAAAGATTGAATCTTTTTGAGTACAAGGTCACCTTCTTTGATTGTGCGAGGTCGATCCTTTTTGTCGAAAGCTTTCTTCATTCTTTGTTGATATAGTTGTCCGTGGCATAAAGCTGTCATGCGCTTTTCTTCGATTAAGTTCAATTCATCGAATCTGCTTTGACACCACTCGGCTTCTGTTAATTTTGCCTTCATCAAAACTCTCATTGATGGAATCTCAACCTCTATAGGTAGGACTGCCTCCATGCCATATACAAGGGAGAAAGGAGTTGCTCCAGTCGAAGTACGTACTGATGTACGGTAACCATGAAGAGCATACGGGAGCATTTCATGCCAATCTTTGTAAGTAATGACCATCTTCTGAATGATTTTCTTGATGTTTTTGTTAGCTGCTTCTACAGCTCCATTCATCTTTGGTCTGTAAGGAGATGAGTTGTGATGTTCGATCTTGAATTCTTCACAAAGCTCCTTCATCATTTTGTTATTCAAATTTGACCCATTGTCAGTGATTATCTTGCTAGGAATGCCGTAGCGACAGATGATGTGATTCTTGATAAACCTGACGACAACTTGTCTTGTAACGTTTGCATATGAAGCTGCTTCAACCCATTTGGTGAAATAGTCTATGGCTACCAAGATGAAGCGATGTCCGTTGGACGCTTTTGGTTCGATCATTCCAATCATGTCGATTCCCCACATGGAGAAAGGCCAAGGGGAAGAGAGTATGTTGAGAAGAGATGGTGGCACATGAATCCTATCGGCGTAGATCTGGCATTTGTAACATCTCTTTGCGTACTGGTAGCAATCTGACTCCATCGTCAGCCAATAATATCCTGCTCTCAGTATTTTCCTTGTCATGGTATGTCCATTGGTGTGAGTACCAAAGGAACCTTCATGTATTTCTCTCATGAGTATTTCTGCTTCTTTTCTGTCAACGCATCTGAGCAGAACCATGTCGAAGTTTCTCTTGTACAGAACATCTTCATTCAAGAAGAATCTACAAGCTAACTTTCTCAAAGTCTTTCTATCTTTCTTTGACGCCCCAAGAGGGTACTCTTGCTTTTGAAGAAAGTTCTTGATGTCGTGATACCACGGTTTGTCGTCGATGATTGCTTCTACTGTGAACACATGAGCGGGCCTATCCAGGCGCATAACATCGATCCGAGGAATGTCATTCCAATGATTTATCCTAATCATGGAAGAGAGTGTGGCTAATGCATCAGCCAAGTTGTTTTCTTCACGAGGAATGTGATGAAAATCTACCCTGTCGAAGAATGGTAACAATCTTCTCGCGTAGTCTTTGTAAGGAATTAGCCCTGGTTGGCGTGTTTCCCATTCTCCTTTGATTTGATTGATGACCAAAGCAGAATCTCCGTATACATCCAAGTGTTTGATTCTTAGATCCACGGCTTCTTCGAGACCCATGATGCAAGCTTCATATTCGGCCTCATTGTTTGTGCATTTGAAAGTTAATCTGGCAGTAAATGGAATGTGGGTACCCTGAGGTGTAACAATGATTGCCCCAATTCCTCGTCCATAAGCATTGACAGCTCCGTCAAAGATTAAGCCCCACTGGGATCCTATCTCAGGTCCTTCGTCTGGTAGTGGCTCGTCGTAATCTTTCATCTTGAGGTACATGACGTCCTCGTCCGGAAAGTCGAAACTGGTTGATTCATGACCATTGAGTGGGTGGTGAGCCAGGTGCTCAGCTAGAATGCTTCCCTTCACGGCTTTCTGTGCGTGATACTCAATGTCGTATTCTGATAACAACATCTGCCAACGGGCAATTCTCCCAGTTAAAGCAGGCTTCTCAAATATGTACTTGATTGGATCCATATGAGAGATCAAGTAAGTAGTATGTCGAATCATGTACTGGCGGAGACGCTTGGCAGCCCAGGCCAAAGCACAACATGTCTTCTCGAGCATGGAGTAGCGGGATTCACAGTCAGTGAATTTCTTGCTCAGGTAGTAGATGGCATGCTCTTTTCTCTTTGTCTCGTCTTGCTGTCCAAGGACACAACCCATGGAGTCTTCTAAGACGGTTAAGTACATTATCAGAGGTCTTCCTTCCACTGGAGGAGACAAGATGGGTGGTTCGAGCAGATATTCCTTAATGCTGTCGAACGCTTTCTGACAATTGTCTGTCCAGACGCAACTTTGATTTTTCCGTAGAAGTTTGAAAATAGGAGCACAAGTTGCAGTCATGAGATATATGAATCTCAAGATGTAATTCAGACGTCCAAGAAATCCTCTAACTTGTTTCTCGGTTCTGGGTGAAGGCATTTCTTGAATTGCCTTGACTTTGTCTGGATCTACTTCAATTCCTCGTTTGCTGACAATGAAACCAAGGAGTTTTCCTGAATAGACACCAAAGGTGCACTTGTTGGGGTTCAGGCGAAGCTGAAACTTCCGTAAGCGTTGAAATAACTTTGTCAGATTCTGTATGTGATCTTCTTCATTTTCTGATTTGGCAATCATGTCGTCCACATAGACTCCCACTTCTTTATGCATCATGTCGTGGAAAAGTGTAGTCATGGCTCTTTGATAAGTTGCCCCTGCGTTCTTTAGTCCAAAAGGCATAACACGGTAGCAGAACGTGCCCCAGGGGGTGATGAAAGCTGTTTTTTCCATGTCTTCAGGTGCCATTTTGATTTGGTTGTATCCTGAAAATCCGTCCATGAATGAGAAAACTTTGGATTTTGCTGTACTGTCTACCAGCATATCAATATGTGGTAAAGGAAAATCATCCTTAGGGCTAGCTTTGTTCAAATCTCTGTAGTCGACGCACATGCGGACTTTTCCGTCTTTCTTAGGAACGGGAACAATGTTAGCTAACCACTGAGGGTATTCTGAAGTGATGAGGAAACCTGCATTGATCTGCTTTTGAACTTCCTCCTTGATTTTCATGGCCATCTCCGGATGAGTTCTTCTCAATTTTTGCTTGACCGGAGGGCATTCTGCTTTTAACGGCAAGTGATGCTCCACTATACTGGTATCCAACCCTGGCATATCTTGATAAGACCAAGCGAAGACATCTGAGAATTCTTTGAGTAGCTGTATCAAACTCTCTCTAATCTCTGAACTGAGCGAAGCTCCAATCTTAACCTCTCTTCTGTTTCCATCGGAACCAAGGTTAATGATCTCTAGAGGCTCATTGTATGGCTGAATGGCCTCTTCCTTTTGTTGAAGTAACCGTGAAATTTCCTTTGATATTTCTCCGTCTTCTTCTTCCTCTGCCTCGAATACAGGAAACTCAAAGCTTGGAGAAGTCATACGGTCGTACGTTTCAACGGGGTATTTTATGATTAATCTGCATATGTGTGATAAGTTTTATTTAGACAACGAGGGAAGACTCGGTGTATGCAGTTAATGAAATTTTTGATGTTTTTTTTTTTTAAGGGTGTTTTTTAGGATTACCAATTTCCGAAAAAAGAAAAGGAAAAACTAAACGAGGGAATAGAATGACATTTTTATTTATGGACAGTCATTTCTTGAAACAAAGACCCTATAAAACAAAACTCTATTGCTCTGGGCGAAGCAAAGAGGGACATTTAATAGTAAAATGCAAAGCCCTATGAAACATCTCTTCACCCTGGGCTATGGTGAGAGGACAAAATAACGGTGAAAGTTCCTACTTAGGAGTGCGAACAACAGTTGAAACTTCAACAGCTGTCCAGTAGTGGCGAACCCCATTGTGCACTAAGTAATCTGGAACCTTAGGCTTAAGCTGGCCTGTGGTAGGTCTTGATTTACCAACCACTGTCTTTGCAACACTCAGACGATCTTCTTCTACTTCAGCAGACTGAGCGGTGTGAGCATACCCCTTTCCAAGTGGAATATGTCGAACTTTCTTTTGAGGAAACTTCCAATCTTCTGAATGGAGAGACTCGTTGTCGGAGACACTTTCGAGATCATCCTCTTCTGTATTTTGGTCTTGCTCTTCTCCCAAGATGGCATTGACTAGATATGTGAACTCTAGATCCTTAACCTCGGAAGGTGACTTGGGGATATAATCCTCAATGATGACTTCACCAGTAGATGATGATGAATAGCAAGGGTTATACATCTCTTTTGGCTGAGAGAGGTACTCAAAATCACTGTTCCATCCAGTTGGAACAATATCTTCAAGAGAGATTCTTGAACTTTCAGGAGCGGAGTATTTCACCATGTAGTCGAATTTTCCGCTTGGTTCTCCTAATGTATCCCAAGTCTCTTCGGGGATAGGAGGAACTTCTTCTGATGAACCATGACTTCTGGTGGTGAAGCTGTCAGTAACTTCATCACTGCTTGGTTGAGTCTTACTTTCAGATCCTTCAGTCGGATAACAGCAAGGTGGATCAGACTCTGGTAGGGAGATATATCCTGCTTTGTTAAGATAGAATAACCACTCCTCTTCATCGGTGTTTTCCATACCGATGGTATTGACTGTTTGTTGAACAGGTTGAAGAAAACCTCCACTGCAGAAAGTTTCTTGAATCGGGAGAACTACCTCAATTCCTGGGATAGTTTTTGATGATGTTGGAAAGAATCCAATTCCCGTTCTGTTCTTGTTGTTGGTAGGAATATTAATGTGCCCCCAACCACTGGTAGTGCCATCCTTTACAACTTGGATTGCATCTTTGTATGAAGAAATAGACGCTGCTTTCTCCTTTCCTTTGTCCAAGGAAAGTGCTTGGAATTTAGTTCCAACAACTTCTTTTGGTTCTATGTCGGAGAATGATGACAGGTTGCTGACGATCAGAGCTCGTTCTCCACATACAGTTACCAATTTGTCATTTCTTATGAACTTCAGTTTCTGATGAAGTGTTGAAGTAATTGCCCCAGCCTCATGAATCCATGGGCGACCTAGCAAACAACGGTATTGTGCTGGAATGTCCATAACTTGGAAAGTGATTTTGAACGTCTGAGGTCCAATAGTTATGGGAAGATCTACTTCTCCGAAAACTGACTTTCTTGATCCATCAAATGCTTTGACGATGACATGACTTTTTCTTAGAGGGTAATCTTCGAAAGATAATCTTGATAATGTTGATTTAGGCATGACGTTGAGAGAGGATCCATTGTCTATTAGGACTCCTGTGAGTGTATCACCCATGCAGCCAACTGAGATGTGAAGTGGAAGATTGTGGTCCACTCCTTCTTCAGGAAGATCTTCGTCACAGAAACTTAGATTAGTTCCGGCGGAGATGTTGGCAACAATGTTGTTGAATTGGCTTATAGTAACGCCAGGTTCTACAAAAGCTTGTTCCAAAACTTTCTGTAGAGCTTCCCTATGAGCTTCAGAACTCAATAGCAGGGAAAGAACAGAAATCCTAGACGGAGTATGTAGTAACTGGTCTACAATGTTGTATTCACTCCTCTGGATTAACTTCAAGATCTCGTCATTTTCTTTCGCTTGAACAACATTGGTCGGAAGATTGTCTTGCCTATGTGGTACTTCCTCCGAAGGTTTCTCCACATTTTCTGTTGTTCTGTTGAAGACTCGTCCACTTCTGGTGACTCGACTAACATCAGCAATATTGACAACAGACGGTAATGGTATTTCCTTACCATTTTCAATGAATGTAGCATTGTACTTGTATGGTATAGCCTTGCTGGACTCATACGGTACAGGACCTGGTAAGTAGATGACTAGCGGTGCAACTGCTGTTTTCCTGCTATCATACTTAACTTGCATAGGTTCAACTTGATTAATTTGAGGAGATACGGTAAAGACTTCATCATCTTCTCTGTTGGCAAGAACAGTAATGGTATTGTCATCCATCAACTTTTGAATGTCGTTGCGAACACGCAAACATCCTCGTGAATTTCTTCGACAGATTCTGCATCTACTGTAAGCGTGGAAATCTGTTCCAAAGTAGGCAAGTCCATTTAAAGTTTTGTGGAACCTGACTACCGATCCTTCAAGGTCTTCAACTTTGTAGATTTGGTATTCTCCTGGACATCCTTGAACCATGTTGATGTCATGTTCATTTCTGACTCGGATATGTTGAATCCATCCTAAGTCCATTTGTTCTTGTAATGCAGCTTGAACTACGGCACATCCTTGAGTATTCCTTGGACAGATTTCACATGTGAAGTAGTTGTGAGGTGGTACATGACCATACCCAGCTTGTTTAGCGTGCATCTTGACAAGATTTTCCCCTATCTGACGAATGTCGTAGATTTGAATGACGTTGGGGTGTTGATCTACCAGATTTACTGAAGCTTCTTTATGCTGCGGCAAAGGATTTGCTTGGACGTTTGGATTAGTATCCTTGAAGGATAACATTCCGCTCTTCACTAATCGTTGGACGTCAATCTTGAAAGAGAAACAGTTCTCAATATTGTGACCTGGTGCCCCCTGATGATAGGGACAAGATTGGTCAGCCTTATACCATGGTGAGGAACTGTTTGTAGGATTTGGAGGACTCCTTGTCTGAATGAGTCCTTTTGCCAGTAATGTTGGAAACAATTCTGCATACGGCATTGGTACGGGGTCAAAGGCAGGATACCTTGGAGCCCGATTGTTGTAATTTGGAGGTCGAACCTGCTGCTGAGGTTGCTGCGACCTTTGTTGAGTTTGTTGTTGCGAAACCTGGGGTTGATAAGCTGGCGCTGAGTTAACAACCGGAGTTATTGTTGCAACTTGAGGTTGGAATTTCTTCTTAATTTTGTGCAAGACATTGCTGACATCTTGATCCTTTTTCTTCTGGAAAGAACTTCCATACTTCCTTGGACCAACAGAAGATTCTGGTTCTTTGTTCAAGCGTCCTTCTCGAACTGCTTCTTCTAAACGTACACCCATGTTTACCATTTCGGTAAAATCACTTGGTGCACTTGCAACCATTCGTCCGTAGTAAAATGGACTCAAAGTTTTGAGATAGATTTTTGTCATTTCTTTCTCTTCAAGTGGTGGACAGATTTGAGCAGCAACTTCACGCCATCTCTGAGCGTATTCCTTGAAGCTTTCTCTATCCTTTTGAGTCATGGCCCGGAGTTGATCTCTGTCGGGAGCCATATCCAGATTGTACTTATACTGTTTGACGAAGGCCTCTCCGAGGTCTCGAAAAGTACGAATCTCTGAACTGTCCAAGTTCATGTACCATTTGAGTGCAGCACCAGTCAGGCTGTCTTGAAAATAATGAATGAGCAATTGTTGATTATCAGTCTGAGTTGACATTCTTCGAGCGTACATCACAAGATGACTTTGTGGGCATGAATTCCCTTTGTACTTCTCGAATTCTGGTACTTTGAATTTGTGAGGAATCTTAACATTTGGAACCAGACAGAGGTCTGCAGCATTCTTTCCAAATAGATCTTGTCCTCGGAGAGTCTTGAGTTCCTTCTGCATTTGCAGAAACTGTTCTTGGAACTCGTCCAATCTTTCATACACGCCAGCATCCTCACTTGGAGCGTGATGATATACTTGTCCGCCCTGCGGGGGAAAAGTATGCATAATGGGCTGTGGAGAAGCCATGACAGCAGATCTTGGAATCTCAGCATTCTGTTGTGCGAAACCCATTGCCGTTGCTCTTGGAACTTCAATTTCCAGAGGTTTGTAACCCTCCGGTGGACGCATATCCATGGTGACTTTTGGAGCTTCAGAAGCTGGAGGTATGTACCCTTCTGGAGTAAAGTTATACGGCATGCCCCAAGGTCGATCAGGCGGCATGGTATACTGAGGAATATGAGTAGAAACGATCTCGGAAACCACAGTCCTTTGTGGTTCTTCTGGCGTTGGTCGATTCTGCGCAACTACCAGGGCTTCTACCATACTATTGAGCCTTTCAACAGTACCTTTGAGAGTATTAATCTCTTCCCTGAGTTCTTCATTCTCTTGCTCAAAGTCTTCCATTCTTTTCTTGCGACTTGAACGAGTGTTGTATGGATGAGACAGCTTGAAAGTCTTGGTTCACCTCCTTCTCCTCCTCTCTTTCTGGAGAAAGGAAAGTGACTATTAGATCCGCGACAATTCTCGTGTCAGTGCGTACGACTAAAGCGATGTATGATATGCAATTAAGTTATTATTTTTCAAGGAAACACCATAATTACGTTATGAAACATCAAACTTTTATTAATTAAGCGAAAACGCCGTTTTACACACTTTGTAAATGGAAATACAGAGAAACTGAGAGAAAGGACTCTAAAACTTTGATGATGAGCCGACTTCACGTTCTAACATCTTCTTCTGTTTCTTGAGCTGAGCATTCTCTGACGTGAGCTGATCGATGATCCAGGAAGCAGGAGGGATATGATGAGAAAGTGACGTTTGTGTCACTTGTCGATCGAGTATTTCAAGTAACTCATCCTTCCTTCTTAGGATGTTCTGAATTTCAACATTTTCCGTGTTGACAACTCGGTACTTGTTCCTCCAAGCATTCCTTTCTTGGCATACCTTGTTTAATGCCTCTTGCAGTTTTTCAACATCGGTGGAGAAAAGGTAAATTGGTTCCCTTAGGGGAATAGGTTCTTGATGTTGATATGGCATCCTGAGCTTGAATGCTCTGACGCGTACCCATTGAAGGTAAGGATCCAGGGAGATGCAAAGATGTTTTCCTAACAATCTTCTCCCTTTACTGTGAACAAGACGCCAGGCTTGGACAATTTCCTTCTTCAGCATGTTACCATGATCGTCGATGTTCTTGAAGAACAGACCCTCCAATTGGATATTACTTGGAATGTTTTTCATAGGATAGCCGTATTGACGACGGGCTAAAGCTGGATTGTAGCTGATTCCTCCCTTAGTTCCAATAAGGGGTACGTTGGGAAAACTTCCGCAACTGAAGATGATCTTGGTTTCGTCGTTGTCAGGACTACACCAATCAATGTCTGTATGAGTGAGAGACATGATTTTTTGTGACCAGTAAAGGCCATCCCTCATGTTCCAGAAAGTGCTAGACTTTGGCAGGTGCGCGACGAACCATTCGTATAACAACGGTACGCAGCATGTGATTAATCCTCCTCGCTGCAGGTTTCTTGAATGCACAGAGTGATAGGCATCCGCAAGCAAGGTTGGAACTGGATTTCCAATTAAGAAGATCTTAATTGCGTTGATGTCGACGAAATCGTTAATGTTAGGGAACAAAAACAATCCGTAGATAAGCAAAGCCAAGACTTCCTCAAAAGCGCTCATATCTTGGATGCTGACGAAGTACCGAGCTTGATCAAACAGGAATTTGGAGGGCAATCCTTGAATTCCTCCTCTACTCACCATATGAGTTCTGATGTCGACTACGTTCAAAGGAGTAGTTGCAGCAATGATAATGTCGTCAGGATTCTTTTCCAAACCGGAGTACGGATCTTGCGCGTACACGGGTATTCCAATCAAATGAGAGTACTCCTCTAACGTAGGCATGAGCTGATAATCTGGAAAGGTGAAGCAGTGATACGTTGGATCGTAAAACTGTACCAAGGTGGGAAGAATCCCATCCACAATGTTGGTATTGAGCAAAGGCAGAAGTTTTCCATACTTCTCCTTGAAAGCCTGGGGGTTGACCACCAGTTTTCCGAGTTTTCCCAGTTCCTCGACCTGGGGAATCTTGAAGGTGTATTTCCTAGCTCTCTTTCTCCCATAATCCATGGTATAGATCCTTAAGTCCTTTCTCCGTTTCTCTCTTTCTATGAAGTTTAAAACGTTCGTTATTTAGTTTCCTTGAAAAATGACTTGAAAAAGACTCTTTTTGTTTTTAGTTGTTTATTAATGAATGATGCATGAATGCATGAATGCACACACAAGAATTTTAAACAAGCATGGCGTTGAAGGGTATAGTGGTCATGAAGTCAAAACGCAGTCTCCCGCCCCAATGGTAAACTAAGGTTAAGGATTTTTGTACCTGTAGAACGGGTTCTAGGGGTCTCAGAGTTTTTGCTCAACCTTAAAGATACGTTGATTGGTATCTATAAGAGAGTTTTCTCTGAGTGTAGTATCTGCGTGACAATTACTTCCGTAATCACCGCTCTACGTCCTAAAAAGGCTTTAAGTGGGGTTAATGTGTTTCTAGGTCCTCCTGGTACAAATCAGTCTCGGAATGCAGTGGCGCAGTTAATCACAACCAGCCAGGCAAATCCCAAGAGTAGACTTGGAAACCAAGATTAGAGGGCCTTCACCGGGAAGACATCCTCCATCCTATCTTATGTTGCACTCAAATCCGGGTATAGGATTTCTCACCACAAGGGGGAATCAAGCCCTTTCCCGATACAGAATAAACAAAATAAACAAATATAATATGCAACAATCACATGAAATGACACAGAGGTTAGGCAGGACCTCTCTTGTTTGAGGGGGAATTTGGCATCCCTAATTCCTCATTGGGGCTGGACCAGCAACAGGTCAACCATTGGTTTGGATGAAAAACCAAGGTTTTTAACACTTATATCCCCAGCAGAGTCGCCATTTTTCTGTGGTGGTCGTTTTCTTTACCTCCCCGTTTCACTTGGGAGGACGGCACGCTAAACCCTTCACGCGAAATTTGGAAGGAGAATGCGCCCGTGGTGGGATGAATTTTATTTCAGTTCTTCCTACGATATCACACGAACTTTCTTATTTGTCCTACGAATAGGAAAGGGAAAAAAAGATCTCAACTAAACCCTAGGAGTTTGCTAAGTGTGGGGATTTACACCTAGACTAGAAATTCTGGAGTCCGGGGGGTCGGTTATACATAGGGAAGTGTTTAAACACCCTACATATCTGTAGTACTCTACAGGAACCTTCTCTGTGTCATTGTGATTGTGTTTGCTGCTAATGATTGGGAAAGTTTCTCCTTTGTGTTAGGAGAGAGAATTGAATTGATTAAAGAAAGACAGACGGATAGACAGACTGACTATTTTTGGTATTTTATTAGCTCGCTGAGATTCCTTGTGAACCTCATGCCTACATATCCCTAGTGGAAGTCAGAGCTTAATGTAGTTCGGGGAACTAACTAGGGAAATTAAATGTTTTTGGTGCCTTGCTTGAAGCTCAAGGTTGAAGCTTGGAATTAAATCTCTGTCTACAGTAAAGAGACATGAAATTATCTCTACAGAGAGGTATTAGTACTATTCTACCACAAACATTTAAAGGAGTGACAGAATAACTGGATTCATTTCATTCAAGAGGGGGACCTTACTTGTGTGTGCAAGTATGCCAGTCAGATGCCTCTTAAATGAAAGAAAGTTGCTCGTCCAAATTAGGGAAAGTGTACAAGTCTGGGGATGTGCCAGAGCATGTCTTTCAGAGTCCTAAATGGGAGACTTTGATTGAAATTGAAATTGTAATGTTTGTTTGTTTGAATGTGGTAGAGTAGTAAAAATATCTCTCTATAGAGATAAGCTATGTCTATCTACTGTATAAAAGATTTGACTTTAGCTGGCTTGTATGAGGCCCAAGCTTGAGGCTTTTTGATTGATTAATTAATTATTGACTCTGGGAGATGACTCCACTAGGGATTAATTACAGGGTATTTTTGTGTTCTGTATAAAGCCCAAAATTGAGGCTGACTCTACTTAGGGAGACTCTATTTGTGTGCCTTGTACAAAGCCCAAGGTTGTGGCTGACTGTTGAGGATAATTGAATGAATGACTCTATTTTGTGTGCCTTGTACAAAGCCCAAGGTTGTGGCTGACTCTAGCTAGGGAAAAAATACTATTTTCTGCCTTGTACAAAGCCCAAGGTTGCGGCGGACTCTTAAATGAATTAAGTATGGATGACTATATGGGGAAAGATCCTAAGTGTTAGGAATCTTTGACACATGAAAGATATGGTTTATCTGCCTTGTACAAAGCCCAAGGTTGTGGCTACTGAGTGATGAAGAACTCACTGGGGAGACTCTATTATCTGCCTTGTACAATGCCCAAGGTTGAGGCTGACTCTTGACAGGGGAGTTTTATTGTTTGGGTGCCTTGTATGAAGCCCAAGGTTGAGGCTAACTGTTTTTGTTGGTTTTGACTCTACTGAGGAGGTTTTATTTATTGAAAGACTGTTTTTCTTTGGAAGCTAACCCTTTCCAGGGATTTTGACTCAGCTGGTGAATTTGTCTGTTAAAAGACTGACTTTATCCTGTTTTTGGAGGCTGACCCTTTCCAGGGGTTTTGACTCTTTTGGGGAAATTATCTCCTAAGAGAATGAAATCATTTATTAACATTTTAAACAGATGTTGGAGGCTAACCCTTTCCAGGGGTTTTGTTAAAATGATTGATTTGGGTAGCACTCCATTAATTATTAAGGGATGAAAGGATTGGCAGAAAGATTATCTAGTGAGACTTCTTGTTTAAAGCCCAAGATGAAGGCTGACTCAATGCTGAGGATGATCAAACATGTATCCTAGACTCTGCTAAGGAAGATTGATGAAGATAAGGGTGACAGAGACTGTCCATGTCTCTCATTCCAAAAATGTGTACTCAATGCAAAATTGAGACAAACTTAGCTTGTTTAAAGTCTGGTTTAAATTGGAAGAAACTCACCAGGTGTAGGCTAAAAGGTGACTAAAGACCTGTTCCTATGTTTATAAGAAACCTGATGGGTCCTTGTATACAAGCTCAAGAGGAAGCTGGAAATGCTTTTAAGAAGCCTGTGGGTCCTTGTACAAAGCCCAAGAGGAGGCTAATCGAGGGTCCTTGTTATAGCACAAGAGAAAGCTATGTAGTTTTGAACTTATTTTGGCTCTAAGCAAATGGGGAAGAGGTTTCACCGGGAATAATTCCTCTTTGGGTAGATGTGTCCTATTATTTAGATTCTAAGGTTTTTGCCAAGATGTTTCACCGGGAATAATTCATCTTGGGGGTTTGAACTACAGATCTCTAATTAGGAAAGAGCCTTCACCGGGAAGACATTCTCAATCCTAGGTCATATTCCTATAATATATATATAGTTAACTGTCCTAAGGTTTATACTCAAACGCAGTTCTAAACTAATATATGCACAATTTATATTTGACAGTAATTTAAACAAAGACTGTAAATTGAAAGCTTGTAAAGCCTAACCTGGATGGAGTGGAGACCATTGAAGAAGTATGTACAGAGCCTCAACAGTATTTTTGTTGTTTTGTTAATAACAGTTGAATATATATGATAAACAGTTAATGGTTTTTGAAAACAGAAGAAGTGAAGATGGACAAAGGTCACATAGGTATCTGAAGAGTTTCACCGGGAATAATGCCCTTCAAATACCAGAAGAATGTTTTTGAAAACAGAAAGAAGATTTTGAAAATACAGTTTTTGAAAACAAGCTAAGAAGAGAAGATGTTTGGGACTTACACTCTATTAGAGGCCCAGTACTTTACAGTACTGGTGATAAAAACAGTTAAAAATGATTTGTGATCATGCAAGGTTTTGTTGTTTGAAAACCTTAATCATCTGGTTTAATCTGAGATTTTAAAACAGTTTTGAAAATTGACAAAAGTCAACTTAATTAAAATAAAAACAAAGATTTTTACTTAATTAAGACCTAAACAATTAGGGTTTTATCATAAAATTTATTTACAAAATGATTAGGTTAAAACAAAGTGAATATATGTATTTAAAGTATTTTAGAAAACACTTAAATATACTATTTTAAACCTAATAAAAATACATGAAATAAATAATATTTTTATGATTTTTTTTTATTATTCATAAAATAGGTATATTAAATAACAAGTGTGTGAAAAATGAAGTGAAAATGATTTAATTTGATAGGTTAAATAATTGTGTGAAGTTGTGAAGAAAATAAGTGTGAAAAGTGATAAAAAATATGGTTTTGTCTTCACCAAGACTTGAACTCACGCCCTTTAGATCACACACCCAAAACCAAACCACTGGGCCAGCGCGCGCATGGTGTTAGAGACATGACTCCAATGCAACATATATGTTATTCAAGTGTATAGAACAAAAAAGAAATAAAATCAAAAGGTCTGGGGCGAGGGGGATTCGAACCCCAGACCTTGGGCACGCGCAACACACAAACACTCTTTACCACTGGGCTATCACATTTTAGTCGTTAATAAGACAAGTATCATTCAAAATAAAATAAACTTTGGCCCCAGATTCAAATTTTGCGCGCCATGGCCATAGTCATCTTCTTCCTCGAGCTCAAGGATTTTCAAAATCCTAACTCTCTCATTTCTCAACTAAATGATATGATGTAAACATCAATCTTGCTTGTTTTTGGATGGGGAACATGATCATGGGTTCAGAATTCATTTATTCTAAGTGTAGCTAACTAATTTCAGTAAAAACACGAAGAACACATAAACCCTAAATTTAAAATTAAATGACAAACAAGATGAATAAATGCAAGATGATAGAGGGTTTTTAATCCTCTGATGATGCTGAACAAGATAGAATCGAGCTATTTCACAAAGAGTACTTAAATTAAAGAGAGGGAATTCAGAAACTTACCTCTGAAACTGAAGGTCGTGAGGATGATTGAGAGCACCTGGGCTTGAATGAATGATCTCAATAGCTTCCCTGAGACTCAATGATGCTAACTGGATGCTTATTGGAGCTTGAATCCTCCTGAATTGCTCTATGGACCTCCCTCGATTTCAGCTTCAAGTGAACATGGAGGTTGTTGAATTTGGAGTTACAGATGAGCTGCAGCCATCTGGTTAGCTCCACTATGACCTGAGGAGTGTGTCTGGATGATTGGCTTGGCTTGAAACCTTCTGAATCACTCCATGGACCTCCAACTGCAAATGCTCCAAAGTGAGAGCAACAATGGTGTTCCTCCACTTACAGAAGTGATCCAGGTGCTTGGATCACCTCAAATGACCTCCCTTGAGATGTTAGAACGCTCACTTCCCAAAGATAAGCTCTGGTTTGAAGAAATCGAATCTTCTTGCCAAAGAACTTTGAAAAACAATGAACAAGAGGAGAGAAAGAGAAAGCAAGTAATATGGTTGCTTTGGTGTGTTTTTTGAATGAGAATGAGGCCTCTATTTATAGGCAATTGGTTCAGTACTGAGTGAGAGTGTGAGCTTGCTTAATGGGAGAGTTTGGGTTTCTTAGCCATGAAGAAATTCAAAGAATATCCCAAGTGCAATGATGAGCTCTTTGATACCACTCCCTAGCCATCGGTTTTGCTTGATCTTAGGGGACCAAATTGCTGCAGAAATGAGCTCCAATTGGTTGGGAGAAGATTCCTTTGATGAATCACCAATTTGTCATAAATTCAAAAATGCAATCATTACATAATCACATGCATTTGTTTTTGGAATCTTCTCTAATCCTTATGCAATGATGAAAATGGATGTATGGCATGGTTTCAGATGTGTTATGGGTCGTGTAGCATCCATAAGAGAGGTTATTTGCACAAAATTTGCAAAGTCCAATTTGCACATGACCTATAATTTTACTTCATGAGGCCAACTTTGAACAAGCATAACTCTTAGCTCAAATTGAATTTGGAGAAGGTTGAACACAATTTGGAAAGCCCTAAACATCTACTTCAATTCATTAGTTTATGTCTTCTTCAGAATCCTTTGGGAAATTTGTGAAAAATGAGGCCAAAGTTGGAAGAAAACTAGGTTAAAACACTTAGAAAAATTTCTAAGTGTTTATGACCTAAACTTCAAAATCTCCAAAACTTCATAAATGGTTGATCTTTTGAAAAAAGTTCCTTTGTAAGATGTTGTTTTATTTTGCAAGATCTACAACTTTCATGTTGGAAGTTTTTTGAGTTGTGTAGGTGAAATTTTGAGATCTCACCATGCCCTCAAAAACCCTAATTCCCGACTTTTCGCTCCTTGATGAATTTCTTTGAATTTCTTTGGTCAAATGACTTTGACATCCATATATTGATGATATTGATCTTTGAAAGTCATTTTTTGACCAAAAACCTTAAAAGTCAATGATGATCCTTCACAGTTGACTTTTGCCTGACAAAGTGAATTTTTGGACTTTTGTGTAGAAACAAAGATCTTATCCTCAAATGAATGATGTAAATGGATTATATGGAGGTAGTAGAGATCCTTGAATCATGTCTTGAGTTTTGGATCCATGCCCTGATTAAAAGTCAACTATCTTGGTGAATTAGGTCAAAACCCTAATTTGTCGACCATGTGAAAGTAATGACTGTAGACTTTGAATTGAGGTATGATGTCCAGTAGATCTTGTAATATGAGTTATTTGAAGATGATTGATGTCTTTGAATGACCCTCTGGGGCTTTTTGGGGTTTCCCAAATGTGATCCCTGATTTCAGTCCTTGATAGGCTCAAAACCCTAGTCTGGTGACCTGAGTAAACCTGTACTCAGATGACTGGATGTCTAATCAATCATAGGTGTAATAATGAGGCTTTTGAGTCTTATGATTGTATTAGAGACTAATCCCTCTATTGATTGATCCTTTGCCTGAGTTTTCTTGTCTTTGAACACCCTCGATTGAATGTCAGGCTGCTCTGGGTACTTGCTTTGACTTGATGAAAATCCTGAAGATATGTCATCTCAGGGGGGTCAAAAATTAGGGTATGACAGTGGGGAGGAAGAACACGTGGTAAGCCATCTTGCGTCCTTCAGGTATATTGATGTGGAAGGAGAGGTCCACGAGACGCCTTGCCAAGCCTTTGAGGTTGTCCAGACTATCAAGATCCCTTATGTTGAAAATAAGAAGTTAGGGGCCCCCATGTCTTCACTAAAGGAAGCTAAAGCTGTGGTTGAATCTGGTCATCCTGAAGGATGGGGCCGAGTCTTGGATCTACCAATCAAGCAGGATAAGGGTGGGATTGGATATCAGTTGGGTCAGAGTTCATCTAATGAGGCCTCCAAGAAGCCCGGAACCTTCATTCCGATCAAGTTCTCTAGTGCTGGCATCGTCAAGGATCATATTTGCGCTGCTGATGATGATGTGGATAGTGATTATGAAATTGAAGAATGGATCAAGCCGTGTGTCCCGGGACAGAAGCTTCTCAACTGGTCATCCGAAGACATCATCTCAATTGCTCTTGATCAAAAGTAATAATGTTTGTTTTTGTTTATCATGCAATAATTCCTGTGTTCTGCCCAAGACACAGTGAACATATGTAGGGCCTCATTTGTTGTTTTTCAATGTTAAAATCATAAATAAAAGGACGTTTTTGCATTCAAATATTTTGTTCCCTGTCTTTCGTTTTTACTTTTATATCTATAATTAATCAAAAAAAATGGCAACGTTTCTTATTCATCATCATCCCTCCATTCTAAAATAAAGCATAAATCATAATCCATGCAGATCCACTTCTCCTCCAGATTCTATTGACAACGATCTTGCTATGCCTCGTCATGACTTTGACAAACCTATCTACGCCGCTGAAGAAGGGGATGAAGAAGATTGTGAATTGCCCGATGAGTTGGCCAGATTGTTGAAACAAGAAGAGAAAGTGATCGATCCACATCAAGAGCCTATTGAGACGGTGAATCTTGGCACCGAAGAGACGAGAAGGGAGGTTAAAATAGGGGCTTCTTTGAATGAGAATGTGAAAGAAAAGTTGATTGGAATGTTGAAGGAGTATTCTGATATCTTCGCATGGTCTTACGAAGATATGCCTGGATTAGATACTGATATTGTTGTGCACAGGCTACCCCTTAAAGAAAATTCTCCGCCCGTCAAACAGAAACTCAGGAGAATGCGTCCTGATATGTCCAAGAAAATCCAAGAAGAGGTTCAGAAGCAGTTTGATGCAGGTTTTCTTGTTGTAACAGTTTATCCACCATGGGTCGCCAACATTGTACCTGTACCTAAGAAAGATGGGAAGGTACGAATGTTTGTCGACTATCGAGATCTGAATAGGGCGAGCCCGAAGGATGATTTCCCGCTTCCTCACATTGATGTATTGGTAGATAATACTGCTCAGTTCTCAGTTTTCTCCTTCATGGACGGTTTTTCTGGTTACAATCAAATAAAGATGGCGCCCGAGAACATGGAAAAGACAACATTCATTACGCCTTGGGGCACCTTTTGTTACAAGGTCATGCCGTTTGGATTAAAGAATGCTGGGGCAACCTATCAAAGAGCTATGGTGACTTTGTTTCACGACATGATTCATAAAGAGATTGAGGTCTATGTGGACGACATGATTGCAAAGTCCCATACTGAAGAAGAGCACCTGGTTCATCTGAAGAAATTGTTTGAAAGGTTAAGAAAGTTCAGGTTAAGGTTGAATCCCAATAAATGCACTTTCGGAGTGAGATCAGGAAAGTTGCTTGGTTTCATCGTAAGTGAAAGGGGTATCGAGGTCGATCCCGCTAAGGTAAAAGCTATACAAGAGATGCCTGAGCCGAGAACTGAGAAACAGGTTCGTGGATTCTTGGGAAGGTTAAATTATATTGCAAGGTTCATCTCACACCTTACCGCCACGTGTGAACCTATCTTCAAGCTATTGAGAAAGAATCAGGCAATAGAGTGGGATGACAACTTTCAAAAGGCATTTGATAAGGTTAAAGAGTATTTGCAAGAGCCTCCAATCCTCATGCCTCCAGTGGAAGGTAGACCGTTGATTATGTACCTGATGTAACACCCTTCTAAACCCCCGCGGAAAATACAATAATAATCAGAGTAAACATGAAATACAAGGATGTCACAACTTCTTTAACATAAAATACCATAGTCATTTGTCATGCCACCCGAGGAACCATTTAACATAAATACAATTCATGTTCAACACAACGGATTATAATTCATAACATTGCATATTCATCATCATTCATGCAAGTTACTCTAATACAATTATAAAACAACAAAGCCAACAGAGTAATTCGTCTCTAAACTAGCGTTTCCCAGTGTTACAATCAGAGCATGACTCGACACGAACTACGGGCTAGCCTACAAGCTATCTTCACCCAATCAAGACGCCGCTACATCCTTAATCTGAAATCATCAAAGTAAGGGTGAGTTTCATTCGAATTAATAAGCATTATGCAATCATAAGCAATAAAATCTCATAGTAATTATCATCCACTCAATCATACACATAATCGGAATTATTACAACAAGCAAGCATCAATCCAACAATATTGGCCATCGGCCCACAACTCATCAATTTCATCAATGATCAAGTTATATTAACAACATCTTCTCAATACATCAATCATGTAAACACACCAAGGCATAACACTAGATCTCATCCAATCATGTTATAACCAATGCATATGATGCAACTGACACTATGCATGTGGTACCAAAATTCGTGAATCACATTCACAGGACTTCTCTCTCTGATACTGCCCTCTAGTCGCTCACACCCCACATGGGCACACGACTACTGCCTCATCGCTCACACCCCACATGGGCACACGATGACTTCCCGCTAATCTCCGCACAATGGGAATTAGCCTTCCAATGCAAATGATTTATGAATAATGCACACATGACACATACTTACATCTTCATACATCATCATCATTCCGATGCTTAACATCGCTTAACACCTCTTACCAATAAGGTCACAACAAGTATGTACATGTTTAAGCATCATTCAATCATTCACATACATACACCACATCATCACAATAACATACACATCATAGTAATGTTAATTGCCACCATAACCAACATATTAATATTAACAACATATTAATATTCACAATCATCAATCATCACCATCATCATACATCGTTACATCTATCATCATTACACACCATGTAATAAATTGATAAAACAACTCAACAACATAATCACAAAACATGTATTCATTTACGACATGTTATAAACCAACATCACCCAATGAATATCATGATCCCATCACCAATACAAAACATGTATCAATAATCATATATAAATAAGCACATATACATATACTATATTCCAATTCATCAATGATCAAATCGAATTAAAATAAAGTTGGCCACTGCCCATTTCATCACTTTATCAAATAAAGCATCTCATTAGCTTCGCAACGCCCAAAACGGCACATCAAATGAACCAACGGTTAGAAAGTTATGCCTCTTTGAAGTTTCTTAAAATATCACAAAACATCAACAGCACGCGGCGCCATCACACATTCGCGGCGCGGAACGAATCGAAACAACGCCTTCGCGGCGCGGCCACATGTTCGCGGCGCGGAACGAATCGGAACAACGCCTTCGCGGCGCGGTCACCTGTTCGCGGCGCGTACTGAACGCAACGAGACTTCCTGACCTTCTACCTTCAGGTTCGCGGCGCCTCCCCTATGTACGCGGCGCGAACCGCGATTCTAAAAACCCCAATCTGCAGAAAAGACAGCATTCCATGTATCCCAAACACCCCAACACATACCAGTGCGAACATGGAGAATTAGAATGCACAAACAACACAAATTACGTCTCGTAATGCACCAAATATACATCAATTGAGATTATAACAACACATACATCATAGATTCAAACACAGGGGTCAAATATCATTGATTTTCACACAATTACACATTTCAAACAAGTTATTGACATGTATTAACATCATATATCCCAAGTATCAACAGAATCATGTCAATTCATACAAGATTATCAAAACCTAACAAAATTCCCAACCCGACACGTACGATTGAACTAGACCACAATCCTAATCAATCATACTACCTACAATCACATAAGGAATACTAACCCGAAGAATCCCCCCTTACCTCAGAGTCGAATCTTCGAAGATCTTCTTCCCCTTTGGCTCTTCTCACTTCACGTGTTCTCCCTTTCTCAGAGTCTGTCTCCTTTTCTCTCCTCTTTTCCCAATTCCTTTATTTTATGAAAAATAAAATAAAATATTATAATGGGCTTGCTTAGTCAACACCCCCTCTTCTGCTAATCACCTCTCTAGGCCCAATGCCAATAACTCATCATTTTCCAAATAATTCCAAATAAAAATACTAAAATTGCAATTATTTAATTTAAATCCAAATTAAATTAATAAACTGAAATTATGGGGTGTTACAACTCTCCCCCACTAAAAGAGTTTTCGTCCTCGAAAACATACTTCAAGTAAAAGTCCCAGATAAGAGTACTTCATTTGACTCTCCCATTCTCCGTTAACACCTTCTTGGTCGAGTCTCAAAATTCATCTGACATAACCAACACAAGCATATCTCATGCATTCAATCTCAGTTCTTACGTTGCATTTGACCATCCCCAGGTGTACCACTCGCTATAACTCCAACGGTTAACAACAATGAACTTCGAGGTGCGATCTATACAATACGCTCAATAACTGAATAATACAATTACACAATCCATGGTATGATCACAACTGATCAGCACTGTAGTAATGGATTCCATTTACCCACGTACCAACCTTAGACACACTCTTCCAATTGAGCGATAAAGTAATACCTACACTTACTCAAAGCAAATCCCCGAGTTGCTACATCTATTAAAAACATTCCTCCATCGGAACAAGCACACATCAGTAGTTATAATTACATAGCTCATCATCCTCAATATACCATTGCTTACAAGATAGCTCAACTGAGTCCCGCTCTCCACTAAGAATCAAATTAACTTCGTCCTTCATAGAGTATAATTCCTCATTATATTCATAAATTTACATAACACCTTACAACAGTACGAAATTATTATAGCGTCATGTAATATCAATTCTTCTTCTTAACTCCTCCGAATACATACTCGTTAGCTACGCACAACCATAACAACATATCCATCGTCTCGGCAATTATTCAAAAGGTCCTAATCCTTTGGCACGACATCCTTATGTCTACGAGATTCCAAATCCAACCTATAGATCAACATATATTCTCCATGTGGAACCCCGACATATTAATTCCTCACTGCTCACGAGTAGCACTCATAACACCACTCTACATCATACCTTCGCTGTACGACTTCGACTACTCGTCTTAAGTCACCGTCCAATGCTTTGCACCCCTTCATATTTACTTTCTCATAAGTTCCCACAATATGGTGAGTGGTTATTCTCACATCTCAGCATTCATCACATCTTATACCATTAAGGTAACAAGCAACCTTATACCATCTATATGATTCCGCCTATTATCAACAAGAGATTAAGGGTGATCAAGTCCTCAATTTGTCAATAGATAGTCGACAATCATATTTAAGCATAGACCGTTGTTACTACATAATAACGTCTTTTCCGAGTTTGCACCCAAACTCATTAACATTTCCATAGTCTAATAATTCTCTATGGTGTCCTTCTTCTAGAATATTCTTTCTCAACTCGGTAACACGCGGAACACAACAGCGACCACCAACCTCATTATACCATCCTCTCCGATTCTGAACCCGTCATCTTTACTTTGGTAATCCAAAGTAGACTTATCGATCAACTCAACATCAGCTTTCTGATTTCCTCTAATCTCGTCAGGAATACCATTAGTCAGTTTCAGTATACCCAATCTAACATTATTAGGAGCACCTTCACATACCAAACTTAATTCTCTGAATTGTTCAATTAAATCCAACTCTTTCACCATCAGCATCGACATTTTTAGAGGCAACCTTGTACCATACAAATAATGTCACTGCAACATCAACACAAAACCATGGCTGCCAATTCTAAATCATGAGTCAGATAATTACTTTCCTGCGCTTTCAATCGTCCCGACGCATAAGTTACTACTTACTGGTTTTACATCAATACACCATCCAAACTAGGGGTGATCAAAACCAAACCAACCCAATAGAAAACCGCAAACCAAACCAAACCAAACCGAAACCGTAAAAAACCGCATTTGGTTCGGATTAGTTTGGGTCATCTTTTAACAAAACCGCATGGTTCGGTTTGGTTTGCGGTTTGTATTTTATAAACCGAACCAAACCGAATCAAACCGCATTATGTTACAACCTAACTTTTACTTAACTCACATCCAACCCAAACTTAAATCTATAATACCTTAACCTTATGATTACGAACAATTTTTTGATCCTTACACATGATTTTAGTCCCGATCTTCTCAAATCTCTAATAGCATTATCGCATCTTCTTTGCCACATACATCTTTTCTCTTTTTCTATAATCTCTACTCTCTTATATTCTTTCTTTTTCACCTTCTCATTTTTAGGCAAATGTTCCCTATTTCAGTTTTGTTTTTATCGCACATCTTCTTCTCTAATCTCTCTACTCTTTTGTTTTTTCTTTTTCACCTTCACTAATCTCTCGTATCTTCTATTTTTTTGTTTCATTCTAATAATTTTTATATTGTTTTATACTATTATTTTATGTTTATTATTCCACTTTTATCTAATTTAATTTTTACATATTAAATAGAAAGTTATTGTCAAAATATGACGGGTTTTGTTGTTATTTAATAGTGTATGAATGTCTAAATACAAAGTTATGCTATCATCTATATGTATATGAATGGTTCAATAAAATATTTCAAAAAAACCGAACCAACCGCACCGAACCAAACCGCATTAGGTTGGTTTGGTTTGGTTCGGATTTTTTTTAAAAGCCAACCGAACCAAACCAAACCGCACGATTTTTTCTCTTGCGGTTCGAATGATTTTTTTCGTCAAAACCGCCCAAACCGCACCGCGATCACCCCTAATCCAAACCCATCAACGACGCATCACAATATACCAAAAATGGTTCCAAAGTCTATTTCACTTTTTTTTTCTACTGATTCCCTCATCACTCAAATCCATTAATACTTAAATCATCTTTATCATCTTATTCATCAACGACATATTCTACTCGACTTCGTTCCGAACAATCGCGGTAATAGGCATTCCTATTCAACACTTGTTCGTGCTTATTTAACCGACATCATCATATCTCCTCATAGGACCAGTCTATGGTATTTATAACTCTCCCATAAGGTAGAACATAATTTCACCTCTTCGTAGTCTCAAACGACACTCTAATCCGATACTTAGAGCTCAAGATATGAATGTTTCTAATTGTTATCCAAAATACAATACCGACACCATGCAACGACACCTTAAATGATATTTCCAAAACCCCACAAATGGTACACTTAATTCCTAAAATTGCTTCTCAACAAGCCTCCTCATTATTCCTTTATTCTGTTCAACTCTGACACTGACATCCCATGTCGCACCAACGAACAATCTAGTTCTAAGGACAAGTGTAACCGTAACTTCACCTCTTTCTAACATCGTCCTGACACAATTAAACATGTTACAGCTGCTGCAACCATTTTTATAACAAAGTTCATCTCGTTAGCTTTCCGACGCTTCAAACGGAACTCAAATCGGATGTCCAGAACTCCAGTTATGAATTTTCGAAATTTCATAACAATTCAGCAATCTTCCTGCGATTTGCTTACGGAAATTCTACTCCAAAACTCATTCTTTTCAAATTAATCTCATTATTAACATCATCTTATCACATCTCTTCGCTTCCAAACTTCTTATAACTTAAACAACACATTTCATCGCTGAAGTTCGATTTCTGCAACATCCTGAAACCAAATTCATGTACGCCATCATCAACCTTCTTATCCTTGAGATCATACTCGTCTCTTTCCATTACTCGCACTTCGAAACTTCCTCAACAAAATCGATAACCTCTACTATCAGCTCAATTACTTACTAGTAATCCTACGACAAGGTCTACGACAATACTTCCTTTAATCACTACTTAAACAGCGACCTTTTACATAAGGCTACTCACACAACAACATCACCGTCCATCAGTAGCACTTGAAGCATCACAACTTCGAAATCCCATTTTCCAGAAATAACCATCATCTACTCCGAGACACTCCGACTGAACAACAACCACAGTCTTCAGCCCATGTCACCTTCACTCCAGAAAATAATAACTCCACACTCTTGTACTGCTGCTCCGCGCCTCACTCTAACATCTTGCATCTAAGACATATCCGAGGAGCATAGCTTCTCCCCCACTAGTTTCAATCCAACACCTGCAACAAACAACCAAGTACCGACAGTGATTCACTCACATGTCGCGTACCGAGGAATAAAATGCCGACAATATACAACTGTCGCGCAACTCAACTGACTCAACAATTGGCCGGACGGACCGACCTGCTCTGATACCACTATTGTAACACCCTTCTAAACCCCCGCGGAAAATACAATAATAATCAGAGTAAACATGAAATACAAGGATGTCACAACTTCTTTAACATAAAATACCATAGTCATTTGTCATGCCACCCGAGGAACCATTTAACATAAATACAATTCATGTTCAACACAGCGGATTATAATTCATAACATTGCATATTCGTCATCATTCATGCAAGTTACTCTAATACAATTATAAAACAACAAAGCCAACAGAGTAATTCGTCTCTAAACTAGCGTTTCCCAGTGTTACAATCAGAGCATGACTCGACACGAACTACGGGCTAGCCTACAAGCTATCTTCACCCAATCAAGACGCCGCTACATCCTTAATCTGAAATCATCAAAGTAAGGGTGAGTTTCATTCGAATTAATAAGCATTATGCAATCATAAGCAATAAAATCTCATAGTAATTATCATCCACTCAATCATAC
Organism: Vicia villosa; assembly: GCF_029867415.1. NCBI lineage: Eukaryota > Viridiplantae > Streptophyta > Magnoliopsida > Fabales > Fabaceae > Vicia > Vicia villosa. The sequence continues at coordinate 154,010 of NW_026705203.1, read as the reverse complement.
ACATAATCGGAATTATTACAACAAGCAAGCATCAATCCAACAATATTGGCCATCGGCCCACAACTCATCAATTTCATCAATGATCAAGTTATATTAACAACATCTTCTCAATACATCAATCATGTAAACACACCAAGGCATAACACTAGATCTCATCCAATCATGTTATAACCAATGCATATGATGCAACTGACACTATGCATGTGGTACCAAAATTCGTGAATCACATTCACAGGACTTCTCTCTCTGATACTGCCCTCTAGTCGCTCACACCCCACATGGGCACACGACTACTGCCTCATCGCTCACACCCCACATGGGCACACGATGACTTCCCGCTAATCTCCGCACAATGGGAATTAGCCTTCCAATGCAAATGATTTATGAATAATGCACACATGACACATACTTACATCTTCATACATCATCATCATTCCGATGCTTAACATCGCTTAACACCTCTTACCAATAAGGTCACAACAAGTATGTACATGTTTAAGCATCATTCAATCATTCACATACATACACCACATCATCACAATAACATACACATCATAGTAATGTTAATTGCCACCATAACCAACATATTAATATTAACAACATATTAATATTCACAATCATCAATCATCACCATCATCATACATCGTTACATCTATCATCATTACACACCATGTAATAAATTGATAAAACAACTCAACAACATAATCACAAAACATGTATTCATTTACGACATGTTATAAACCAACATCACCCAATGAATATCATGATCCCATCACCAATACAAAACATGTATCAATAATCATATATAAATAAGCACATATACATATACTATATTCCAATTCATCAATGATCAAATCGAATTAAAATAAAGTTGGCCACTGCCCATTTCATCACTTTATCAAATAAAGCATCTCATTAGCTTCGCAACGCCCAAAACGGCACATCAAATGAACCAACGGTTAGAAAGTTATGCCTCTTTGAAGTTTCTTAAAATATCACAAAACATCAACAGCACGCGGCGCCATCACACATTCGCGGCGCGGAACGAATCGAAACAACGCCATCGCGGCGCGGCCACATGTTCGCGGCGCGGAACGAATCGGAACAACGCCTTCGCGGCGCGGTCACCTGTTCGCGGCGCGTACTGAACGCAACGAGACTTCCTGACCTTCTACCTTCAGGTTCGCGGCGCCTCCCCTATGTACGCGGCGCGAACCGCGATTCTAAAAACCCCAATCTGCAGAAAAGACAGCATTCCATGTATCCCAAACACCCCAACACATACCAGTGCGAACATGGATAATTAGAATGCACAAACAACACAAATTACGTCTCGTAATGCACCAAATATACATAAATTGAGATTATAACAACACATACATCATAGATTCAAACACAGGGGTCAAATATCATTGATTTTCACACAATTACACATTTCAAACAAGTTATTGACATGTATTAACATCATATATCACAAGTATCAACAGAATCATGTCAATTCATACAAGATTATCAAAACCTAACAAAATTCCCAACCCGACACGTACGATTGAACTAGACCACAATCCTAATCAATCATACTACCTACAATCACATAAGGAATACTAACCCGAAGAATCCCCCCTTACCTCAGAGTCGAATCTTCGAAGATCTTCTTCCCCTTTGGCTCTTCTCACTTCACGTGTTCTCCCTTTCTCAGAGTCTGTCTCCTTTTCTCTCCTCTTTTCCCAATTCCTTTATTTTATGAAAAATAAAATAAAATATTATAATGGGCTTGCTTAGTCAACACCCCCTCTTCTGCTAATCACCTCTCTAGGCCCAATGCCAATAACTCATCATTTTCCAAATAATTCCAAATAAAAATACTAAAATTGCAATTATTTAATTTAAATCCAAATTAAATTAATAAACTGAAATTATGGGGTGTTACACCTGACGGTTCTCGAGAATTCAATGGGGTGTGTGCTGGGTCACCATGACGAGTCTGGTCGAAAAGAGTACGCAATTTATTACCTTAGCAAAAAGTTTACCGATTGTGAATCAAGATACTCACTACTCGAGAAAACTTGTTGTGCTTTGGCATGGGCTGCTCGCCGACTGAGACAGTATATGTTGACTCACACTACTTTATTGATTTCAAAGATGGACCCAATCAAATATATATTTGAGAAACCGGCATTGACAGGGAGGATTGCCCGTTGGCAAATGATCTTGACAGAATATGACATCCAATACACTACTCAGAAGGCCATTAAAAGTAGTATAATTGCTGATTATCTTGCACATCAACCTGTGGACGATTACCAGTCTATGTACTTTGAGTTTCCCGATGAAGATATAATGTGCGTGGCAGAAACTTCCAAAAGTCAAGATCAAGAGGAAGGACCTGAACCAGGGGCGCGATGGACGCTCGTGTTCGATGGTGCCTCTAATGCATTGGGTAATGGTATTGGGGTTGTGCTTACTTCTCCAACAGGTTTTCATATTCCATTTACGGCCAGGATTTGTTTTGATTGTACTAATAATGTGGCTGAATACGAGGCTTGCATATATGGTATTGAGGCGGCCATTGATTTGAGGATTAAAAATCTCGCAGTTTATGGAGATTCTGCTTTGGTGATTAGTCAGATCAACGGAGATTGGGAAACACGCCACCCCAACTTGATTCCCTATAGAGAACATGTGGTGAAATTGGCTCAATACTTTGATGAGATCACCTTCGATCACATCCCTCGAGAGGAGAATCACTTGGTTGATGCTTTGGCCACTTTAGCATCCATGTTCAAAGTCAAATGGGACAATGAAGCGCCGTCAATTGTGATCAAAAGGTTGGACGAACCTGCATTCTGTGGCGTCATTGATAATGTGCCTGATGAGAAACCATGGTTTTATGACATTAAGAAATTCCTGGAAACCCAAGAGTATCCTGAGGGCGCTTCCCTTACAGATAGGAAAACTTTGAAGAGACTGTCTGCCAAGTTCTTCATTGCTGGAGGTGTGTTATACAAGTGGAACTTTGATTCTGTGTTGCTCAGATGCGTGGATAGACACGAAGCAGCAAAGATCATGCAAGGGGTACACGAAGGATCCTTTGGTACACATGCAAGTGGGCACACCATGGCTAGGAAAATATTGAGAGCAGGTTATTATTGGTCGACCTTGGAACATGATTGTTTCAACCATGTGGTGGTATGTTATAAATGTCAAGTATATGCAGATAGGGTTCACGTACCTCCGGTTCCTCTGAATGTATTGACATCTCCTTGGCCATTTGCTATGTGGGGCATCGATATGATTGGGGAAATTAAGCCCACCGCCTCTAATGGACATCGTTTCATCCTCGTTGCTATCGACTACTTCACCAAGTGGGTTGAAGCTGCGTCTTATGCAAATTTCTCCAAGCAGGTAGTGACTCGCTTCATCAAGCACCATATAATTTGTCGTTATGGGGTGCCTGAGAGAATTATCACTGATAATGGATCCAACCTCAATAATAAGATGATGAAGGAATTATGTGAGAATTTCAAGATTACGCATCATAACTCCTCCCCGTATCGGCCAAAGATGAACGGCGCAGTTGAGGCGGCCAATAAAAACATCAAGAAGATTGTGCAAAAAATGGTGGTCACTTATAAGGACTGGCATGAGATGTTACCCTTTGCTTTACATGGTTATCGTACCTCGGTGCGCACTTCCACAGGGGCAACTCCTTTCTCGTTGGTATATGGCATGGAAGCGATTCTTCCGGTTGAGGTTGAGATTCCTTCATTAAGGGTATTAACAGATGTGAAGCTCAGCGAAGCTGATTGGGTCCAGACCAGATTTGATCAACTGAACCTCATTGATGAAAAGAGACTAGCGGCCATATGCCATGGGCAAGCCTATCAAAAGAAGATGAAGAGAGCCTTCGACAAGAAGATTCGACCTCGACACTTTCAGGTTGGTGACCTTGTGCTCAAGAAGATCCTGCCTATTCACAACGATCCTAGGGGAAAGTGGACTCCGAATTACGAAGGGCCTTATGTTGTAAAGAAAGTCTTCTCAGGTGGCGCCATGATCCTCTCAACAATGGATGGTGAAGACTTCCCACTTCCCGTGAATGCCGACGCAGTTAAAAAATACTTCGCATAAACCTGATCAAAAATAAAAATAAAAGAAAAGGAAAAGATCGGGAAAAAGAATGAAAAAGAAATAAAGTACACCCGCTAAGTTGAAAACCCGAAAGGGCGACTTAGGCAAAAAAGGGGTCCTGGTGGATTGAAAACCCGAAAGGGCGGTCCAGGCAAAAGAGGGACAAAAAGCGAATGACTGCGTCGTGCATTAGATCCTCGAGCATAGTTAGTCACCATAATGGGAGGGCTTACAAGGGCAAAGGAGCAATCCATTCACCCATTTCGGAAAGCAAAGCAGAAGGAATATCGAAGATCTGCAAGGCATAGCAAGATTGGAACCCAATGGAATCTTTTCTTACGTTGCCATGTTTGTAAATTCTATTTGTTTTCCTTTTTGGTGGCCACCTCCTTAAGGGGCCGCTTCCTGGTGTACTCGCCTATGTTAGGCATTTCTTTTCATTAATAAAAAGATATTTCACTCAAAAATTCCTACATCGTTTTATTTTTACTGTTTCGTTTACAAAAGCGTCCAATTATTTTGGTAAGCATTGCATTTCTAACATTGAAGTCCTACAAAAAGAACATGAACTAAAACAAATAGAATTGCTTAAAGATTTTGAGTACTTGGGATGGTGGACGAGGTAGAACCATCATACCTGGGGCATATTTGCTTGATTTGTTTTGCAGGAATCTCCGATCATTCAGCACAATCAGATGCCAGTGCCTACGCTTCAAGAACCCAAAGGTCTCCTTTCCTTCAAATACCAGAGTTTATTTCTCTGGAGAGCTCTCATCCAGGGCTCGAAAAGCTCCGCAGTGTTGATTAGACTCCCTTATTCTTCGACAAAGATGTGGAAGTTCAAAAGGGGAGGTGCAATCTTCAAGCTTCAAAACGAGATGACGGTGTTGCCGTTCAAAAGTGCCATCGTGCTTCCTTCCTCACAAGTCTCATGGTGCAAGTTTCCCTCCTGCAGAAGTTACATATTGGGAGTTGGTCGAGAAACCACCTGGTGTGGCCTCGCAAGGTCAAGGCACCAAGAAGAAGTCCCCACAGAGTGCTTAGAACGGAAAGCTCTCTCCGATTGTTCATCCATTACCTCTACATATAGTAATCATTGCATTCACATTGCATCTACAAAAACGCGTAGCATTTCCATGAATATGGAGCATTACGCCATGGAAAAATTCAAACATGCATCAATGCATAGGCCAAGTTCGTATGTGATTCCAAGGCACAAAGTAACATATCCCCAAAAGAAATCTTTCTTTCTCCCTCCAGTGCGGACTGGATACAAAGTCTTTCTTTGTCAAGATCATTACCTTCTTTGGTTATTTCCCGTTTGCAGAGCTCAATCGTTTGGATAACCCACACTTTGTGTGTGGCAATTCGAACGATCACTACTCTTGAAGAGTTACACCCCGCCTTTTGGCCTGTGGGATTCAGTCAAGTCCAATAATTATTGGCATCTCTTTCAAAAGTCCCATGGTTATGGGCATCTTTCAAAATCTGGTTGTTACCAGTAAAAGTCCTATGGTTATAGGCACCCTTTGGTTGGGTCTAGTGGTTACTAGCCTTTTCCTTAAAGTCCTGTTGTTACAGGCATCTTTCAAAATCTGGTTGTTACCAGCAAAAGTCCTGTTGTTACAGGCATCCTTTGGTCAGTTCTAGTCGTTACTAGTCTGTTCCTTTAAAGTCCTGTTGTTACAGGCATCTTTCAAAATCTGGTTGTTACCAGCAAAAGTCCTGTTGTTACAGGCATCCTTTGGTCAGTTCTAGTCGTTACTAGCCTTTTCCTTAAAGTCCTGTTGTTACAGGCATCTTTCAAAATCTGGTTGTTACCAGTAAAAGTCATACGGTTATAGGCACCCTTTGGTCGAGTCTAGTGGTTACTAGCCTTTTCCTTAAAGTCCTGTTGTTACAGGCATCTTTCAAAATCTGGTTGTTACCAGTAAAAGTCCTATGGTTATAGGCACCCTTTGGTCGAGTCTAGTGGTTACTAGCCTTTTCCTTAAAGTCCTGTGGTTACAGGCATCCTTCAAAGTCTGGTTGTTACCAGCAAAGTCCTGTTGTTACAGGCATCCTTTGGTTAGGTCTGATTGTTGTTGGTCCTCTCCCTCAAGGTCTGGTTGTTACCAGCGAAAGTCCTATTGTTATAGGCATCCTTTGGTCAGTCCTAGTTGTTACTAGTCTGTTCCTGAAAGTCCTGTGGTTACAGGCATCCTTTGGTCAGGTCTGAGTGTTATTAGTCCTTTCTTTCAAAGCCCGGTTGTTATCGGCAAAGGTCCAGTAGCTGACTGGCATCTCTTGTTTATATCAAGCTTTTAATAGTATCCCTTGGTTGAAATCAGTAGTAACTGATATCCTCTTTCAAAATCAAAATTACAAATATCACCTCAGAGTTGTTACTCCTGAACGCAAATTTTTGGTACTTTTGGGTATTCAATCCACTTACACCTCAAATGTCCAGAACCTGTATCGTTCGTACATTCAGGTCCAAGAAGATTGAATAGGGGCAGCTGTTGCACCCCAAAATTTGCCCATTTTATTTATACCCAATTGGCTTTCATATTACATTCATGTACATACCTCATATAGGTCATTCATACATTCATCCCTATCACAGTTAAGGTTCAAGAAAATCGACAAAAAGAACTTCTGAAGAAGAAAGGCCTGTTCAGAAATAAAAGAAGATTTGAAGTCTGATTACATGGTATCAGCCCCAGTGAATTCATCCTGAAGTTAGGGTTTCATAAGCTTCAACTCAAGGTTTTGACTGAAGAATATAAGCTTGAAGTTCATCCGGTCTCCCTAAATCAAAGTTTTGACCAAAGTCAATGCAGTTGACTTTTTGGTCGACATTTAATCATGAGATGATTTTGAGTATGAAAGGTGGTTGTCTTGAAGAAATATTCACTGGAGTTCTTTGGTTGAAAATTGATTGAGAATTGGATCAGAAGCTGATTAATCGGGAAATTCACCTGAAATTGGAAAGAATCAGAAAAGTTGACTTTTTGGTCAAAGTCAAAGTCAACTGTCAACTGTTGATTTTTGGGTGAAAATCGGTCAAAGAAAGTCAATGGAATGAAATAAAATCAAGAAAATGTCAAAGTTACCAAAAATGGAAAATAGTTGAAATGTGAAATTTCCATAAAAGGCAAGTTCTATACTTAGGAAAATATTTGAAAAGTTGGGAATTTGGTTGACTAGCCTACTTCATGCAAGTATTGCACGCATCTCAAGGCATTTCCTCAAGAAAGTTTCAACATGAAAGATGTTCAGATCATGGCCCTCCACAACTTTGTAGTTGGGAGTTTTTACATTAGAGGCTTGTATGAGAAGATGTGTCTTGAAGAAAATGGAGTTTCAAGAATAAAATGGGCATTTAGAAACAAGTTTACTACTTTAATTAATGAAGGCATATAGTATATGAATGAAAGGGCAGCATAAGTGGTAAGGCATCGCGAATATGGATGTTAGTGCATGTGTTCAAGCCCTGGTGGAGTCATTCCCACCATTTTTTTTTACCATTTTTAACAATGCACATATGGTTTCTCACACATTGCTCCTTATAGTAATACAAGCTTTTATTACATGCATGATGTCAAGAGAGTTTTACTACAAAAGCCATGAAAAAGGAAAAGGAATCAAAGGAGGGATATAGAGTATGCGTATGAGAGGTATTCAACATGATGCACATTCATTTCTCCATTTGGCCATGCTGACTCCTGCCCACGTAAAAGGAAGAAGAGATTTCCCATAATTGCACTATGCTTGCTCAGTATGTGTTAGAGAAATTATAAGCTACAGCAGTCACACGATACAACCCATGCACACTCATCATATAAATACCCAAAGCTCCTCATTTTCACAAGGACACGCTTCATTTTCTTTGTTTCCAGTTTCAGAAACCTTCACGCTCTCGTCACTCTCCCATTCTCTCCTCGATCCACTCTCCTCCTTCATGAAGGAAAAGTTTGTTACACACTTGTAACAAACTTCTTCAACAACCAGAACCACCTTCATCTCCCTCACAATCATCAACCCTCACACTCATCTTCTCTCATCTCTCTCTCTCTCTCACTCTCGCCATCATCACCACCACAACAACCACCACGAATCTCCATCTCAAACATCATACTCCATCAACCTTGCGCTCTCATCATCACCGTTCAATCATTGTGACCACTGCCATCTCCATCAAGCTCCCATGGTCATCGTTCACACCAAGATCTACAGAGTCTCGTAGCTGCACCGTCACTCTAATCATTCTCTCTCCATGAGCAACAACGACGCAACGGCTTCTATCACCATACTGTAACAACTTCATCACCTATATTTGATCAACTCTCATCATCATCCTCTCAAAACTCAGTTCCAAGATCCAAGATCTTCATCAAACCTAAGTGCTTCATAATCATCATCATCTCCTTCAAAGAATAAAGAAAGCAATCTCCTCAAATCTTGATCAATATCTCTCCAAGTAAGTGACTCTCTCCATTGCTCTAGAAGCATATAGGCCTGGAACCCGTCATCAGGGACTGGGTTAGGATTTAGACCACCATGTTTGCATTGAAGTTGTTGCATATTCATTGAGCATGTATTCTGTTTGCGTGATATAGACTTCTTATGAGTGTATGAGTTGCGTATTTGAATTCCTTATGGCATGAGGATTACATTGATACTTGTTTTGTGTGATTTAGGGAAGATCTTGAATGTTAGGGTTTAGGAAAAGTGGTTCGGTTTGAATGATAGGGTAGGAATTAGAAGGAACTAGTTGCAGATTCGTAATCAGTGCGAAAAAACGAGTGGAAAGGTGTTTGCTTTTTGCATTTCTGGTAATTTTCGTCCACCTCCGCCGTCAGCCGATCGGAGAAGACGACCGGAGCTCCGTCTCCGGCGTCTGTGTTGTTTGTTTTTTTCTCTTCCGCCTGCGTACGTGTCAATTCGCCATTGGTTTGCTTCCCATGAGTTTGTGGCTTTTGTTTTATTCAAATCATTGGGCGGATGCGTTGTCATGCTATGATTGGTTTGGGATTTTCATTTTGTCCTTTAGCATTTTAAGTGATACATGACCAATTGAGTTCCATTCATTTTATTTTTTTGTGTCACGTTGTTAAATGTAGACATAAAATGTGAATAAATGATATGCTGGAAATAACAATTGAAACAAAGTAAATAATGGACATGCTGCTGGGCCCTAGCGCTTTTGATTTTCACACCCCTGATTTGGGCCCAAGCGCTTTTGATAAGGAATCCAGTTTATTCTTTCTTCACTTTCACACCCCCTGGCTGACAGAATTACATTTTATTTGAGATTTGTTTCCTCTTTGATTTTTGCTTGCAAATTGACTTTTAATTCAAATAAAAAATAAATAAAAATATGTTTTAAATAGAATAAGGTGTGTAGAAATTTTTGATATTTTTGTTAGATTTTTAGAACTTAGTTTGTTGTTTTTAATAAATCATTTTCTTTAGTGTGTTCATTGCTTTTTTTAGTTTGATCGGTTTTGGCAAATTAATTTTGTTTAATACTTTAGGAGTAGAATTTAATTGCCATTTTTTGTATGATATCAGTAGACTCATATACCATACGGTGTGAAAAAGAGAAAAGTCTAATTCTATGTTTTGGTTAGGTCTTCACTATATTTTCCATACCCGATTTATGTACGTTCCTAAACGGATAACCATGTGAATTGGACCTATAATTTGCTTCGCCTTTATGCAATTGACTTAGTTTCTTTTTGTACATATAAGTAGGGATTTTTAGAGGTCCTAAGACCTGGAGTTGAATTTTTTAAGTCATGTTTTCTTATTTTACTTGATTTTTCTTTGTTACTTGTAAACAACTCGCTTTTGATTAACGATTGTATCGTAACTTGTCCGAATGACCTATAATTTTGTATGAGACTCCTTGACTTGATTTCATAATTGTTTAGACACATCTTAGAGGTCATTAGCTACTGACTTCTTCCATTTGATTACATCTTTCTAACTTCACTCCTAATTTGTATTCTATTAACTAGTTTTGACCTAGTTTTGTATAGTTTTGTTAGAGCTTTGTTTGTTTCAAGTTAATTGACTAACATAGATTGGTATAAGGTCTTGGACCTATAAATGAACTAATTGCTACTGACTTTAAGCTTTGTTCATGGTTTCATTTGCTTTTTGTTTTGATTAATGGATGTTTGTTCGCTAATTGTTAAGTGACGATTTACGCGATACTTTGGTAACTCTTTGTGAATATTTTCGTGTAGTGCCATATGGCTTTTGTGTTTGATTTAGGACATTTATTTCCTTGATTTGCTACTGCCCTAGGGCTCTCTTCTCATCTTGTTGGAGTTGTAACTCCATTCTTTTGCCATGTTCCCTTAGACTCTTCCTTCTTTGTTAAGAGGAATCGAGATAGGTTAGGATAGTTATCCTTGACCTTAGGGCCATTAGACTTAGATTAGAATAACTTAGATTAGAGAATATGTTAGTTCCCTTTTGTTCATTCTTTTTCTTTTCAACTTCAAAACATTAACAAATAAAGATACGAATCACATTAAGAAAGTGATAGAGAAATGAGTGGGATTCATTCCCTAATCTGTTTCTCAATCACTTAGTGGCATAGAAATGAGTGGGATTCATTCCCTAATCTGTTTCTCGGTCACTACTTAATGGGAGAGAAATGAGTGGGATTCATTCCCTAATCTGTTTCTCAAACATTAATTAATGGGATAGAAATGAGTGGGATTCATTCCCTAATCTGTTTCTTGAACATTATATAATGGGATAGAAGTGAGTGGGATTCATTCCCTAATCTGCTTCTCGATCATTATACATTTTATGTGATTCTAATCGCAAATAAATTCCCTTAAAAAATACCTAACCAAAAACACTTAAAACACTTAATAAAGGCTCAAATTAAAACAAAGTAACGAAGTGATGCGAAACCTTGTATTGGGTTTTGTTCATCATGTAGTTACATAAAAAACACAAACCCAAGTTCACTCTTTTGCCTTGTTAGGCGCTTAAGAACAAGTTAAGTCCTTTCCAAAACTAGGCGTATAAGTCTCCAAAGGTCGAGCATCGTGGATTGTGACCTTAACCTCTGTTCAACTAAAAAACACAAAACAAATGGAAACTATGGAGCCGAACTACGGTCGCTCTGATTCCTTGTAAGGGATACGTAGGCATTGGGTCGCGGGGCCTAAGCGAGCACACTTGTAAATAATTCCTTCTTTTCCCCGTATTTCTTTTGCATCCATTCGCATTTAGTTTTAGACATTATACACCCTTTAGATAGAAACAAACATAGGTGGATACCATCGAGTACGATGGGCGTGAGGGGTGCTAGCACCTTCCCCTCGCGTAACCGACTCCCGTGCCCTGTTCTCTGGTCGAAAGACCTTGTTCTTATTCCGAGTTAGGTTTCTGATATTCCTTTCCCGCGATGGGATGAATATATTAGTGGCGACTCTGATTCCTGTTTTCGCGGTAGCGACAAAGGGCTACGCTCATTTATGAGCTAAAGTCCATATTCTTTTCTTTTACATTTCTGAACGAAAAAGAACAAAGCAATTAAGAGCCCATGGAAAACCATGGATGCAAAGGGTGCCTTACACCTTCCTTTTGCATAAATTACCCCCCGAACTCAGTTTTTATTTAAAAGGTTTTTCCTGTTCTTTTAGCCTTTCTAATTTAATTTGGATAAAATAAAAGTCGATGGCGACTCTTGCTATCCACAACATTTCAATAAAAACTCAGTTCACCGTATTACAGAACTGGCGACTCTGCTTGGGATTTTTCGATTAAAAGAGGGGTTACCTAAAAAGTTTAGGAATCACTTAAATGTTTTCTATTGTTTGCTTTATTTGCTTTATTTTTCAGGGCTGTTTTGGGAAATAAATGAAGGACGAATCCTAATCCCGGATTCAAGAACACTTAAGATTAGGAGCGGGATAGTCATGGAGACCCCCCTTGTGCATGCTTGGGGTTGGTCAAAGTGAAGTTCGCACTTGAGTTAGGCCTCCACTAGTTATTGTGTACCTCTTTTGCATGAGAGAGGTTTATGCATGTATCTTTGGGTGCGTTGGAGCTCAAGGACCTTTAGTCACCTTTAACCCATCCTGACTTTTAGGAACGTAGTGGGAGGGCTATTCTTGGTGCATGCCAAGTTATGGTCGCTACCCGATACTATAGCTCAGATAGGTTTCTTCCTAAAGTATCATTGTGTGGTATGCATGTACCATGTTCGAGGGTGCTTTAGAGGGGGCTGACAATTTTGAGTCACTTGGTAGAACCCGTTGCTGAAATCTCCTTATCCATAGAAATACCCTTGGGAAGGACACCTGATCAGACCCCATGCAAGCCTTAAGCCAAAAATTGTGTGACTTGATTGACTTGCGTGACTTACCTGTGTTTGCTACTAACTTTCGTTTCCTTGCAGGTTTTGTTAAAAGGTATTGTTCGCCCTTACTCTCTCACACTATGCCTAATGAACTGCATTCGCATAACATCATGACATCATGACATCATGACATCATAAGCATAACATTATTTAACTAACCCTTTCAAGGATCTTAGGAATTTAGGGCGCACAATTTCAGGTGCCCTTATCAAGGACTAAATTCCCATCAAGGGGCAAGAGGATTTATTTTCCTCTAGCCACATACCTTCTGATTCAAAGGTTTAACACCTAACAAGGGGCAAGAGGATTTATTTTCCTCTGGCCATGTATCTTCAAATTCAGAAGTATCCCGAATCAGAGGCGATGACCCACTCGATATGGTGAGCTTGGTTCTCAAAGAAAGACGTTCAAAGACAAAATTCAGAATTCTTCAAACGAAGATGCGCCCAAATCATTTCTAATGTTGCTAACTAAATTCCCAAAGATCCTTGAAAACATTTTATTTGCATTCATAAAATCGCATAACAGGTTTCTTACAATGAGTCTCTCATCCGTCCTCGTTGTTTATTTCAGCATCATGAATCTCCAACAATCAGTTAAGGATCTCCAAGCTCAAAATGCTGAATTCCAAGCCTTGATCCTGAATTTGTCCAATGGGCAAGATGAGATGAAATCCCTTCTAACTAAGAAAGAAAAGAAGACCAAAAAACCTAAAGGTGTTCTCAATTTGGGAAGAAGGTTCAAAGGCCCTCTCAAAAAGGTTGAAGAAGCTGAAACTCCCAAAGAGGGTAAGAAGAATCGAGTGAAAAGGCTTAGACCGATCTTGCAACTTAGGGATGCTGAAACCTCTGAAGACAGTGATGAGGATGAGCAAGATGATGATGCTAGTATCAAAACTGATGCAAAAAGTAACCATGATTCTGCCAAACTCTCTGAAGAAGAAGAGGACTATTACCATGAGGACGAACATCCCGATGACAAATACAAGATGTTAGAAGAGCGTCTGAGAAGCGTGGAAATTCAGAAGGTACCTGGGCTGGATTTTGAAGAGCTTGGACTCGTTCCTGGGGTCGTTATTCCTCCAAAATTCAAAACTCCCCCCTTTGCTAAGTATGATGGAGTCTCCTGTCCTAAACTACACTTGAGGTCGTATGTAAGGAAGATTCAACCTCATACTGCTGATAAGAAACTCTGGATCCATTTCTTTCAAGAGAGCTTATCTGGAACTCAACTAGAATGGTATTATCAGCTGGAGGGTACCAATATCCGTACCTGGGAAGATTTGGTTGTTGCTTTCTCTAAGCAATATCAATATAATTCTGACCTCGCACCGACTCGCATGCAACTGCAAAGCATGTCTATGGGACCCAAGGAAAGTTTCAAGGAATATGCTCAAAAATGGAGAGATCTAGCTGGAAGAGTCAAACCTTCCTTGGCTGACAGAGAGATGGTAGATATGTTCATGAATACACTGACTGGCCCTTTCTATAGTCATCTGCTGGGAAGTTCATCATCTGGATTCACTGAGCTTATACTGACTAGAGAGCGTGTTGAAAGTGGTATCCGAAGCGGAAAAATTCAGGTGGCTACTTCTTCCGGTACTGTAAAAAAGTCATACAATGGGAGGAATGAATCCGATGTTGTTGGGGCAATTTTGGTCTCTAATGAAGCATCAATACAACAACAAAACAACCAACGTAAACAAAGCGCATCCAAAAGACAATTCACAAAGATCAACATGTCTTTGACTCAAGTGCTACAACACTTGTTGAAAGCAGAGCTACTTATACAGATAGCTCCTCATCCAAATCCCAACACTTCCTCCCCTCGCTATAATCCCAACGCGAGATGTGCATATCACTCCAACAGTCCGGGACATGACACTGACAATTGTTGGACATTGAAGAATAAGATCCAAGACATGATCGATGCCGGAGAAATCAAGTTCGATCCTCCTGCAACTCCTAACGGGATCACTGCTCCCATGCCTAATCACAACAAGAGTGCTAATACGGTGGATGGCTAGAAGGATGGATTTTAAGATCATTAGTTTTACTTTCAACTGCAATTTCTTTTTTCTATTTGTTTAAACATTCGACTTATGATAGACATTATCTGTTTTAATAATCATCATCAGTGCATTGCATATGTTTGTCTTGAATAATTTATTTCGCTATCACTCATTTTAAATTGTCTCTTTACTTTGCATATGTTTTATTCAACTCCTGCTAAGTTGTAAGCCTTTTAAGGGAGGATGACGAAAATGATACCGCAACCTCATACAGTATGCTTTTGAGCGGACTATGCTGACGATGTACAAGCATTGTTTCAGTTCCTAAATAGTGGAGATATAAGGATGTTAATCCCTCGTCAACCCCTTTGAGCCTAAGGAGTAGAAGTTTTCTTTCTTGAACAAACTAAAACCCTTGATCATAACCTGGGGCAGGATAGTTCTCAGTTAATTCTAGAGTTTGGACTCCTTACCATCCAAAGATTTTCTGGATGTGTGTTCCAAAGTTCATTCAACGTTCTTCTGAATGTCTTTGACGATATTTTCCAGAGTTTATTCAATGCTTTTCTGGATATATCTGATGTTTGCTTCTCGTATGTTCAATGCTTTTCTGGATGTGCTTGATTCTTTTCCAAAGTTCATTCAATGCTCTTCTGAGTGTCTTTGATGTTGTGTTCCAGAGTTTATTCAACGCTTTTCTGAATATCTCTGATGCTTGTCTCTCGTATGTTCAATGCTTTTCTAGACATGCCTGATTCCTTTCCGAAGTTTATTCAATGCTTTTCTGGGTGTCTTCGATGATCGTTCCTGTTGCTTTCTGGAGTTTATTCAACGCTCTTCTGAATATCTCTGATGTCTGTAACTTTTACTCAATTGTTTCTAACATTGAGTCTTTTACTCATCCCATCCTTAGTTTATCTCTCGTGACGCTATATTCCCCACAGAGTTTCGAGTTCGTCTCATACCATATCATACAAAAAAGAGAAAAAAATAGTCCATACATTCATGACATTTCATATCATTCTTGGGGCATCTTAGGCTAAAAATCAGGCTTTGTTTGTATTTAAGTATCTCCTATCGCCTAATAGAAGAAACTTAAATAGGGGCAGCTGTTGCACCCTGATTTTTACCCTAAGAGTCCATTTAATTTTGCATCATTACATTTCATCAGATTATGCTTTATGTTTACTAACCCTTAATCAAAATTACAAAAATAGGTATTTCTTTTGTTGTTGTTAGACAGAGACTGAATTGGAAAAGCTAGATTTGCGAGAGGATGCGAAGCAATTGACGTATTTCGAGTTCATTCCAAATTAGAGGTTTAAAGTTCCATTTTCTTTCTTTTTAAATATTCTGTCAATTTCTATTTCTTTTTATTCAAAAGATCTCAAAAAAATATATTGCTTTTCTTTTTATGTAGTTTTGTCAACATGGTTTTATATTAATTATTGATTATAATTTTAAATTTTAATTCAATATTAAAATGCCCTTTTAAGTTGAATTATTATTTAAGTTAAAATCAGTTTTTAAATATAAAATTATTAAGTCTCCTTTTGTATATAAGTCCTTTTATCTTTTTAATTATATTTTATATTTTTACTTACACTCATTTTAGAAAAGAACAAAAAGTCTTTGTTGGACCACAAAGTGTAGTCAGCTATGCTACTGCTACTTTTTCACCATAATAGAGAGCTGCAAAACTGTCCATGAAGTTTCAATTACAACAGAGCAATGATTCAAAAAATTTCACGATTTTGTTCATACCACACCTGCTACAAAGAAAAGGAGAATGCAGAATATACAAAAATGGCCATGAGAAAACTTAGTGAACAAGTGTTATTTGAAATATTCCTCCTACACTCTAACATCAGGCTCTATATAAACACACTCATTCACCCTGAGAAAAGGAGGAAGAAAAAGATACAAAAGCTCTGCAGAAAACTCGTTTGAATCTTCCTCCAATTTGTTTCCAAAACCTTCAATAAACTGTGTTCACAAACCTTCACAAAACTTTGCTACCATATTCATTCACATCCAACCTTCACACCGAAACCGCATGACCATCCAATATCTCTACAACATTCCCAGCCAACATACACTCTTCAAAACTCGCAGATAAAATCATATCTTCAACTTTCATCACCATCACCACAAACTCAAACCATTTTTAATCAGTTTCTGAAATTGACTTCACCACTTCAAAACTTCCATACTCACATTCAAATCTGCAGCACAAACATCATCATTATCTCAACACAACACCTTCAACAATCCAGCGATTTACTCATACATCTTTGACAACAAAACGCACACGACACAGAACGCAGAGAATCGAAAGAGGAGTAGAAGTAAGAATCAGAGGCAGTACTGAACTCGCAACAAACTCAAAAAAATTCTCACCTCGGCCGGTATTTCGATCATCTTTATTTTAATTGTGTTTGCCCATATTATAATTCGTGTATCGCCGTAGCTACTTTGTTCCTTTCAATTGATTGATTATGTTTTTCTTATCGCCATTGTTGATAATGTTTGTCGTTGATTTGTATTTCGCTTGAGCTATTCTTCCATGTTTGATTGTGGTAACCATGTGACCTATTCTGATAAATCCTAGCGTTTTCTCCATGTGTGGTTGCTTTTTTCTTTCCGTGTGTGAATCGATTTTTGGTAGAAGCAGTGAGATGCTGTTTGTTTGTTTTTCTGGAAACGTGAAATAGAAACAGAGGAAGTGAGATATGGGACCAAAAACGGCGCCCCCAGTAGTTAATCCTAGGGTTTTTCTGTTTTCAAAATTGATTTGGGCTTATTCTCATATTGCATGATTCAGCCCACTCGTTTTCCTTACCATACCCATGCTTGGTCCAGACACCTCCCTTGCTGGTAGTTTTCTTTCAAATGATTTTGGGCCTGACTGTTAATGGCCCAGCACTGAGTTTCTTGCATACACTCCCATTTTCTCTTTAAGCCCACTTCTCATTTGTTTTAATTGTTTCTATTTATTTTCTCTAATATCTTTATTTATTTATTTGCTTTGTATATTAAAAATATAAAAAAAAATATATTTCTAGATTAGATTTTATTTCATATATTAAAAATACAAAAATATGTTTTAAATTTAGTTCTTTTATTTTCTCATATTATTAAAAATACAAAAAACATGTCTTTTAATTAGATTTCTTTTATTTTCTCTTATTATTTAAAAATCCCAAAAATATTAGATTAGCTTTTAATTTCTAACTTTAGGTAGAATTAGTTTAGTATAAGTTTAGAATTTAGAATTCCCTCATTTCGTCTTTTAGTTTTAGTTTTTTCTTTTCAACTTTAAAACACTTAATAATTATTCAAAAGTGGAAAAGGGTGAGTATCCTTGCATTGGGATTTAATTCACCACTATTCACATTTCCCTCTAAAAAATACCCAACCATAAACACACTTAATTTACTTAATAATTTTCAGACTTTAAAAAAGTGGAGAAGGGTGAGTATCCTTGCATTGAGATTTAATTCACCATTATCTACATTAAAAAACACAAACCAATTCAATTTTTATTTTCTTCTTTAAGAACATGTTAATTCCTTTCCATGACAATTGTGTAAGTCTCCAAAGGTCGAGCAGCAGTGGAATGCGACGTTTAACATCGTTCATTTAAAAAAAACACAAAAACATACAAAAATTTGTAAGCCGAACTACGGCTGCTCTGATTCCTTAAAGGGATACGTAGGCATTGGGTCGCGGGGCCTGAGCGAGCACGTCTTTGTAAATATCTATTTGTTTTCCCCGTGTTTATTTTCCCTTCCTTTTTCTTCGCGCGTTTTCCTTTAGCTCTAGATTTTAGACTTTTAGATAACACCCTTAGATTTAGACTAACAAGAGCGGATCCCGTCGAGTACGACGGACGTGAGGAGTGCTAATCCCTTCTCCTTGCGTAACCGACACCCTTACCCTTTTCTCTGGGTCGTAAGACCATTTCTTTGTTCTCTCTTTTAGGTTTTACTCGATGTTTTCCTTTCCCGTCTCTTGGGATAAATAAACAATCGATGGCGACTTCATTGATTTTTAATAATCTAGTTGATGTTCGAACCGGTTGTCACAGTGGGTAAAATCAAATTTTGAGCCTTTATCTTTTGTTTCTTAAACCGTGAACCGAGCCACGTTACAATCCTTAAAAGTCCTAATTGAAGCCTGGTTAGTTCGAAAGCATACTGTCACAACAAAGGTATCCCGACTCCTTAAGGTTAACCATAAATGCTGAGTTGATATCCTGTTCTTTACAAACATCACGCTTTATAAATATCACGCTTTTAAATCTCTTGTTTTAATGTTTTTCAAAAAACTCAAGACAAACATATGCATTGCATCTCATGAAGTCATTATTTAACAAATTCTGCTACATAATTTCAAATGTTAGCAACAGAAAGAATTTGCACAGGGTACAACTAATGACTGGAAGTTATCCCGACAGACAATATTACTCCAAGAAGCAATGTCTCCTACGTATACAAGGTGCATGACACAGTCTATCCAGTCAATCTGGGGCAATCAAGTCAAGATTCTGAGAATCTCTCAAAAGCAAAAACAGTCAGGGGCGCCGTCCTAAGATTATGATTACTAGGTGCATGTTTCCCATAGTGCACATCTCATAAAGTCCTCGCGAGGCGAATCTTTTCAAATTTCTACTAACAGGGGCAAATCTATGCAAGTCCGGTCTGACATCTTGATCAATACTCAGTGGTATGTTCTAATCAAATCCAGGAATGGTAGTTACTATAATACTGGGGGCAACTTTCAAGAAATCCATGTCTCCCCACAAAGCCAGTTTCACAAAATCATATCCCCACAGAGTAATCACCAAGAAGATACCTTCAAATACTCTCGTCCAGACAAAGACATGGCTCCCCAACAGAGTTTACATCTTCAACACTACCGTTTCTCCAACACTTTGCTCTTCTCCAACATGGCTTACCAATATCTTTCACCCCCAATCAGGGTACATCAAGTTACTGATCATCCCCAAGCAAGAATCATAAATTCCCAGCTGAGCATCTCCAAGACAAGATCAAACATCAAAAACACTATGATACAGAGATTTATTATCTCCAAAAAATCTAAATAGCATAAGTCATACATCATATATTCATACATCGCATACATAACCTCATAATAAATTGATACATAACATACAAGTTTCTCATTTATTTTAAGAGACTCGTCACATAAATACATGCATCATGGCATTGCATGCTACTAACTTTGTCTTTCAGGTAAGTTCCCAAGCAGACGAATATCATCAACAAATCAATTTTATCAGATATACATTCCGGAAGATCGAACCCCGGAGATTCTGAAAATCCAACCAGATGCACATTCTGGAAACATGACCCCCAGACTTCTGATTCATTCTTATCAGATATACATTCCGGAAGCTCGAACCCCGGACATTCTAAAAATTCCAAACAGATGCACATTCTGGAAGCATGACCCCCAGACTTCTGAAACATTCTTATCAGATATACATTCTGGAAGCTCGAACCCCGGACATTCTGAAAATTCCAAACAGATGCACATTCTGGAAGCATGACCCTCAGACTTCTGAAACATTCTTATCAGATATACATTCCGGAAGCTCGAACCCCGGACATTCTGAAAATTCCAAACAGATGCACATTCTGGAAGCATGACCCTCAGACTTCTGAAACATTCTTATCAGATATACATTTCGGAAGCTCGAACCCCGGACATTCTGAAAATTCCAATCAGATGCACATTCTGGAAGCATGACCCCCAGACTTCTGAAACATTCTTATCAGATATACATTCCGGAAGCTCGAACCCCGGACATTCTGAAAATTCCAATCAGATGCACACTCTGGAAGCTTGACCCCCAGACTTTTGAAACATTCTTACAACTCTCATCTTATGATACTCATTCAAGACACAATTCAGAAACAATCCAAGATCTAATTCAGTTACTACGAACGGTGCTGACACGATCGACATTTGAAGATCTAATTCTATCATCATGAACGGTGCTGACACGACTAATCTCCAACATTTACTTCTCAAATACCGTGGATACAGTCTAACGTACGACTCATCCTAATTATTTCCTTCAGATAAAGTCTAATGTACGACGTATTTTGACTCTCAAGTCTATCAAGTCCATCTCAATCATACATCTTCTCCAAACACCTGGATGGAATCTTTTAGCCCATCTCCAATAGACTTTTTCTCAAGGCCTGGATGGCATCTTTAAGCCCATCTCCGAAAAAGGTCCATACTTCAGCAAGGGCAAATTTCTGGGCATTCTAGTGTTCAATCCTCTTCTACCCTCAGATTCCGACTGGCATACAAACCATTCTACATCTTAAGGTTTAAGAAAATTGAACAGGGGCAGCTGTCATACCCCAAAATTTGCCCACACATTTTCTCCTATTCAAATTCAAATCAAAACACAAAGCTTCAAGACACACTCTCCTAAGCAAAGATCAGAGAATTATGGTTTGACTTATTCAAAGGAAAATCAGTAAATCAATGGCTCCAAGGCATCTCATATGGCTCAATATATCTCACATCATCTCCATGAAAAGTATCAAGTCTCATCTCAAAGAATTGGCCACTCAATTGTTCAAAAAGTCAACAGTCGACTAGGTTAACCTAAAAGTCAACTGTGGTCAAAGTAAAGTCAAAACTCTTGATTTTTTGTCAAGATCCTCATATTGAAGTATCATTCACCATTTGATAAAGAATTGATCATGGTTCATCAAGGAAAGATCAAAAATCAACAAATCAAAAAGTTTCTAAATTAGGGTTTGTATAGGAAAAGTCAACTGAACTTTGACCAGCCATAACTCTCACATGGAACATCCAAAATTTTCCATCCAAATTTAATTTTGAAGGAAATTTTACTCTCTACAAATTTTTGTCTCACGTGCCAAGTCTAAAAATGCATCATTTGAGAGGTATGGACTAAAACATTATAGGTCATTTTCAAAAGTCAACAAAAAGACACTTTTTTCAAAAGGACACACAAGGAGCATGGAAAATCATTTTGATATGAGACCAAGAACACTGGTTAGAGGACTCTCTAAGGTTTCTAAAAAGTCCTAGAACACTTCCATACCTCAAAAATTGAGAGAGGTAGGCCTTGTCAAAGTTGGACTATTTTGAGAGGGAAAAATGTGAAAGAATTGAAATATTTTTGCAAATGGGACCAAGTTATTTTGATTCAATCTTGATCCACAAGTTATTCAAGGCCTCAAAATTCAATTCCCACGAAATTGTTTGATTTATTTGATTTATTATGATTTTTTATCTATTTAAAAAAATGATTAAAATTAAGTAAATCTATAGAAAATCAAGGATATGGTTTAAGGGACACTACAAGAAATTTGATATTTGACAGCGACTTTTTCTCAGCGACTCTCAATTTGTTGTCAATAATATGCATATAGCAACAACTAATTTAAGTCGTTGTAATAAATTATTTTTTTTCCAGACAATATTATTATCGTTGCGAAAAGTGACTTATTACAATAATAATTATTATCGCTGCAAATAGTACAACTTATTAATATGCATATTGCAACAACTAATTTAAGTTGTTGTAATAAGTTTTTTTTCCGTGACAATATTATTATCGTTGCGAATAGTGACGTATTGCAAGAACAATTATTGTCGCTACAAATAGTACAACTTATTAATATGCATATTGCAATGACCAATATAAGTCATTATAATATCTTAATCTTTCTCTTAAATTTCATATTTTGTTGAAAAAAATGAATTATTTTTAACAACAAATATTTTTATCGAAAATAATACAATATTTTTTATATACATATCACAGTGACTAATTTAAATCATTGTTATAAACTATTTTATTACAACAATAATTATTATCATTGAAAATAATATAATATTTTTAAGTATCACAATATTGTTATGAAAAATCACTGTGAAAAATATATTCTCATTTAAATTACAAAAATGATTATCATTGTAAATTTATAATAAACTCAACCTTTAATTCGACATTTTAGAAAGATAATATTTTTAAATTTCAAATAAATTATAAATAAGGAAGGTACTCAAATATATTTAAACTATTTAATTTAATTAAATATTTTAATAAATTATGTAAATTAAACTCTAATATTAATTAATAAATTTAATTTATTAGTGTCGGTGGAGTTATTGTGATTAAATTTAAGAAAATAATTGACTTTAATAGATTCAATAGTATTTAAATCTCAATATTAATATGGTTTCAGACCCAAAAAGAAAGGGGTTTTGATAAATAAAAAAACCACAAATTTAATATAAGAGTTAAAAGGTAGTGCACTGACAGTGTAAAATAGTTTTACACTGTCATCCAATAGAAAATCATAAATGTGTCATGTCATTAAGTTTTTTTTAAATAAAAAAATATTTAATTGGATACATGGGTGGTGATTGGTTGACAGTGTAAAAATATTTTAGACTGTGTCAGTGCATCACCCCTTTTCTCTTAATATAATTATTATAGTTTGGGACTCTTAATAGACGATACTTCTTTTGCGAATAATATTGAACAATTGAAAACCGATTTTTTTTTCTTCCGGCTAGGTTTTCGTTTCAAGAACTGCTCTTAGCGGTGTGGTTTGCCCCCTTTTTTTCACAAACGATTGATATTTTTCAAGAATTTCTGTCAATTGCTTCTAGTCACGTGGCCTCCAGAGATCCTCCATGGTTTGTGCGCCTTCTTTTTCTTTTCGAGCATTTGAAACAGATACAAATTCCTGATAAGTGGTATTTCGTATCAAGACCCTATTCAACTGTCGGAGCAGTGCCGCCTGTCTTTCTCATTGACACAGTTACAGAAACTCAAGGCTTTGCGTTTTTTTGTGGTTCCTCAAGTAAGTTCATGATTTGATTTCCATGGGTTTATTTCATGATCAATTTTGGTAAAATGTTTGTTGAAATGAATAGTTTTTTTAGGGGTTTATTATGTATTTGTTTCTGGATTCATCTCTCAGATCAAGTTATAGGGTTACAATTAGTTTGATAGTGGATGTTGCTAAAAGGGTAAGAATTAGGTAATTTGATAACAAATTTGTTCTCTCATTTTATTTGTTTATTGAGTTTGTCTCACTCATGGTAGAGATTGAGATAAAAGCATTGAAATGGCGTATGCCATATGGATTGAATGATTTATTGAGGTATATCATTCCAATGTTCATTCCAAATGCCTCTTGATTAAATAGAAGGATTAAAGAGAAATTTAACCTTTAAATATAGTTGTTATTAATTTTCAAGTCACCCCAAATAATGACATATGCTCACTTGCTTTTTTAACTCTTTTCAGGTGCTGAAAAAATTTGATCTTGTGGATGAGACATTGTTTCTCATTTATAATCTTATGGACACGTTTTTGGAAAAACATGGTAAATAAAGAAGCTTCAGTGGTAAAGTGTCAATACTTTTGAAATAGGAAGTTATATGCATGTTATTGGAAATCTAATTCTTATATTTGTGCCAGTGCATACAACCATAGAGAAATTATGGAAATGGTAACATTTGTTTGCTAGCTTATTGTCAAAATCTTTATATTTTTAGCATTTGTGGAATGAACCACTGCAAATTTTAAAGTTGTTGATGTTAGAATTGTAGGGACATAAAAAGCCTTAATCATTATTGTCGATATTGAGTTTATTATTTGAGATATGTGTTTATTGTTTAAAATTTTTAAAGAGAATATGATGGTCGCCAGATTGAAGTTTAAAGACATTTATGCCAACAACCTATGCTTTCCCTAAAGGTAACTCAAGCAGACAAAAGAGTTAATGATCATATTTCTTGCTTCTATTTTTCAATACCATTCTTTAATCATAATTAGGAATGTCTTTACAACTACTAAAATGTTTTCTTCTATATTCCTCACTTTTAAGTGTTAGACAATTCAACTTGGTCCCTGAGTTACTATCGGAGAATTAGGTGAAATTTATTTATTTGTTTGCATTAAATTTATTATAAATATAAATGATTTAATATTAAATGTAATTAAGTAATGTATTTCTATTTGTATTATTTTTCAGGGTATTAGTGAAATTACAAATCAAATGAGAGCTTTTCAACTACTTCTTAGCGAAAGATTTGAAGCAAAGTTATGAAGAACAAATAATATTCTTGTTGGCTGGATATACTATTGTATTTGGAAATTATCTAAAACTTTGGTTTTTTTTGTTGTTATGAAAATACGATCTTTTGTTAATTTAAGTTTTATTATGTAAGGAATAATTTTTGAAATTTAATATTTCAATGATATGCATTTGTATTTATATTTCTTGATAAAAACTACATTAATAATACAAAGATTTATATTGTAAAATAATTTATTTTAAATAGTTATGACAATTTAAATTAAAAATAAAATTAATATTCATTTTCAAAATAAACTTAAAAAATATAATTGACAATTGTTATTGAGAAATTTAATTTATGACATTTGTATATAAAAAAAAATTACTTATTGCAACGACTTTGGTTATTGATGCAAATATATTTTCGTAACGATTACTTAAGGCAACAATAATGTTTGTTGTAAAAACTTTAGTTATGACAGCGACATTAAATGTTATTGCAAAACTTTTCGCAACAGCACTTATACCAACGACATGTAGCGACATTTTTTTCGCTGCAAAAAGTACATTTTGCAACAACTTTGTATTTTTTGCAACAACATATGTCGCTGCAAAAAATGATTTTTCTTGTAGTGGGACCAATTTGAATCAAATCCTATCATCATTTGTCCCCATATTCCATGTGATTTCGTTCTCTCCAAGGTGGATTGAAAAAATATTGAAATTGAGCAAATTTAGAAAGATTGGAAATCATGTTTTCAATCAAATTTTTCAAATTGACAATCAAAGATTCACAAAGATTTAATCCACATTTCTCAACCCTAATCATACACCTATAAGTAGACAACAAGATCAGATGGCAAGGGTTGGAAATTGACTGCTCAAGAACCCCAAAACCGAACCATAATATTGAAGAAAAGTTGAAATTCGTTCTTGGAGTTTTGGATCGATTAAGGTAGTTTTGAAGACTCAAGCGCGTTCCTGGAATACTCCTGAGTGATTCACGATCCCTACCAAGCTTGGAAACGTCCAAAATCGCATCCAAACAAGCCACGGTTTGCTTAGTTTTTCTTTGCTTCGATTATAATTCATCATGCATCATAAATGGATTTTGGTTGCGTATTCGTGTTCAGATTAATGTTTAGACCGTTTCTGTATGTTTAATTTGATTTTCGTTGTGAATAGAATGGTACACCATTTTTAGGGTTTGCGGTTTCCTTTGTTGGGGATTTAGTTACCAGGACGAATTGGGAGAAATTAACAGTGTCATCGTGTTCAAAAGATGCCTTTTGGTTAATCTGAGTATTCAATAGAGATTCATCTATATTGTATGATGAATTGGATGGTTGCAAGCCTACTGCTACGCACAAATAACCGTAGCCATAGACCTGGTTTTGTTTCTGTATCTTTTTAATGAAGGGGACGACGCAGGGCCATGGCGCGCGTGTCCTTTTTGAATTTTTCTTGGGCAATTAATTTACCTATATCATATTTGTGAATTGTTTAGTTTACAGCGTGTAAAAATGGACCAGTTGGCAAAGGGCGCTGTTGGATAAAGGGGGGGACCTGGGTTCGAATCCTATTGAGGTCCCTTTATTTTTAACAAATTTATGTTATGGCTTGCTTGTGAATCCAGTGTATCCCTCTCGCCCATGACCTATGATGTGTCTTCAGCGCTCCATCATCAGATCCTCGTCTGGACAGATCTAACGGCCGGGAAATGTGATCTAACCATGAACCCTCAGCCTTGTTGCACACATGAACGAAGCTGAGTTTCTTGCTTTTATCTTTTGTTTTTTTTTAAAATTTTTGTTTTTCTTATTTGTGTTTATATAATTACCCTAAAATTGCTTTTATAACTAAAGGCATTTAAGTTTATAAATTAGCATTCTAGTTTTTTTTATAAAAACTTGGTAATTAGTTTTTAATTATTGTTATTAATAAGTTTTTTAATTAATTAATATATAGTTTTTTAATAACTAGATAATTGATTTAAAACTAATTTTGCCGATTTAATTAATTAGGTTGAAAACCAGTAATTAATTAATTTGGATTTTTATTTATTCTACTAACCACGGCTAACTTGTGCCCTAATCAGGGTTTACGAAGATCATGCGTACACTAAAAAAATATTTCTTTGTGCATTTTTTTCAGGGTTAACAACAGGGTTTCATCTGACTGTGCGCCACGCATTCCACGAAGCTAAGTCCCGACTTCTATTTCCCTTTATTTTCATTTTAATAATTACTTGCCTTATAAAATTATTATTAGGGTTAAACCCTCAAAAGTCAATGGACTATTCAACACTCACGCGCTTTACCTCTTTGCGCTTTACCTCTTTGCCATTTTTTTAGGGTTAACCTCGAGGCTTCCTCCGACCGCCAACCATATCAGATCAAATAAAAAGCTAAGTATTCTTTCCTATCTTTTTTAATTTATTTATTTAATGTTATTTTTATTTATTAAATTAGGGTTAGCCATGTTTGCCTCCGAATCGACAATGCACTCACTCTACTATTGTTTCTTATTTTTCCCACCTTTCAGGGTTTGCCAATTGCCAAAGCTTCGAATATCGGTAACCCTAAACCCTGATATTAATTATTACCCGTGTTAGACCTATTAATATTAATATCCCGCTGTTCCCCTTTCCTCCGCTGGTTTCATTTTCCCCTTCCCCGTATTTGCTTTAATTATATTTGTTTATCAATTGTTGTGGTTAGTAACTTTAGGGAGTGCAACCCTGAAATAAATTAGAATCACTTAACTATTATAAGATAATATATTTTGAACTAATCACGTGATTGGTGCACACACACGCACTTTTGGGGTAACCTCTCTGTTGCCTGTTGCCTTGTTGTCTTGTGTTTTTGCAGAATAGCCAGTCCCTCGAATACGGGGATACCTCAGCCATGTTGCCTCGATTAAGATCATGGGTCCCTAATGATGCTGCCTTCGATACACTAAACATGATCTCGACCCTCGGATGTTGCCTACGAATGACTGAGGTATCCTCTGGCTGCCTACGAAAAGGCTACTCTGGTTCTTCCCTTAGACTACCTGCCCCCCATGGCATGGGATAGTCTTATGGCGAACGTACTCTCGATGACCCTTCAACCTCCAAATGAAAGGCTTCCTGCCCTCTTATGGCAAGGATAGACCTTTTCACCCTGAAAGGCTAAAAGAACTTCTTTTTCAATCTATGAGGTAATTGCCCCTAATTGCTTTGCCTTGCTCTAAATTTTTTTCATATTCTTTCTCATAAACCTTCAAAAGGGCTACGCTCATTTACGAGCTAAAGTCCCTATTCTTTTCTTCTACATTTCTGAACAAAAAAGAGCAAAGCAATTAAGAGCCCATGGAAAACCATGGATGCAAAGGGTGCCTTAAACCTTCCTTTTGCATAAATTACCCCCCGAACTCAGTTTTTATTTAAAAGGTTTTTCATGTTCTTTTAGCCTTTCTAATTTAATTTGGATAAAATAAAAGTCGGTGGCGACTCTTGCTATCCGCAACATTTCGATAAAAAGTCAGTTCACCGTATTACAGTTATGCAAGGGGAAGATATTAGCACCCGTCACATCTGTGGTACTCCACAAGAACCTTTTTAAAATCTGTATTTTAAGGCTAAAGCAGTTTTTTTTTTTGCAAAAGAATGAAGAGATGAGAAAAGAAGATTTTGTTTTTGTACTCGACAAGACTTCAAGAATCTTGTACCTACATACCTTCCATGTGCAATGAAGAAGTCAGAGCCTCCTAGTTCGTGGTGATAGTAACCACAAAGGTTTGTTGATTGATTTTAATTATGAAAAAAAGGGTGCTTGCATTTGGGCAAGATTTGCGATTGGGCAAAGAGGTACTTCGCGCTCGGCCAGAAAACGAAGTGATGAGGTTGAATTGTTTTTTAGATTTTTTTTGGAAGTGTTTAGATATGCTTAAGTGTTTTAGCATATATTTGGGAAATGGAGTTTTGACTCACTTGACAAAGTCAAGGTTTATTGTGAAAAAAGTTTGAAGTTTGAAAAGGAAGATTGATGGCGATGCGCAAGACAGTTGACTTACAAAGAATGGGCTAGGGATTGGTATATGGACCTAGAATGCAATAACATGATCGATGGCAATGCACAAGGCAATCGGCTTACAAAGAGTGGTCTAGGGCTTAGTATATGGACCAAGAGTGTAGGGGTTCATAACTTATTTAAGCAAACAAGCAAGGAAGCAAATAAAGCTAAAGATAAAGAAAACGGTAAAATTATTACAAGACTTCAGGAATAGGGAAAACAACTTGCGAAATGGGGATGGAATGAAAGTAAAACAAATCCATACAAGTCCATACAAACAAGCATAAAAAGGACTAAACATGAAAGTGAATGAATCAAAGTGTAAGTGTACTAGCTAAGTAGCTAGTCTTCTAAATAACTAATTAGAACAATTAATTTAATAGGTCTCACAGTAAGAAAGTCCATGATCAAGCTATGAATGTGTGAAAGTATGCATTTGTAAGTTTGGTTGATTGCGATGATTAAGAGCGGTTGATCTATGGTAGAAACATGGCTTGCAATCGAGTATTAGTTCTTGAAAAGGTTAAATGCGCTTAATAATAAAACAAAGAGAATAATAAAAGAAAGCGGTAAAATTAATACAAGGTGTCGGTGATGGGGACAAATGGGGATGAAACCCTTACTACAATATTACAAAACTAAAATGAAATTTTAAAGCGAAAATAAAATCATAAATGTACAAAATTAGGCATAACTTATTAGTATCCACAAGAAGAATCCAAAGCCTCAAGATAGTACC
This sequence comes from Vicia villosa, assembly GCF_029867415.1. Lineage (NCBI taxonomy): Eukaryota > Viridiplantae > Streptophyta > Magnoliopsida > Fabales > Fabaceae > Vicia > Vicia villosa. The sequence continues at coordinate 124,582 of NW_026705203.1, read as the reverse complement.
TCAAAATCAACACAAAATATTAGTAATGATGCGTAAAATGATGTATGAGAAATAGTAAAAATATGAACAAATATTAATAAAAAAATTTACATAAAGCTCTAATGTTAAGTAAAAGCATTAAAATGATTAAATGAGACTATTTAAATGCGGTAAACAAACAATTAACGTATTAACCAAAAACAATTAAACAAACAATTGATAGTATCATTTTTTTATAGCTGCTACGAATCAATTCGGTTGTTGAAGCTACGGATTGGTGATGAGATGTTGTGTTGTAGCTACTACAGATCAATTTGGTTGTTGAAGCTTTGATGAAGGAAGTGAATCGGTTATGAAGATGAGTTAGTTTGAAAATGGATTTTGATACTTTTCCTCCAAATCTTAACAAGAAGATAAAAATCAGGATAACATTAAACACTTAATTAACTAGAACCACTCGCACTCCTAAAGTAATATTTCTATGTTTCAAGAATTTGAGCCTCTCACTAGTGCAGAAAACACTTTCTACATCGGGCGAAAAGTACAATTTACATCGGGCCTGGACCCGATGTAAATCCAAGCGATGTAGTAAATCTAGGACATTTTACATCGGGCAACAAGCCGATATGAAAAATCATGATACCACATCGGTTGAAATTATGTCTGATGTGAAACAAAATCCAATATTTTTTAAATATATATATATATATATATATATATATATATATATATATATATATATATATATATATATATATATATATATATATATACAATATTTAACTTCGGGTTAGAATAGCCCGATGTAAAATGTATGTTCTTACATCGGTTTCCATGATAGCCCGATGTAAAATGTATGTTTTTACATCGGTTTCGTATTTGGCCCGATGTAACATTTCCTGTAATTTTTTCATGGATAGATCGGTTTCACCTTTTTAAGTTGATAGATAACAATTTAATTTTTTTTCTTTAACGATTTCCCCAGCCCATCATTGGTCCTCTTTTCATGGCCTCACACAACACAAACGCACTCGCTGAAAATTAATCCTTAATTGAATATCTTCGTTCTTTTACTACTATTTGATTAAAATCACAATCGACATATCTATTGATCAACCTTATGTAATTGTTAACCTCAAATTCTTAGGTTGATTCAAATTTGTATTTATAATAACCCAAATCTAAGCTAATATAGTTACAACCTAATCTGAATACATTTGAATAGCATACATGAAATTTCAAAAGCAATTTACTTACTTAAAATGTGACTAAAAGGTGATAAAAATTATCATCTTCAAATTATAAGAAAGAATAATTAAAAGAAAATGAAAACCATATCATGGTATAGTAACAAATTATTCATACTCATGTGTAGGTACACTCTCATGAATTAGCGACGTGATTAGGAACACAACAGTATGCAAGATATTTTCAAATATACTTGAAGACTTCTATAAATTTTAGAAATTAACCTCTTCCTATAATACTATATATTCCTCTTAATATAAAAAATCTAATCTTACCCAAGCTCTCATGACTAGAATGTACACCAACAAATGGTTCAATTTGTCACAAAGAGCACCAATAGCAAGAAGTGCACCATCTTTCTGTCTATATGGCTTGAATTCTATAGCGGCTTCATCATACCTGGCATAGCACAAACCTAAATATTTGAGAAAAGAGTAAACACAGTTTATTCTACATTAAGCAAGACATTACCTTCTGAAAGTTTCATCTATGAATTGAATAAACTTGTGAAGATTTTCTTTTCCACGTTTCCGAACCAACTCGCTCACAAAATCCATGGAAGCGGTCCTAAAGCACATAAGAAGGAATACTATTTCAAATAGTAGGACATCAAGGCGAGGTTGCAGCAAAGCATACATGTTGTTCCTTGAAATATTAATATGTTGCAACTCAGGAGAAAATAAAAGCATTCAAACATAACTAGTATTCTAAATTTAAAACACCCTTGTTCTACAGAATACAATAACTTGTCCCAGGGTTTGTTTGTAGCTTCAGGTCTCCAAAATTGTAAAACACGGTAATTTAAATAGACATAGAATTCAGAATCAATCAATCATACAACAGAAATACTCATTAAATTAATACACCGGAGAGATTCCGGGAAGTCAAGACAACAGAGATTCCGGGAAGTCTCTACCAAACACACCATACAGCCACAGATAAACAATTTTACCTCAACAAAGGAGGAACTTGAGTTATAAACATGAAAATGTGATCCCTCACCAAGTCTTTATCACTCTGCAATATCTTTTGTTGGGTATTTGAATTATGTTTAAAAATAGGTAATTGCTAACATATTATAAAAATAGGTAATTGCTAACATCAAATCTTGAATTATGTTTAAATATTTTTTTACTTATATTTAAAATAATAAATAGGGAAGGTTGTTTTCTTTATAACCAAAACATATTATAGTAAATTCAATATTACATAGAAAAACAACTACCACCTTTTGTTAATATAGTAAATAAATGATTGTGACTGACTTAATTTTTTATTTATTTATTTTTTTTAAAAGGCAATAAGAAATATTATAACAGGAGAATTAAGGGTTCTCCAACCCGAATACAACAAGAGGCTAGGAAACCGACAAGGAAAATACAAGAAAAATTACAAATCAATTACAATTACGATAGGAAATACATCGGCTCCTTACTAAACTCGTAAAAAGTATAATTGAGGTGTGTAATATTCCCACAAAAAGACCACTTCCACACCAAAAGCTTAATATTTCATACGGTATTGTTGACGTTCCAAGAATCATTCCGGAAACATACTCCATTCCTAACCAACCAAATTGCCCAAGTAGTGGCAAGCCCTACAACACCTAATTTCCTATCTTTCACCATATTCACATTAAAAAAGGAGTGTCACTCCATAAAATGCGAAAAGCACTCTTCAAAAGAGCTATTCCCTTTACCAACCCAAAATGTTATTTCACACCATATCTTCTTCACCACCCCACAACTAAAAAAGATATTATTCATGTTTTTCAAAAAATTACCACAAAATGTACATAAAGAATTATCTAAAGGGAGAACAATACCTCTAGTCACCAATAAGTCCTTTGTTGGAAGTCTATTACGGAAAAGGCTCCACCCAAAAGCTTTTATCTTAAACGGTACTTCCATCTTCCAAATTAAACTAAAAACGCCATCATGAACATTAGGGGGGTCGTGGGGTACCCGAATAGAATCGTAAAAATCGTAACACGAAGCCACCAAAAAAACCTTCTCCGAGATACCACTCCACCGAATCTTTGCCCACTCTCCACCCGCTAAACTCCTCCACCCTACTTTTCAATTTACCCACCTCCTCCGAAACCTCGACAATGCCTAAGTGAAATTCGGAAATACCAAAATTACTCCATTTCTAAACTCCTTCCAACCAACCACCCATTGCCTCTACCGAAACTTTTTTCAAACAAGACACCTCAAATAAAACCGGAAAAGCCTCTCTCAAAGAAATACCATGAAGCCACGTAGATTCCCAAAATGGAGTATTAAAACCACTATGGATAACAAAACTAGTCTTTTCAACAATAGGATCCAAAATGTAAGATAAACTAACCTTTATCAAGTCCTTCCACCAAAAATAACAAGAGGGAGAAACTTTGGCTTCCTTGTCGACACAAAACACATTAGAAGATAAGTCTCCATACCGCGCTTTCAAAACCTCAAACCACAAAGAGTCTTGCCCTTGAAGAATACGCCATCTCCACTTGTTAAGGAGAGCCAAATTAAACAAAGAAATATTTTTGACTCCCAATCCCCCCTTTCAACCGGTAATGTAACATCCTCCCACCTCACCCAATGAATTTTCCTTTTTTCCTCCACTTCACCCCACAAAAACTTACTTTGAATTGAATTAATCCTTCTCACCACTTTATTTAGCATTTTATAGAATGACATAGTGAAAATGGCCAACGAACTAAGAACGGACTTTAATAGAGTAATTCTACCACCGAAGTTCAAGAAGCGATTCGTCCATCCTTCCAATCGGTTCTTCATCTTTAACAAAAGCGGCTTCTAAGTATCCTCTTTTCTCGGATTGAAGCTGTCATACCCCAATTTTTGACCCTAAGATCCTATATCATTCATATCCCAATCACTAATCAAGAGCTTCACTTGGAAGTTTGTTTATGGTGTTGCACTCACCTCATCAATGAGAGGGACCATCAAGCACCAATGATTGTTTATCTTTTATTCATATTATACTAACCAAAATACCAAAAATATTGCTTTGTTTCTTTGAAGGCTTTTGTTTTGTAGGTACCAAGCCAAGACATGCATTAAGCAAGGCATTTTTCACATTTTTGACTGATGAAATCGATTTCCCTACTGGGTAAATCGATTTCCCTGCAGCAATCTTCAACAAAATCACATTCTGGACAGCATGAAATCGATTTCCCTCCTGGGTAAATCGATTTCCCTAGTGTATTTTGCGCCAATTTCTCTTCTGGAACAGAGTGAAATCGATTTCACTCCTGGGGAAATCGATTTCCTTCAGGCGAAATTCAAAAAAAATAGAGAGGGAAGCTTGACATCATTTTGGCACCTTTTTTCTTTGATTTTCTTTGATCATTTCACCAATTTTCCACCTCATCAAAATTAACCCCTTCATTAAGCCCACTTAAACCTCATTTTACCATTTCTTACCATTTAATTGCCACTTTAATCACCAATTAAACACAAGCTAATTACCAAATGCAAAAAGACCAAATTACCACTACTCTTGCTCTCATCCTATAAATAGAGCCCACTACTCTCTCATTTCTCAAGCTTTGAGAGCCAAAAAACCTCTTGCAATTTCTCTCCTCATTCCTACCAAATTCACCAAAGCTCTTTTTTCTTTCATAAAGTTTGTGAGTTACATCTTGAACCTCACAAACTTTGAGCTAAACCACCATCCATTTCACTCTTTTTTCTTCAATTGTTGAGAGATCAAGATTTGTGTTGGTGATTCTTGAAGTAGATCCAAGTTTTGTTCAAGATTTGGTAAATTTTCTTCATCCTTTTTGTATATCATGATGTAGATCTTTGTTGCTTGTGTGTGATGCATCTTTGATGCTATATTGGTGCTATTTGATGGTGATTTGATGGAAAATTCGTGCTCCAATTGGTGTTTGATCATAAGGTGTTTGTACATTTGTTCAAATCAAGTTTTATGCCTCTAAATGCTGTTTTTGCTGGATTTTACACTGAGGAAATCGATTTCCTTAAGGCTGAAATCGATTTCCTGCTGAACGTAACTTGTTTTTTTTGAAAACTGCACTATGGAAATCGATTTCCCCCTGCATGAAATCGATTTCCTGCTGGCAGAATGTGGTTTTTTGCCTTTTTTATGCTTGTTTTGGTTTCCTACTTCCTCCACTTCATTAATATCATTGGATCTAGGATGTTGATAGGTTTGAAATGACCTAATCCATAATATTAGATGAATGATATTAATGATAGTATGAGTTGATTATCTTTTGTGAATTTTATTCTTCTTCCTCCATTTCATTAATATCATTGGATCTAGGATGTTGATAGGTTTGAAAGAACCAAATCCATAATATTAGATGAATGATATTAATGATAGTGTGAGTTGATTATTTTTATGCATTTTATCTTCTTCTTCTCTTTTTTTTCTTTTGATCGATGAAAGTCTTAATACTTTGAGAATTCTTATGGATTCTTAGTGAAGACTAGATCGTTACCTATTTTCTTTTCGTGCGGTATTGCTTTCGGAAGGCGATCTACATATCGTTCTTCTCGCATGCATTAGCACATAAAGTTTTGACCGGCCTCGTTGTAGGGTGATTTCTACATAAATCACTTGGCGATCTGCTTAACATAGCGCAATATTTCGTGTCCCGAATAAAAAAAGATCAAATATGGAAGAGAATTGTATGCGGTGATTTAAGACTTGTGGAGGTATTTATCGTGTAGTCGCTATGATCTTATCAAGCTTCTGATAAACCCCATTGACTTTAAATCCAAGAACATCCTTCACTCACCATTGATCTTCATTACTAACTTTGATAACATACTTGACAAGTTTCAAGATGGTTATCTTTAACATTTAACAACTAACTTTAATTTCCGCACCTTTACTATACCGCTCTTTATATTACCGGTCTTTATATTTCTCGCTTTATCGCTTTATTTTATCATTTCATCATATTTACTTTTCGCCATTTTCTCTTTGTCCACTTGGACATATGTTTATGTTTCCGTTATTTTTCTTTTGTCCACTTGGACCATACTTTATCTTTTCTTGCTAAAACACTAATAAATAACCAAAATCCAAAAAAATACATAAGGCTCTCTTTGGACTATCGGTTACTATCCCTAGCGCTTTGGAGATTCGGACTTATGGACCTAGTACCTCTGGACCCATGCTATTATTATCCTGTGATCGTTCTGTCTGTCTGGCATTGTTCTGTGGTATGTTTATGTGTGCAGGTATTTCCTTGAAAGCCCTTGATGGTTAATTCCAAGGCATTGAGATAAGGATTTTACCCAAAAACAGCCGTTACTCTGCCCGATTTTCGTCAGAATTTTAATGTGCTTAATGCAAAGTGGTGCTAAGATAATAAGTTCATCTGGATCCCCAAGTGATAATGTGTTGGTATTGATAAATCCAAAGGATGGGAAATCTACCTTGACTCATAATGTCGAGTGTTGGCTTCTTATTTGGTTAGACCGTTTCTTTCCTTAGCTTTTATTTTCCGCAATAGGATAGCCTCTTCATCTCCTCCCATTCTTAAATTTTCAAAATCTTCTCCCTTTTTCCAAAATATTCTTATGTTTACAATCTTTTCAAAACTTTTTTTCTTTAAAATATCTTTCGCCCTTAGTGGCTTTTCTTCAAAAGTTTAGACACCGTTAATTGTCGAAACGAGTGGTTATACCCCACGATTTTGAAATTGATTGATAATAACGAGATCTTTTCCGCGTGAGAAAGCTAGTGGCATACTCGTTGATTTTATCCGAGTTGGCGCCCTTCTTTCATTTGTGATGCAAAGAACTTGTTTGTTCTCACGCTCAAGATCAATGGCTGAGTATTTCTCTCTAACGACAACAAAGTGTTTATTCGTTTTAAAAACGTTTTTCCCAAAAGCGGAACTACATTAGCTCTGACTTCTCCATTGCACCGAGGAGGTATGTAGGCCCAAAGCTTAACGCTTTGCCGAGCTTATTTTAAAAATAAAACAAACCCTTTTTTAGCACACACACACACAGATTTTCAAAAAGGTTCCTGTGGAGTACCACAGATATGAGGGGTGCTTAAAACCTTCCCCTCATATAATCAACACCCGAACCTGAGTTCTCTTTCTTGTTTTAAAAACAAAACTTTGGGTTTTTTTCGTTCTTTTCCCTTTTCCTTTGAAAAAATAAAGCGCGGTGGCGATTTCAAACGGAATATTGATTCGAGTCAATCCCATGGCTTCGATATCAGATTTTCCCCGCTACAGAAAAAATGGCGACTTCACTGGGGAATCCAGTTTTTTTTAAGTGTGTTAAGCCTATTTTTGTTTATCTGTGTGTTTTTATTTGTATATATTGTTGTGTGCTTTGTTTGTTTATTTTCCTTTTTTTTTTCTTTTTGGTGCTCGATGGTTCCTCTGTGATGAGATAAAGTTCTAACCCGAACTTTGGTGAGTAACTTGAGATAGGAGGTGGTAAGACCAATAGTCGCATGTCAGGAGCAATCCTTACCATGAGCGTCATATGGTGGAACCCCAATCAGTGGAGGCCTCATGGAAGGTAGTAGAGGTTGTTACGAACCATCGTGATAACGCTATTACTTTCAATAGTGAGTGTCCGTAGAAGCTGAATGACCTAGAACCCTTTTAACCAATCTAAGCCTTTTTAGGATGTAGTGCAGAAACAAGATCAAGTACCAATTTGAGCTTGTTGTCATGCGATACTACGCTCAGACGAGGTCTTTTTAGGCATATTATTGGCGCCCATGAGCAATTGTGCGTGCCGGTTGTCGCACGCTCGCGAAATAATGAACAGAGTCGCCACCAATATATTTATCCCATAAAGGGAAAGGAATATCAGAAAACCTAAGATGGATAAGAACGAGGTCTTTCGACCAGAGATAGGGTACGGGAGTCGGTTACGCAAGGGGAAGGTGCTAGCACCCCTCACGCCCATCGTACTCGATGGTATCCACCTATGTTTGTTGCTATCTAAAGGGTGTGTGCTATAAATCTAAAGCTCAATGCTAAGGGAATGCATGCAAATGAAAGAAAAGAAACACGGGGAAAATAAGGTTTTTAAATAGTTGTGCTCGCTTAGGCCCCGCGACCCAATGCCTACGTATCCTTTTCAGGAATCAGAGCGCCGTAGTTCGGCTCTTTAATTTTTGTTTGTTTTGTGTTTTTTAGTGGACGAAGTTACATTCGCACTCCGCTGCTCGACCTCTGGAGTCTTAAGCTGGGAATGGAGCGGAAATAACATGTCCGATTAAAGAATGCCTCGGAGGCGAGATAGAGAAGAGAGTTTGAGCGTTTCGAGGAAATCCCTTAAGCAAGGGAAACTCGAGTTACTCTTTAGTTTGTGTTTTTTAGAGGTTGGGAACTTACGCCTGAATGGAACCCTTAAGCAAGGGAGCTCCAAGCACTCGAACATCCCTTAAGCAAGAGAAGTTACAAGCTTCCATTCCCTTTTTATTAGTCAAAGTATTTATTAGTCATTTTTTATGAGTTTTCTTGGTATTTTTTATGGGAAATTTATTTGGATATTGTTAGGTGTTTTAAAGTTGAAAAGGAAAAGAAACTAGCCTAAGTATGAAGGGAATTTCTACCTAATGTTATCATGGTTTCTACCTAAGGTTAGGAATAAAAGAAACATGAAAATTAAAGCAAGATTAGAAGTCAAAATTGAGAGTGATAATGGTGCAAAATTACACACAAGCATGAAATAGCAAGTCAAAAATATAGTATAAAAAGTGGACTAAAAATACTATTATTTTTGATGTTGATTTTATGAAGAAAATTTGATTAGAAATTAAAAGAAAATTAGTCCTAAACTAACATCTTTTTTATGAACGATTTTATATGACAAAAGGCAAGAGATTAGCCAAGCAAATGAATTAAAATAAAGCCTAAAACTATTATTTTTTTTATATACATTTTTTGTGTCAAAAATTATTATTAAAGTCCAAAAATGATAGTAGAAAGATTAGTTTAATCACTAAAGGAAAATAGAAAAAAGGATTAATTAAAATCTAAAATATTAATGGACTGGGGGTATCAAATAAGATTAGGGTGTAATAGGCAATTGGGGCGCAGGGCCCAGCCCACAGTTTTTATTGTTTTCTTTGAAATTTCAGCAGAAGTAAAAAAAGCAACACAGGCCAAGGGGGTGCAGAAATTAGAATCGAGGCCCAACGCTATGGTTTTGTTAGTGTCTATTTGCCAGAAAAAGTAGTAACGGGCCACATGGGGGTGCTTACAGCGATTCGGCCCAAGATACAATTATTTTGACCCATTAGATTTTTGATTCAAATCTTATTCAACTAATCACCAGTTAATTCAGTTAATCACGATAATCCATTAATTAACATTCAGCTTATTAACAATTAGTTAACAATTAAGAGGAAAAAGATTAATTAAAAGATTGAAGAAGAGGGTAGAAATTAGGTTTACGCGTTACGACGTTCAGACTTTATCCCTCTTGCTCTCTCAGAAGCGGCGACGGCATCACCAGCCTCTCCGACGAGATTGCAGCGAGAGCCACCGTCACAGCGCTCATATCATTGCGATGATTAAACTCCTCTCCTCTAGATCCCTCTCAAATCTCCGACGGAATTTCAACGAATACCAACCCAACCGGATGAACAAATCGGCGTCTCTTCGAACTAGATGATGATTGGGAACCGAACTTCGTAAAAGGGTTCAAGAATCCAGGTAGTCTCGTTCCGTTCTCTTTATCTCTTCTTCTTGCTCTTCTCCGATTGACATTTTCAGTGGGGAGCGCATTGTGATGTGGTTTCTGCGGTGTTGTTGATTACGGGTTCAGGGAGATTCAAATGCTTCGCGAAATTGTTGATGAACCGATGGTAGTGGAGTTTGGGAGTTTATGTGTGATGTGTTGTAGTGTGGTCGCTGTTGCTGAAGTTGAAGATGAGGGATTTAGAGAGTTTGAAGATTGGGGGAAGAAGGTTGTAGAAGATGAGATGTGAAGAAGAAGATGAAGTCGATTCTGAGATGATGATGGAGTGAAGCAGGTGGAATGGTGGAGAAGGTGACTTGAGGTGAAGTCGAGAGAGGTGAAGGAAGGTTCTGAAAGATGGAAGAAGAAGTTTGTGGAAGGATGACTGTGTGAAGATTCTGAGGCTCTACCCTTCTTCCTTCAAAGTCTGCAAGCGAGACAATGATGAAGACTGATAGTGCTTTTTTTTGGTCTCCCTTGTAGGTGGGTGAAGCTGACTATTTATAGGAGCAATCATTGGGTGATCATTAGGAATCCTTAGATGTGGGACTCAGCATTATATCCTGCAAGGTATTTTTTCAGTTTCTTGAATGTGGGACTTGCATTTGGTTTCTGATTTTTCTGGTTTTCTGTTAGTTAGTGGAAATGTTGTTTAGGCTTGATGCAGGGTAGTATATGGTATGTACAAATCTCTCGGCAGGTTTTATGCAGTGAGTTTTGACATGAATCTGATGGCTGTTTAATGAATATATGCAGGGGTTGAGAAAGGTTAGTAAATGTGAACTAGTTTGAAAAACTGCTATGCTGCTAGTTTATTTTAGAGTTAAAAAAATGATTATGCTATTTTCTGTTGGATTTGGGTTGCTGTATGTTTATGAATGTGAGTGTTGAATGGTATGGCAGGTTTATATCTGAATGCAAGGGGATGATTTTGAATGGGGCTGGTTCTGTCTGGGCTTTTTTTTTTTGTTGTGTAAGATGTTGGTTGTTTGTATGAACACTGCGTTTTTGTACATGATTCGTGACTGGCAGCAGTTTTTCTTTTGAATTATGCAGGGTTGCCATGGTGTAGCAGCTGGACTCTTTTGGCAACTATGTGGTTAAATCCTCTAGCGAACTCGGTGACAGCAGCCTTAACGTGATCGAAATCCCTGAGTAGGCTTGATTCTTGAGATGCCATTTCTATTGCAAAGTTTTGTCTTGATCTTGGAAGCTGAAAATAGTTTCAAATGGATTGTACGAAGCTGCAAAGTTAAGGAGAACATGCATAATCTTACTCATTTGGCTCTTCCTGATATATAGAAAATTGGAATTTTTTTGTAATGAAATTTGTATGAAATTGTAATGTATGACTTGGATTTTGCGATGAATATTGTAACGATAATTTGAATGGTAGATGATATAATGGAATGTATTCTTGGATCCTTATAACTTGAACTTGAAACTTTATATAAATTGAATCTTTCTCTAAGAAGTAATCGAACCGTTGCGCTTGGACCATGATCTTTGAATAAACAATTCCTTAAATAACTTGTACCCAAGGTAATCAAAAGCATATGGCGTGAATTGATAAGTTGGTGAGAGATGCATTAGGTGGCCATGAAAATATTAATCAATGCTTCGATTGTCTTGAAGAGATAGAAACGAATAAAGCCATGCTAGGACGCCTTGTAAATCCACATAATCTTATGGTCTAATACTTCGAATGATAATAAGGCCCTCTTGAGCAAATCCATCCCTAGGGAGTAATCCAATGCCAACACTTGTATCATACACCGAGGTAATGACCTAATCTTGACACCAAACTTAGAATTATTATGATGATATGAATAAGGGAAAACCATAAACCCGGGTCCTTGATCCTTTAATTATGTGTTCAATGAAATGCATGGTTTTATTGATGACCTAATATGTGAATGATTGTAGAGCAATAAGCCAGATATAAGTAAATTTAGATGGGCAAATTTTGGGGTGCAACAGCTGCCCCTATTTAATCGTCTTAAACCTGGGTGTAAGATTGGCGTTAGCCTTTCGAGCATTCAAGGTAGAAGATGATTAAATATCAAGTGAACCTGAAAATTTGCCTGATGAGAGATGTGATCCACTGGGGAGAAAATGGTGTCAAACTGAGGAAGGAAGCGTCAATTCTGGACTGAACGAAGTAACTCTGGGTTAGAAATGAAAAAACATCAACTCTGGGTTGAAAAAGAAAGGTGGGTCGACTCTGGGTCGAAGAATAGAGGGAGGTCAACTCTGGGTTGAGAAAGAAAGATAGTACATCAACTCTGGGTTGGAAACAAGAGATAAACATCAACTCTGGGTTGAGAGAAGGTAGTTCAACTCTGGGTTGAAAGTGGTAAGGTGAACAATTGAGAATAGCCATCAACTCTGGATTGAATGGGAAAAGGGTGAGAATCAACTCTAGGTTGAATAAAGGATAACCGTCAACTCTGGGTTGAGGATCAACTCTGGGTTGAATAGAGGATAACCGTCAACTCTGGGTTGAGTAGGAGAGGTAAAAGATAACTATCAACTCTGGGTTGAATGGGAAAAGAAACAAGACAACCATCAACTCTGGGTTGAGTGGGAAAAAAGATAAGGGATCAACTCTGGGTTGAATAAAGGATAATTGTCAACTCTGGGTCGAATGGGGAAAAGACAAGAATCAACTCTGGGTTGAAATAAAAGGTGACCGTCAACTCTGGGTGAGTGGGAAAGATAAAAGACAACCATCAACTCTGGGTTGAGTGGGAAAAAGATAAGCATCAACTCTGGGTTGAATAAAAGGTGACCGTCAACTCTGGGTGAGTGGGGAAGAAACAAAAATCAACTCTGGGTTGAATAAAAGGTAACCGTCAACTCTAGGTGAGTGGGAAGAAGATAAGAATCAACTCTGGGTTGAATAACAGGTGACCGTCAACTCTGGGTGAGTGGGGAGAAGATAAGGGTCAACTCTGGGTTGAATACAATATAACCGTCAACTCTGGGTTGAGTGGGAAGAATATAATTAACTCGGGGTCAAAAGATCAAAGGAAAGTCAACTCTGGGTTGAACACAAAAACATCAACTCTGGGTTGAAAGAAGATGAACATGATTGACTTTAGGAGATGACACCACAATGGTAACTCTGAGTGCCCCAGTGGAATATCAATTGATTGCTTGTAGAGAACCCATCTGATGAGTAACTTGGCTTATGCTTCACATGCAAATGTTTGATTTATTTGTGCACTTCGGGAGATGCAATGCTATGAATTCTATATGCAGTGTACTGATTGATTGATCAGGGCTTCTGCTTCGATGTGGAATAGATTAAGTGGAGTTCTGAACTCTGCTTGATTCAAGATAGGGTGGATGCCCCTGATTTGTTGATGATTGGATCATGCGGATGAAATGATAATGAGAATGCAATGATATGCATGATGATTGTATGATTATGAATGGGATGATAGTCTCCAAGATACCAGGAGTGGATGGAGTATGCCCTTGTGGAAGGTTGTTGCTTGAAGGACAACACTTGTGAAGGTGAGGCGTTGACTTGACTCCTCGACACTTGTCTTGATATCTGACACTTGCTTGGGGATGAAAAAATGAATTGTCACTGGCTTGCCCCAGCTTGTATGACCTTTTGAGATAAAACTTTGATATGCTTGAATCATGGAGATTGCAATGGTCTGCCCCAGTGTAGATGAAGGGATGACTGCCCCAGATTGAAAGGAACTCTTCCACCAGATGGATGCTTCAGATATTTGCTTTATGGATGACCAACCTTTGCCTATGTAAGATTACTCGATGGAGTTTCAATGTTGAACTTTCCTTGGTATCAAGTACTTGCTTTTAGATTTAGAGACAATTCTGTTTTGAAAAGATAATGAGAATGCAATGCACATGTTAATCTCAAAGAAAAAAGTTTTATTTGTCAAAATGTTGTACTGATACTAACACAAATGACACAGCAACATTAGGAGTCAGTTTGACATGATTTTATAGTTTGTATGCTTTTGGAATGAACCCTGCTTCAATTAGGACTTTTGAGGGTTGTAACGTGGCCGGGTTCACGGTTTAAGAAACAAAGGATAAAGGCTCAAGTTCTACTTAACCCACCCCTCTTCGTGATGTTCTCCAGTCCTACGTTCAGTTAGCTTGACACGAGTGTTCACCTTTCGGGAAGGATTGTAATGGATGAGGATCCTTTGCAACTTTGATGGAGGTGGCAGCCACCCTTTGATACTTTCGTTGATGATCATGACAACTTGTCCCTTGGAGGAATTTTCTTTTGCTTTGCTTTTTGCTTTCCCTAATTTTTTTGCCTGGACAAAAAGTTTCTTTTGATTTTGGTTTTCGTTGTCCAGCGGGATATGCCCTAATTTTTGCCTAAGTCCTTTGCTTCAGAGCTTTTTTTTTTTTTTGACTTAGCGGGCTATCGCTTCTTTCTCATTTTTTTATCATGATTCATAACTTTCTTTTTTCATTTTGTCTCGTTCGGGAACAAGTTGTATGACTTTGATGATTGACTTGTTGAAAAAGTTGTGACTGCCTTTTTCTCAATGAATGAGAGACATCCATTGTGGATTGTGCTCTTCTTCTTTGTTGTGAGAGATGGAATATGAATATGATTGATCCTCTGATGGAATACCTGAAAGTTGAGCACTCGGTCGCACTAACTGAAGACTACCCTGTCCCTGGTTAAGATCGAGGGTTTAGTATTTTTTTGAAAAGAAACTACTACTCCATAGGCTCAAAGGGGTTTACGAAGGTTTCACTCCCTTATAACTCCGGTGTTTAGGAATTGAAACAATGCCTGTACATCCTCAGCAGGATCTTGTTCCAAAAGCATACAATTAGTGGTTCATGTGTTTTTGATTTGCTTTTGTTTTTCATCATTCTCCTTTTTTAGTTGCTTAAGACACACGAGTGAAGTATCAATGAACATAATGACAAAGATGAAATGATTTGAGAAAAACATGTATGTTACATTATTTTTATTTATTCAAACAGAATGAGTTTCTTACAATGAGAAGTACTTGATAACAACAAAAGTATTACAATTGAAAATGCTTGAGAAATCTAGACAATGGCAAGATTGGCCTTATTATGATGTAAATGAAATGTTCTTTGACAAACATAAAGTCTTCAGGCTCCTTTGGTGGAAGGTGCCCCCCTTTAGGGGGCATGGAGTCTTCTGATGGTAGCTTGATCTTATTTGTAATTCCCCATGATTCTTTCTTGGTGAGCTCTTGTCAGATATTGGCGTCGAGGAATCGTCTTGTCTGATCTGATGGAGAGGAAGATGGTAAGAGTCTTGGTAACCATGGATGCATATGCGTGAATGCAAAATGTTAATGAAGATGCAAATGTATCATAAATCAGGATCAAGGATCAAGGCCTCTTGGATAACAGCTTCTCATGGCCAATAAGATATGGTCGACCCCTCCAGATTCAGAGGTTCGACGTTGCTTTCTGGATAAACAGCTTGTGCATAAGTCAAAGATGGTCGAACCCTCCAGATTCAGAGGTTCGACGTTGATTCTGATAGATAACCCTTGCATAAGTCAAATAAGGTCGAACCTTCCAGATTCAGAGGTTCGACGTTGATTCTGAGAGATAACTCTTGCATAAGTCAAATAAGGTCAAACCTCCAGATTCAGAGATTCGACGTTGATTATGATAGATAACTAATGTAGAACTTCTGTATAAGTCAAATGTTCCAGGATCAAAGGTTCGACGCCTTTTATTGAATAGCAGAAATCCGGGTATGACGGAGGTCAAGTTTCCTGTCCCACCCCAATCTCACAGGTATGTAGTCTAGACACGGACAAGTGGTCCCTAATGGTCACCAGGGTCTACAGTTCCCATGGGGTACAAAGTGTTTGAGGCAACAAGCGTGCCAGACACAGTGTTCCATGAAAGAACCTCGCCCAGTTGTGGTACCTCATATTGAACTCATCCATAGCAAGCGCTACGGTAGTCAACATGAGCATCCACGCTAATCCTATGTGTCACTTGGCCTGGGTAGTGGGCCTTTTACCTCATACAAACCCCCCACCTGCAAAACAGAACAGAAGACCCCAAGGAACACAAAATATAATCCATATGCATGATGAGCAAACAGAAATAAACATGACATGCAGGCAAAGAATAAGCATGCAAACATATATACAAGGTATAGACATAAAACAAGTAAACACCCAGTAAATAAACAAACAAACGCAGGCTAGGATCGACTCGCTAAGAATGGACCCGCAATAGGTCTAGCAACATCCCCAGCAGAGTCGCCAGCTGTCGCACGCTCGCGAAAATGTGAACAGAGTCGCCACCAATATATTTATCCCATAAAGGGAAAGGAATATCAGAAAACCTAAGATGGATAAGAACGAGGTCTTTCGACCAGAGATAGGGTACGGGAGTCGGTTACGCAAGGGGAAGGTGCTAGCACCCCTCACGCCCATCGTACTCGATGGTATCCACCTATGTTTGTTGCTATCTAAAGGGTGTGTGCTATAAATCTAAAGCTCAATGCTAAGGGAATGCATGCAAATGAAAGAAAAGAAACACGGGGAAAATAAGGTTTTTAAATAGTTGTGCTCGCTTAGGCCCCGCGACCCAATGCCTACGTATCCTTTTCAGGAATCAGAGCGCCGTAGTTCGGCTCTTTAATTTTTGTTTGTTTTGTGTTTTTTAGTGGACGAAGTTACATTCGCACTCCGCTGCTCGACCTCTGGAGTCTTAAGCTGGGAATGGAGCGGAAATAACATGTCCGATTAAAGAATGCCTCGGAGGCGAGATAGAGAAGAGAGTTTGAGCGTTTCGAGGAAATCCCTTAAGCAAGGGAAACTCGAGTTACTCTTTAGTTTGTGTTTTTTAGAGGTTGGGAACTTACGCCTGAATGGAACCCTTAAGCAAGGGAGCTCCAAGCACTCGAACATCCCTTAAGCAAGAGAAGTTACAAGCTTCCATTCCCTTTTTATTAGTCAAAGTATTTATTAGTCATTTTTTATGAGTTTTCTTGGTATTTTTTATGGGAAATTTATTTGGATATTGTTAGGTGTTTTAAAGTTGAAAAGGAAAAGAAACTAGCCTAAGTATGAAGGGAATTTCTACCTAATGTTATCATGGTTTCTACCTAAGGTTAGGAATAAAAGAAACATGAAAATTAAAGCAAGATTAGAAGTCAAAATTGAGAGTGATAATGGTGCAAAATTACACACAAGCATGAAATAGCAAGTCAAAAATATAGTATAAAAAGTGGACTAAAAATACTATTATTTTTGATGTTGATTTTATGAAGAAAATTTGATTAGAAATTAAAAGAAAATTAGTCCTAAACTAACATCTTTTTTATGAACGATTTTATATGACAAAAGGCAAGAGATTAGCCAAGCAAATGAATTAAAATAAAGCCTAAAACTATTATTTTTTTTATATACATTTTTTGTGTCAAAAATTATTATTAAAGTCCAAAAATGATAGTAGAAAGATTAGTTTAATCACTAAAGGAAAATAGAAAAAAGGATTAATTAAAATCTAAAATATTAATGGACTGGGGGTATCAAATAAGATTAGGGTGTAATAGGCAATTGGGGCGCAGGGCCCAGCCCACAGTTTTTATTGTTTTCTTTGAAATTTCAGCAGAAGTAAAAAAAGCAACACAGGCCAAGGGGGTGCAGAAATTAGAATCGAGGCCCAACGCTATGGTTTTGTTAGTGTCTATTTGCCAGAAAAAGTAGTAACGGGCCACATGGGGGTGCTTACAGCGATTCGGCCCAAGATACAATTATTTTGACCCATTAGATTTTTGATTCAAATCTTATTCAACTAATCACCAGTTAATTCAGTTAATCACGATAATCCATTAATTAACATTCAGCTTATTAACAATTAGTTAACAATTAAGAGGAAAAAGATTAATTAAAAGATTGAAGAAGAGGGTAGAAATTAGGTTTACGCGTTACGACGTTCAGACTTTATCCCTCTTGCTCTCTCAGAAGCGGCGACGGCATCACCAGCCTCTCCGACGAGATTGCAGCGAGAGCCACCGTCACAGCGCTCATATCATTGCGATGATTAAACTCCTCTCCTCTAGATCCCTCTCAAATCTCCGACGGAATTTCAACGAATACCAACCCAACCGGATGAACAAATCGGCGTCTCTTCGAACTAGATGATGATTGGGAACCGAACTTCGTAAAAGGGCTCAAGAATCCAGGTAGTCTCGTTCCGTTCTCTTTATCTCTTCTTCTTGCTCTTCTCCAATTGACATTTTCAGTGGGGAGCGCATTGTGATGTGGTTTCTGCGGTGTTGTTGATTACGGGTTCAGGGAGATTCAAATGCTTCGCGAAATTGTTGATGAACCGATGGTAGTGGAGTTTGGGAGTTTATGTGTGATGTGTTGTAGTGTGGTCGCTGTTGCTGAAGTTGAAGATGAGGGATTTAGAGAGTTTGAAGATTGGGGGAAGAAGGTTGTAGAAGATGAGATGTGAAGAAGAAGATGAAGTCGATTCTGAGATGATGATGGAGTGAAGCAGGTGGAATGGTGGAGAAGGTGACTTGAGGTGAAGTCGAGAGAGGTGAAGGAAGGTTCTGAAAGATGGAAGAAGAAGTTTGTGGAAGGATGACTGTGTGAAGATTCTGAGGCTCTACCCTTCTTCCTTCAAAGTCTGCAAGCGAGACAATGATGAAGACTGATAGTGCTTTTTTTTGGTCTCCCTTGTAGGTGGGTGAAGCTGACTATTTATAGGAGCAATCATTGGGTGATCATTAGGAATCCTTAGATGTGGGACTCAGCATTATATCCTGCAAGGTATTTTTTCAGTTTCTTGAATGTGGGACTTGCATTTGGTTTCTGATTTTTCTGGTTTTCTGTTAGTTAGTGGAAATGTTGTTTAGGCTTGATGCAGGGTAGTATATGGTATGTACAAATCTCTCGGCAGGTTTTATGCAGTGAGTTTTGACATGAATCTGATGGCTGTTTAATGAATATATGCAGGGGTTGAGAAAGGTTAGTAAATGTGAACTAGTTTGAAAAACTGCTATGCTGCTAGTTTATTTTAGAGTTAAAAAAATGATTATGCTATTTTCTGTTGGATTTGGGTTGCTGTATGTTTATGAATGTGAGTGTTGAATGGTATGGCAGGTTTATATCTGAATGCAAGGGGATGATTTTGAATGGGGCTGGTTCTGTCTGGGCTTTTTTTTTTTGTTGTGTAAGATGTTGGTTGTTTGTATGAACACTGCGTTTTTGTACATGATTCGTGACTGGCAGCAGTTTTTCTTTTGAATTATGCAGGGTTGCCATGGTGTAGCAGCTGGACTCTTTTGGCAACTATGTGGTTAAATCCTCTAGCGAACTCGGTGACAGCAGCCTTAACGTGATCGAAATCCCTGAGTAGGCTTGATTCTTGAGATGCCATTTCTATTGCAAAGTTTTGTCTTGATCTTGGAAGCTGAAAATAGTTTCAAATGGATTGTACGAAGCTGCAAAGTTAAGGAGAACATGCATAATCTTACTCATTTGGCTCTTCCTGATATATAGAAAATTGGAATTTTTTTGTAATGAAATTTGTATGAAATTGTAATGTATGACTTGGATTTTGCGATGAATATTGTAACGATAATTTGAATGGTAGATTATATAATGGAATGTATTCTTGGATCCTTATAACTTGAACTTGAAACTTTATATAAATTGAATCTTTCTCTAAGAAGTAATCGAACCGTTGCGCTTGGACCATGATCTTTGAATAAACAATTCCTTAAATAACTTGTACCCAAGGTAATCAAAAGCATATGGCGTGAATTGATAAGTTGGTGAGAGATGCATTAGGTGGCCATGAAAATATTAATCAATGCTTCGATTGTCTTGAAGAGATAGAAACGAATAAAGCCATGCTAGGACGCCTTGTAAATCCACATAATCTTATGGTCTAATACTTCGAATGATAATAAGGCCCTCTTGAGCAAATCCATCCCTAGGGAGTAATCCAATGCCAACACTTGTATCATACACCGAGGTAATGACCTAATCTTGACACCAAACTTAGAATTATTATGATGATATGAATAAGGGAAAACCATAAACCCGGGTCCTTGATCCTTTAATTATGTGTTCAATGAAATGCATGGTTTTATTGATGACCTAATATGTGAATGATTGTAGAGCAATAAGCCAGATATAAGTAAATTTAGATGGGCAAATTTTGGGGTGCAACACCGGTAATATCCGATAGAAGATTGAAAACTCTGGGAACCTTTGTAGAACCCGATTGGCAGGTACAAAATTCCCTAGAACACTCCTTGTGGGATGGGTAGACCCATGGCTCCATGCTCGTGACGTCGAACCTTTGAACCTGGACTGTGTGATTTTGTGTGATTTGATGTGATCTTGTGTGCTCTTGATTGTGATTGGTGCATAAACCATGCATTCATGCATTCATAAAAATAACATTCACAAATGGTTTTCAAGGAACTTAGAGACATTTTTTGTAAACATGACAGGTACTATGGATCAAAAGAGAAGCATCAAGAAGTACACTTTCAGAAATTCAAGTGCAAAGGAATTGAAAGAGCTAGCAACTTTGGTTACTAATCTTAACAACTTCAAAAGCCGTTATGGGAAATTGATCTCTATCTTGAAGACTAAAGTGGAAAAGGGGATTCTTGAGACTCTTGTGCAGTTTTATGACCCGGTTTATCATTGTTTCACCTTTCCTGATTATCAGCTTATGCCCACTTTGGAGGAGTATTCTTATTGGATTGGTTACCGGTTACGAATGACATACCGTTTAGTGGTCTGGAGAAAGAGCCTCAGGTTGATGAGATAGCAGAACTCCTTCATTTAAAAATATCAGATGTAAAAGCAAATATGACCAAAAAAGGAGGAATTTGGGGGTTGACTTCTAAGTTCTTGATTGGAAAGGCTTCTATGTTGGCTAGTAAAGGAAGTATGATTGCTTTTGAGACGTTTCTGGCCTTGCTCATCTATGGTCTGATACTTTTTCCCAACATTGACCACTTTGTCGATGTTAATGCTATTCGGATTTTCATGATTGGGAATCCTGTGCCTACTTTGCTTGGGGATACTTATCATTCCATTCACCATAGGAATGATAAGAAAGGTGGACTTATCAATTGTTGTACTCCTTTGCTCTATAAGTGGTTTATTTCGCACTTACCTCAAGCTAAGAGTTTCTTGAATAATCCTGATGGCCTCTCATGGTCTCAGAAGATCATGCCTCTTACTAATGGGAATATCCATTGGTACAATCCTGCTTATGACATTGGTGAGATTATTGATAGTTGTGGAGAATTCCCTAATGTACCTCTTCTTGGTATACAAGGAGGAATTACCTACAACCCCATTCTTGCAAGGCGTCAATTTTGCTATCCCATGAAGGAGAGACCCGCTAATATTCTTGTGTCAGGAATCTTCTATCTTAATCAAGATGGAAATTCGGATATGAGAAATCGGTTTGTGCGTGCTTGGCACCATGTTGATAGGAGGAGACATTTGGGAAAGAAACAATGTGTTGCTCTCAAAGATTACACTGATTGGGTTCAAGCTAGAGCTCATACTTTTCAGATGCCTTATTTACTCGAGGAGCCTTCTCTACTCGTTACTCCGCCATTGTCTTCCACTACTCCTGTTGAATGTAGTGAAGAACATCTAGAGCTCGTGGCTAAGTTGAGAGCGGAAAGAGATGCTTTGGAGTTTGAGAACAAAGAGTTGAAGATACACTTGAAAGAAAAGGATGAAATGCTTGATATCCAAGATGGTTGGTTGATGGAAAAGGAAGATCAGATTCGTCATCAAGAAGAGTTGCTCCAACAACATGGTGAAAAGCGAAAGAGACCACAAGAAGATTCAGTTGCATGGAAAGAAGTTGCTGATAAACTGATGGTCGAGAATGCTCATTTGAAGGCCTTTTATGAAGATGAGTTGGAGAAGCTCCGTAGGAAGCTGCAGAGAGGAGTTGGATCTTCATCAGAAGTGTTCCCTTCTAGTTTTTAGCTTTTCTTTGTTTTGTAATTTTGGATCTTTGAATCCTTTTGTATGCTTTTCCATGATTAATGAAAGAATATTGTTATGTTTTATGATGTTTTTTGCTAATGTTTGCAATTAATGTCTTAAAAGTTCCTTGAAAACCAAAAATAAAATCATTTGCATTGCATTTCATGCATCATTCTACATTTTGGTCTTGCTTCCGAGAGTATTCCCGAGGTCTTATTCAGTGCTCTTCATACAGAATCAAGCTGTCTCACCGGTATAATACTCGAGCTAACTGCAAGAAGAAGATGGAAGGTCTTGAACAAGAGAATCGTGAGCTACGTGAAGAGGTTGTTACTTTGAGATCTGGTGTGGATCGTCTCACTGCTCTGGTTGAGACATTGATGGCTGCTCAGAATCAGAATCAGAATCAAGTTCCTCCTCCCAATGCCCAAGCTCAGGGTCAGACCACTGTGATTTCTAAAATTGCTGCTACAACCATTCCTGCTATTCCTGTTGGTGCTACTCAGCAACGTATGCCTAATGGATACCCCTGGGGCATGCCTGAAGGTTATTTGTCTGTTCCTGAGATGACTCGCCCGTTGACTCCTGTTATGGTCAACACATCTCCTATTGTTCATACTGGTCCTTTTGTCCCAGAGCCCATTTATGATGCTGCTCCAAGTGAAATTCATGACAGAATGGATGGTTTCCAAGATCAGTTTGAAGAACTGCAGAAAGAGATGAAAGCCTTGCGTGGGAAAGAGTTGTTTGGAAAGAATGTGCATGATCTTTGCCTTGTTCCCAATGTGAAAGTACCTGCTAAGTTCAAACTGCCTGAATTTGAGAAGTACAAAGGAAATTCCTGCCCTCAGGCACATTTGGTGATGTATGTGAGAAAGATGTCCACTCACACTGATGATCAACGTCTGTTGATCCATTATTTCCAAGACAATTTGACTGGAGCTGCTTCTAAGTGGTATATGGGCCTTGATAGCACCCATATTCGCACTTTTAATGACTTAGCTGAGGCGTTTGTGAAGCAATACAAGTATAATGTGGACATGGATCCTGATAGGGATCAATTGCGAGCTATGATGCAGAAAGAGAAGGAATCCTTTAAGGAATATGCCCAGAGATGGCGTGAGGTTGCCGCACAAGTGATTCCTCCGATGGAAGAAAAAGAGATGACTAAGATTTTTCTGAAGACTCTTGGTCCGTTTTATTATGAGAAGATGATTGCAAGTGCTCCTGTAGACTTCACTGAAATGGTGGGTATGGGTGTCAGATTGGAAGAAGCTGTGCGAGAAGGTCGTTTGGTTCGAAATGACAATTCGTCTGGTGGTGCGAAGAAGTATGGTTCTTCATTCCAGAAGAAGAAAGAATCAGATGCCAATGCTGTTTCTCATGGGAGGAATAGTCGATTCAGGAATCAATCTCAACAAGTGGCGTCAGTGACTCCTGTTATGAATTCAGTGCCTGTAGCTCCTGTTAATCAGCAACCAGCAAGGCGGAATCCGTACCCTCGGATTAATATTGATCCTATACCTATGACGTACACTGAACTGTATCCTGCTCTAATTCATAAGAAGCTGGTTCAACCAAGGTTACCACCTCCTGTGCCAGAGAAACTCCCTTGGTGGTACAAGGCTGATGCCACTTGTGCTTTTCATCAGAATGCTTCTGGGCATGATTTGGAAAACTGTTGGGCCCTGAAGAATGAAGTTCAAAGATTGGTCCGTTCTGGAATGCTTTTTTTCCGTGATATTGGTCCAAATGTGAAGAACAATCCGTTGCCAACTCATGAAGCGTCTGCTGTGAATATGGTGTATGGATGCCCTGGGAAGTATAAGATTTATCGTCTGGAACACATCAGAGGATCATTGGTAGAGATGCATGCCACCCTGTGTGAATACAGTCATTATGAACATAATCATGCTGCTTGTAGGATTTGTTCAGTCAATCCTCGAGGATGTTACATTGTGAGAAGAGATTTGCAAGAGATGATAGATCAAAGGCTTATTGAGATTCTGAGGGATAGAGATGAAGATGATGTCAATGTGATTGAACCATACTTTGAAATCCCGGAATGTGTAGAGATTGGTTATTATGGCAAAGCTGCTGTGGAACCTCTTGTGATATGTTTGCCTGGATCTGTACCTTATAGTTCTGATAAAGCTGTACCTTACAGATACAATGCCACCATGCTGGAAGCTGGAAAAGAAGTTGAGATTAAGCCTCTGTCTTCTGTTGAGAATATAGCAGATGTTAGTAGAGTGACTAGAAGTGGACGAGTTTTTACTCAGCCCCAAACAGTTGTGGATGTCCAGAGGTGGATGCTATTGTTGGAGACGAACCAGAGCCAGAAGTGCCAAGCTTTGTGACCCATGGAAAGATGATTAAGAACTGGATCACCATTGACATTCCTGAATGTACTCATGTCTCAAAGTAATTTGCTTTTATGTTTTTCAAAATCCTTTCATTCTGCCCAAGATGAAAGTGAAGTTGTTGGGGCTTTTTTCTGTTTGTTTTAAACATTAAAATCATCAATAAAAGTCATTTTGTTTCTGCATATACATGCTTTTTTATCTTTTTGCTTTTTCTGGAAAGTGGTAACACAAAAAACCTTAAAAAATGTTTTCATTCTCCATAATCTGCACGATTACATGTTTGTATATATCTTTTCTTTTTCCTGAAATAATAATCATTTGTGCAGATTAATCAATAAAACCGTTGAAAGTAATGACCCTGCGCCCTCTCCTAACTTCGAGTGTCATGTGTATGAGGCGGAAGAAGAGAGTGATGAATGTATTCCTGATGAGATTTCCCGACTGCTTGAGCACGAGGAAGACACTATTCAGCCATATAAAGAGCCATTGGAAGTCATCAACTTGGGTTCTGAAGAGGATAAAAAGGAAGTCAAGATTGGGGCACTGCTTGGTCAAGATGTTAAGAAGAGGATGGTAGAGCTTCTTAAAGAGTATGTTGACATTTTTGCGTGGTCCTACCAAGATATGCCTGGGTTGGACACGAATATTGTGGAGCATCGCTTACCGTTGAAACCAGAATGTCCTCCTGTCAAGCAAAAGTTGAGGAGAAGTCATCCTGATATGGCAGAAAAGATTAAGAATGAGGTCTTGAAGCAGATAGATGCAGGTTTCCTTGTCACTTCTGTATATCCTCAATGGATTGCCAATATTGTGCCTGTTCCGAAGAAAGACGGAAAAGTTCGCATGTGTGTGGAATGAAGATTGTCAGAAAGCTTTTGACAACATCAAAGAGTATCTGCTTGAACCTCCCATTTTGCTTCCTCCAGTTGAGGGAAGACCTCTGATTATGTACCTCACAGTGCTTGAAAACTCAATGGGATGTGTGTTGGGTCAACATGACGAGTCTGGTCGAAAAGAGTATGCAATATACTACCTTAGCAAAAAGTTTACCGAGTGCGAAACAAGATACTCGCTGCTTGAGAAAACTTGTTGTGCTTTGGTGTGGGCTGCTCGCCGACTGAGACAGTATATGTTGAACCACACCACCCTATTGATCTCCAAAATGGATCCAATTAAGTATGTATTTGAGAAACCTGCATTAACTGGAAGGATTGCTCGCTGGCAAATGTTGCTATCAGAATATGATATTGAATACCGAGCTCAGAAAGCTGTGAAGGGAAGTGTGTTGGCAGAGTACCTCGCTCACCAACCAATTGATGATCATCAATCTATCAGAATGGACTTCCCAGATGAAGATATAATGTATTTGAGATCTCAAGATTGGGATGAACCGTTGCCAGAAGAAGGGCCAGATCCTGAATCCAAATGGGGTTTAATTTTTGATGGAGCTTCTAATGCTCATGGCCATGGAATTGGCGCCATTATCATCACTCCACATGGATCACATGTTCCTTTCACTGCAAGGATATGTTTTGACTGTACAAACAACATTGCTGAGTATGAAGCTTGTATCATGGGACTTGAAGAGGCCATTAATTTGAGAATTAAGATTCTTGATGTTTATGGAGATTTTGCACTTGTGATTAATCAGATTAAAGGAGAATGGGAAACTCGTCATCCTGGTTTAATCCCTTACAAAGATTACGCCAGAAGGTTATTGACATTCTTCAACAAAGTTGAATTCCACCACATCCCTCGAGATGAGAATCAGATGGCCGATGCTTTAGCCACGTTGTCTTCCATGTACAAAGTGAATTTCCATAATGAGGAGCCTCGGATTACAATCAGGCGTCTTGATAGACCTGCTCATGTATTTGCAGTTGAGGAAGCAACAAATGAAAAGCCTTGGTATTTCGATATTAAGCACTTCCTCCAGACTCAAGAGTACCCACTTGGGGCATCAAATAAAGACAAGAAAACTTTGAGGAGATTGGCTGGCAGTTTCTTCATCAATGCTGATGTTTTGTATAAAAGGAATTATGACATGGTCTTGCTCAGATGCGTGGATAGACACGAAGCAGACATGTTGATGCATGAAATTCATGAAGGTTCTTTTGGTACTCATGCCAATGGACATTCGATGGCTAAAAAGATGCTTAGAGCAGGTTACTATTGGTTGACAATGGAATCTGATTGCTACAAGTTTGTAAAGAAGTGTCACAAGTGTCAAGTGTATGCTGACAAGATTCATGTGCCTCCGACACTTCTCAATGTTATTTCTTCTCCATGGCCTTTCTCTATGTGGGGTATTGATATGATTGGCATGATTGAACCCAAGGCTTCGAATGGACATCGATTCATCCTGGTAGCAATCGATTACTTCACCAAGTGGGTAGAAGCTGCTTCATATGCTAATGTGACAAAGCAAGTTGTGGTTAGATTTATCAAGAACAACATCATCTGCAGATATGGTGTACCGAGCAAGATCATTACTGATAATGGCTCGAATCTGAACAATAGCATGATGAGAGAACTGTGTGAAAGCTTCAAGATTGAACATCACAACTCTTCGCCTTATAGGCCAAAGATGAATGGAGTTGTTGAAGCAGCAAATAAGAACATTAAGAAAATTGTGCAAAAGATGGTTGTTACCTACAAGGACTGGCATGAGATGCTCCCATTTGCTTTGCATGGGTACCGTACATCTGTTCGTACTTCAACAGGGGCAACTCCCTTTTCTTTGGTTTATGGTATGGAAGCAGTGCTCCCTGTCGAGGTTGAGATTCCATCGTTGAGAATTTTAATGGAAACCAAGTTATCTGAGGCTGAATGGTGTCAGAGCAGGTTTGATCAATTGAATTTGATAGAAGAAAAGAGAATGACGGCTTTATGCCATGGTCAGCTATATCAGAAAAGAATGAAGAAAGCATTTGATAAGAAGGTTCGACCTCGTGTATTCAGAGAAGGCGACCTCGTGCTCAAAAGGATCTTGTCTTTCACCTCCGATTCAAGGGGCAAGTGGACTCCTAATTTTGAAGGACCATATGTTGTTAAGAAAGCCTTCTCTGGCGGTGCATTAATTCTTACAACTATGGATGGAGAAGAGCTCCCACGTCCCGTGAATGCTGATGTAGTCAAGAAATACTTCGCCTAAATAATAAAAGAACAGCTCGCTAAGTTGAAAACCCGAAAGGGCGGCTTAGGCAAAAAAGAGCGTCTCGGTGGATTGAAAACCCGAAAGGGCGGTCCAGGCAAAAATTAGAGACATAAACAGAATAAAAATACCCGGTGGATTGAAAACCCGAAAGGGCGGTCCAGGCAAAAGTTAGGGATTCATGGCAAGTAACTACATCAGACAAGATTTGATCATCAGCAGTCATCTGTTATCATGAAGAAGTTCAACACTTTTCAACGGAAGCCTTGGCTCAGGAATTCCCAGTTGAGAGAGAGGATGGGGTCATTACATTTCAATGTACCTTTTCCACAAAATTACCACTTTCCAAATTTGTAATAATCCATGGGGTCTTGCCTTTTGCAGGCTACCATTCTATTAAAAAAGTTTGAGCCTTTACCTTTTATTTGGCAATCTTATTTCTTTCATATCTCTCAAAATGTCATTTATTGTTGATAGTAATTTTTTAAAACAAAAAGAAAATTGATTTCAACAAAATCCTTTTGAAAATTATAAAAGAATTTTTACTTGGATTCATGAGTGCATCACAAGGAATGAATATGTTGATACACAAGAACGTATTCCACTCAATGCACCTTTGGCCTGGTTCGAATATAATGTAGAACCCAACCATTGTGTTCTCTCAGCTTCAATGTTCCCTGGCGTGAGGCAACATATATTCTGAAGCCATCAAAAGATTGATAGCAGTTTCTGCTATGATGTTCAGTTTGGGACATGCTTGACTATGTCATTTTTGAACATCATCTCTTTCATCGTCAGTGGTACGTCGATGAATTACATCTCTTCATATCATCAGTGGTACGGTGGTATATCTCTCTTCACACCTTCAGTGGAACGTTGGTATTTGTTATCGCCAGTGGTACGGCGGTACATCTCTTTCATCGTCAGTGGTACGTCGATGAATTATCTCCTTTTATATCATCAGTGGTACGGTGGTATATATCTCTTCATGCCTTCAGTGGAACGTTGGTATGTGTTATCGTCAGTGGTACGGCGGTACATCTCTTTCATCGTCAGTGGTACGTCGATGAATCATCTCCTTTTATATTATCAGTGGTACGGTGGTATATATCTCTTCATGCCTTCAGTGGAACGTTGGTATGTGTTATCGTCAGTGGTACGGCGATACATCTCTTTCATCGTCAGTGGTACGTCGATGAATTATCTCCTTTTATATCATCAGTGGTACGGTGGTATATTTCTTCATGCCTTCAGTGGAACGTTGGTACGTGTTATCGTCAGTGGTACGGCGGTACCTCTCTTTCATCGTCAGTGGTACGTCGATGAATCATCTCCTTTTATATCATCAGTGGTACGGTGGTATATATCTCTTCATGCCTTCAGTAGAACGTTGGTATTTGTTATCGTCAGTGGTAAGGCGGTACATCTCTTTCATCGTCAGTGGTACGTCGATGAATCATCTCCTTTTATATCATCAGTGGTACGGTGGTATATATCTCTTCACACCTTCAGTGGAACGTTGGTACGTGTTATCGTCAGTGGTACGGCGGTACATCTCTTTCATCGTCAGTGGTACGTCGATGAATCATCTCCTTTTATATCATCAGTGGTACGGTGGTATATATCTCTTCATGCCTTCAGTGGAACGTTGGTATGTGTTATCGTCAGTGGTACGGCGGTACATCTCTTTCATCGTCAGTAGTACGTCGATGAATCATCTCTTTTTATATCATCAGTGGTACGGTGGTATATTTCTTCATGCCTTCAGTGGAACGTTGGTATTTGTTATCGTCAGTGGTACGGCGGTACATCTCTTTCATCGTCAGTGGTACGTTGATGAATTATCTCCTTTTATATCATCAGTGGTACGGTGGTATATATCTCTTCACACCTTCAGTGGAACGTTGGTACGTGTTATCGTCAGTAGTACGGCGGTACATCTCTTTCATATCATCAGTGGTACGATGGTGTGATTAGCATTCTGATTCAGGATGCATACTTCCTCATCCCCAGTGAAAGAGGATGATCCCCTTTTCTCATCCCCAGTGAAAGAGGATACTATAATCTCTCTGACGCGAAATGTTTCCCCAGAGAAGTTTCTTTTCCCACAAAAGTTCCGTCTCTCCAACAAAGTCTTGCCTTCCCCAAAGGAGTTCCTACTTGCAAGACATTTGTTTCCCCAGCGGAGTTATATCAAGACATTTGTTTTCCCTAGTGGATCACCAGTTACTCCCCAGTGTTGTCATGCTCTATTATCATTACATGCATTCATTAACATTGCATTGCATCTTAGGCTCAAAAATTGTGCTTTATATATTTAAGTCTCTTCGATTTTTGTCAAAACGAAGATTTCCAATCATCGTATCTCCAAATCGAAGAAACTTAAATAGGGGCATCTGTCATACCCCAATTTTTGACCCTAAGATCCTATATCATTCATATCCCAATCACTAATCAAGAGCTTCACTTGGAAGTTTGTTTATGGTGTTGCACTCACCTCATCAATGAGAGGGACCATCAAGCACCAATGATTGTTTATCTTTTATTCATATTATACTAACCAAAATACCAAAAATATTGCTTTGTTTCTTTGAAGGCTTTTGTTTTGTAGGTACCAAGCCAAGACATGCATTAAGCAAGGCATTTTTCACATTTTTGACTGATGAAATCGATTTCCCTACTGGGTAAATCGATTTCCCTGCAGCAATCTTCAACAAAATCACATTCTGGACAGCATGAAATCGATTTCCCTCCTGGGTAAATCGATTTCCCTAGTGTATTTTGCGCCAATTTCTCTTCTGGAACAGAGTGAAATCGATTTCACTCCTGGGGAAATCGATTTCCTTCAGGCGAAATTCAAAAAAAATAGAGAGGGAAGCTTGACATCATTTTGGCACCTTTTTTCTTTGATTTTCTTTGATCATTTCACCAATTTTCCACCTCATCAAAATTAACCCCTTCATTAAGCCCACTTAAACCTCATTTTACCATTTCTTACCATTTAATTGCCACTTTAATCACCAATTAAACACAAGCTAATTACCAAATGCAAAAAGACCAAATTACCACTACTCTTGCTCTCATCCTATAAATAGAGCCCACTACTCTCTCATTTCTCAAGCTTTGAGAGCCAAAAAACCTCTTGCAATTTCTCTCCTCATTCCTACCAAATTCACCAAAGCTCTTTATTCTTTCATAAAGTTTGTGAGTTACATCTTGAACCTCACAAACTTTGAGCTAAACCACCATCCATTTCACTCTTTTTTCTTCAATTGTTGAGAGATCAAGATTTGTGTTGGTGATTCTTGAAGTAGATCCAAGTTTTGTTCAAGATTTGGTAAATTTTCTTCATCCTTTTTGTATATCATGATGTAGATCTTTGTTGCTTGTGTGTGATGCATCTTTGATGCTATATTGGTGCTATTTGATGGTGATTTGATGGAAAATTCGTGCTCCAATTGGTGTTTGATCATAAGGTGTTTGTACATTTGTTCAAATCAAGTTTTATGCCTCTAAATGCTGTTTTTGCTGGATTTTACACTGAGGAAATCGATTTCCTTAAGGCTGAAATCGATTTCCTGCTGAACGTAACTTGTTTTTTTTGAAAACTGCACTATGGAAATCGATTTTCCCCTGCATGAAATCGATTTCCTGCTGGCAGAATGTGGTTTTTTGCCTTTTTTATGCTTGTTTTGGTTTCCTACTTCCTCCACTTCATTAATATCATTGGATCTAGGATGTTGATAGGTTTGAAATGACCTAATCCATAATATTAGATGAATGATACTAATGATAGTATGAGTTGATTATCTTTTGTGAATTTTATTCTTCTTCCTCCATTTCATTAATATCATTGGATCTAGGATGTTGATAGGTTTGAAAGAACCAAATCCATAATATTAGATGAATGATATTAATGATAGTGTGAGTTGATTATTTTTATGCATTTTATCTTCTTCTTCTCTTTTTTTTCTTTTGATCGATGAAAGTCTTAATACTTTGAGAATTCTTATGGATTCTTAGTGAAGACTAGATCGTTACCTATTTTCTTTTCGTGAGGTATTGCTTTCGGAAGGCGATCTACATGTCGTTCTTCTCGCATGCATTAGCACATAAAGTTTTGACCGGCCTCGTTGTAGGGTGATTTCTACATAAATCACTTGGCGATCTGCTTAACATAGCGCAATATTTCGTGTCCCGAATCAAAAAAGATCAAATATGGAAGAGAATTGTATGCGGTGATTTAAGACTTGTGGAGGTATTTATCGTGTAGTCGCTATGATCTTATCAAGCTTCTGATAAACCCCATTGACTTTAAATCCAAGAACATCCTTCACTCACCATTGATCTTCATTACTAACTTTGATAACATACTTGACAAGTTTCAAGATGGTTATCTTTAACATTTAACAACTAACTTTAATTTCCGCATCTTTACTATACCGCTCTTTATATTACCGCTCTTTATATTTCTCGCTTTATCGCTTTATTTTATCATTTCATCATATTTACTTTCTGCCATTTTCTCTTTGTCCACTTGGACATATGTTTATGTTTCCGTTATTTTTCTTTTGTCCACTTGGACCATACTTTATCTTTTCTTGCTAAAACACTAATAAATAACCAAAATCCAAAAAAATACATAAGGCTCTCTTTGGACTATCGGTTACTATCCCTAGCGCTTTGGAGATTCGGACTTATGGACCTAGTACCTCTGGACCCATGCTATTATTATCCTGTGATCGTTCTGTCTGTCTGGCATTGTTCTGTGGTATGTTTATGTGTGCAGGTATTTCCTTGAAAGCCCTTGATGGTTAATTCCAAGGCATTGAGATAAGGATTTTACCCAAAAACAGCCGTTACTCTGCCCGATTTTCGTCAGAATTTTAATGTGCTTAATGCAAAGTGGTGCTAAGATAATAAGTTCATCTGGATCCCCAAGTGATAATGTGTTGGTATTGATAAATCCAAAGGATGGGAAATCTACCTTGACTCATAATGTCGAGTGTTGGCTTCTTATTTGGTTAGACCGTTTCTTTCCTTAGCTTTTATTTTCCGCAATAGGATAGCCTCTTCATCTCCTCCCATTCTTAAATTTTCAAAATCTTCTCCCTTTTTCCAAAATATTCTTATGTTTACAATCTTTTCAAAACTTTTTTTCTTTAAAATGTCTTTCGCCCTTAGTGGCTTTTCTTCAAAAGTTTAGACACCGTTAATTGTCGAAACGAGTGGTTATACCCCACGATTTTGAAATTGATTGATAATAACGAGATCTTTTCCGCGTGAGAGAGCTAGTGGCATACTCGTTGATTTTATCCGAGTTGGCGCCCTTCTTTCATTTGCGATGCAAAGAACTTGTTTGTTCTCACGCTCAAGATCAATGGCTGAGTATTTCTCTCTAACGACAACAAAGTGTTTATTCGTTTTAAAAACGTTTTTCCCAAAAGCGGAACTACATTAGCTCTGACTTCTCCATTGCACCGAGGAGGTATGTAGGCCCAAAGCTTAACGCTTTGCCGAGCTTATTTTAAAAATAAAACAAACCCTTTTTTAGCACACACACACACAGATTTTCAAAAAGGTTCCTGTGGAGTACCACAGATATGAGGGGTGCTTAAAACCTTCCCCTCATATAATCAACACCCGAACCTGAGTTCTCTTTCTTGTTTTAAAAACAAAACTTTGGGTTTTTTCGTTCTTTTCCCTTTTCCTTTGAAAAAATAAAGCGCGGTGGCGATTTCAAACGGAATATTGATTCGAGTCAATCCCATGGCTTCGATATCAGATTTTCCCCGCTACAGAAGCCAATAGGGATTCCAAGAAAATAAAAGTTGCTCTCCTCCACCTTACAAGAAAGTAAGAAAGATGCCGCTTCCAAAAAACCAAAATTGGTATTAATGTCTATCAACTTGCTTTTATGATAGTTAATACCGAGCCCCGAAATAATCTCAAAAGCCTGGAGAGCCGCTTTTATGGCCCAAACATGTTTCCAACAAACTTCGCCCACATTTAAGGTGTCATCCGCAATTTGGAGAATATCCACCGGACAAGAACCCTTAATAACAAACCTTGCCTCAAACCTCTAGATACACTAAATTCCTTGCCTCAAACCATCCATCAGAAGATCCCATAGTTCACCATCAAATACTGGTGGTCTAGTATAACCATTGTTACCATTTCCATTATGTTGCTCAGCTGAGCCAGATGTAGATGTATTTGTTGGATCTTCACCAGCCATCTTTTACTGAAGCGTTTTTCTCTTCCTGAATCTTTTCTAGACACGGTTAAGTGCTTGCACCTTAGAACCGGCGCTCTGATGCCAATTGAAGGATAGAAAAACACTTAGAAAGGGGGGGTTTGAATAAGTGTAGTTTAAAACTTATAAGATAAAAACAACTTGCACAAGTATTTTTATCTTGGTTCGTTGTTAACAAAACTACTCCAGTCCACCCTCGACAAGGTGATTTACCTCAACTGAGTATTCAATCCACTAATCACACGAGATTACAATGGTTTTCCACTTAGCCAACTGCTAAGTCTTCTAGAGCCTTCTGATCACAACCTGATCACTCTAGGAACAATCTGCTTAGACACCTGCTAAGACTTTCTAGAGTATACTGATCACAACCTGATCACTCTAGTTACAAACTTCTTAGACACCTTCTAAGACTTTCTAGAGTATACTGATCACAACCTGATCACTCTAGTTCTTACAACTTAATGTAAGCTTAATCTCACTAATATATTACAACAGCAATGTAGTGAGCTTGATGATGAAGTTTGATAGCTTTTGATTGAACAACGTTTAAGCAAGTTTGTATCAGCGTTAGTCAGAATTCATAACCTTGCTTCTCATCAGAACATCATATATATAGGCACTTGAGAAGATGACCGTTGGGAGCATTTAATGCTTTACGTAATCCGTACATCATTGCATTTAATGTTTCACTCTTTTGTCAACTGCCTCGAGCCTTGTTTACGTTGTGTCTACTAACGTTGCCTTTAATAGCTTCTAACGTTCCTTTTGTCAGTCAGCGTAGCCTGCCATCTAGTACTTGCTTCTGATCTGATGTTTGTGTAAACAACGTTTGAATATCATCAGAGTCAAACAGCTTGGTGCAGAGCATCTTCTTGTCTTCTGACCTTGAAGTGCTTTTGAGCGTGATACCATGAGAACTTCAGTGCTTCTGCTTCTGATCTCAAGTTCTTCTGATGCTTCCATAGACCCATGTTCTGATTCTGCTTGACCATCTTCTGATGTCTTGCCAGATGTAATACGGTGAACTGACTTTTTATCGATCGAAAATGCCGCGGTTAAGCATGAGTCGCCACCGACTTTTATTTTATCCAAAACAAATTCAGAAAGGCTAAAAGAAACAGAAAAAAAACCTTTTAAAGAAATCTAAGTTCGGGGGGTAATTTATGCAAAGGGAAGGTGTAAGGCACCCTTTGCATCCATGGTTTTCCATGGGCTCTTAATTGCTTTGCTTGCTCGTTTGTTTTTTTTAAAAAAGGTAGATGAAAGAAAAAAGTGGACCTTAGCTCGTAAATGAGCGTAGCCAGTTTTCGAAGAATTGTGAGAAAGAATATTAAAGATGAGCATTGCAAGGCAATTAGGGGCAATTACCTTAAACTCAGATGATAGGTCTCTTTTTAGCCTTTCAGAATGAAAGGGTCTATCCTTGCCATAAGAGGGCAGGAAGCCTTTCGTTTGGAGGTTGAAGGGTCGTCGAAGCATCCTTTTCCATAAGACTGTCCCATGCCATAGAAGGGCAGGTAGTCTAAGGCAAGGATCAGAATAAGCCATTTTTCCGTTAGGCAACCAGAAGATACCTCAGCCATTTTCCGTAGGCAACATCCGAGGGTCGAGGTCATAATTGTGTATCGAAGGCAGCATCATTTAGGGTCGTATGACCTTTTAATTATCGAGGCAACAGGCTGAGGTATCCTCGTATTCGAGGGACATGGCTTATTCTGCAAGAAACACAAGGCAACAGGCAACAAGGCAACAGAGAGGTTACCCAAAAGCGTGCGTGTGTGCACCAATCACGTGATTATATTCAATTATATTATCTTGTAAATTAGCGATTTTAAATTCAATTCATGGTTGCCACTCCCTATTTTACTAACCACGCAGATAATATAAGGCAAGAAACAGTAATATGGGGGAGGGAAATTGTAACCAGCGGATCCCTTAATAGGGTTTGACACAAGTAATAATTAAACAGAAAAATAAAAGGTTAGGGTTTAGGGTTACCAAACTCGTGGCTTTGGCAATTTGACAAACCCTGGAAAAGGCAAACAAAATAGGGTGAGTGCATTGTCAGGTTCGAAGGCAAACTTCATTAACCACAAAGAAAATAGAATAATAAATTAAAAGTAGAATAGAGAGAAGGTACTTAGCTTGGCATTTGCCTGACAGGGTTGAGGGCAAGGTTTGCCTGAAGCATTGACTCTGACCATTGAGAAATGAAAGAAGGAACAACGAGGCGTGAGTGTATAGGCAATTCATTGATATTTAATTTTATCCCTAATTTATTAAGGAAACAAAATAAAATAAAAACGATTATTTGAATTAGATACGAGATAATACTTAGCTTTTGAATTTGATTTGATATGGTTGCTAGTCAGGAGAGATCTCAGGGTTAACCTGAAAAAGACAAAGGCAAAAATGATGAAGGCAAGGGAAACCTAATTTCTAAAAGGAAACCAAATAAACTTTTAAATTAAAATAAATAGAATACTTAGCTTTGTGACGGACATGGCGTGTAATCGGAGTGTACTTGAAAAGTCAAACCTGAAAAGAAGACACAAAACAAAAATACTCAGTGTAGGGCATGATCTTTGTAAATCTCGAGTAGGGTACGAAATAAAAAGGAAAACAATTTAATTAATTATTGGTCTGACGACCTAATTAATTAAATCGAGTCGAGAAAATAAAATTGAGTATGAAATATATTTTTTAGGAATTTTTGCGAATTAAATAAGATATATATGAATTTTGAAAATATTTAAATAATTAAATATAACTTAAAATTATAAATATATGAAATATTAAATATATAAATAATATATACCAAATATAATAAATATAAATAAAATGTGATTAATGAGTAAAATAAAATTATAATAATAACCATATAATTAGTTTATTTTTATTAAGAGAGAAAAAAAAAGAAATTTAAATGAATATATATATATATATATATATATATATATATATATATATATATATATATATATATATATATTATTAAACTAATTAAAAGGGGCTGTGTAATTAAAATTAAAAAAAATTCTGGAAAACTTAACTTTTGTTCCAGTGTGGCGCATGTATGGTTGTTCATGGTGCACCTGCAGCTGTAGCTCGTTGGATTTGCGCGCGGATGAAACTGATGGTTGAGATGGTGAAAGACCATGGCAACGCGTATGTCTTAACGCACCGGATCCTTCCGTTTGAAAATAAAATACGCGCGCAAAACCGACCAATGGGAGGACGACACACTTCTTCTTCAACCTCTTGCCATGGCTTTTAACAGCGCTTATCTCAAAAGCGCTGTAAAATGTCAACTTTCCGTACCTGCAATAATAGCGAACAGGCCCAAACATATCTAGAAATTTTTCGCGATAGCATGGTTGAACTCGTCTTGTCCTCACGAATCTAACCATGGAAGTCACTTACCCTAATTTTACCTTGAGCAAAAACCCCCAAATTGGAGTTGCAAACCCTAATATGGTAAATTGTTCATAACAGCATAATAACATCCAAAAGTGTCCAGAATCGATCAACACAGCATAACAAACACAAATATGTAACTGGATATGAATATGGATGCGTAAAACAATGCAATCGAAGAAAAATACAATTCGGACAAAAGAAGACTCACAGTGCTTATTCTTGATATTTCAATGCTCGAAAACGATTGGGATTCACTCAGAGATGATCCAGGAATGAATTGAGATTGATTAGAGACCTTGAATTGGCTTTAATCTCAGAATTGAACTTTGGAATTTTCTTTGACTTTTGTGCCCGAATTTTTGTTCTCTTGAGGCTGCCAAAACGTAACCCTAGCATCTGAATTCTTTTAGTACTTATAGGAGACTGAATTAGGGTTATAAAATTGGATGAAATCTCAATGAATCTTTGATTGCAGTTTTGATTGGAATTTGATTTTTCTAGTTTCCA
Source organism: Vicia villosa (assembly GCF_029867415.1). Lineage (NCBI taxonomy): Eukaryota > Viridiplantae > Streptophyta > Magnoliopsida > Fabales > Fabaceae > Vicia > Vicia villosa. The sequence continues at coordinate 86,933 of NW_026705203.1, read as the reverse complement.
AATTTGGTCTAAATCCAATATTTCCCTCACTAATTTGATTTGCACGAATTTAGTATTGATAATTAGATATTTGTGTGATTGATGATGATTGAAAAATAAGAACAAATCACATATTTTATATTTAATATTTTTATATAATTAATTCATGATTAAAATGATTAAAATCATTAAATAATTAATAAAAATACTATAAAATATAAGGATGTGATTCTTGGAACGTGCATGGACTTGGAATGAAGATTGGGTGAAAAGGAAATGGGCCCTTTTGGAAATATTTGAATTTTTGAACCTTTTCTCTTCACATTTGCCCTTGAAAATAGTCCAACTTTGACAAGGTGTATCTCCCTCAATTTTTGAGGTATGGAAGTGTTCTAGGACATTTTGGAAACCTTAGAGAGTCCTCTAACCAATGTATTTGGTCTCATATCAAAATCATTTTTACCATTCTCATTTTATGCCCTTTTGAAAAAAGTGTCTTCTTGTTGACTTTTGAAAAGGACCTATAATGTATGAAGCCATATCTCTTAGATTATTGACCTATGAGCTTTGATTCTTGGACCATTGGATAGAGGAATGAATTCCCTTCAAAATGAGCTTTGGTGGGAATTTTTCTGATGAAGCATGAATATTTGGTGAATTTTCAAAGTTTGATTGACTTTTTTCAGTTCATGCCCAAAATAGTAACTTTTGACTTTTGACTCTTCTGAGGTTTCCTTGCATCATTATGATCAACCCTTGATCAAATAATGATTTTAGGGTTATGAGGATGTTGCTGACCAAATATCTTAAATGTTGATTGTGTGTTGACTTGAAATGACCATTTTGCCCTTGAGAATCGACTATTGACCTAATCAAGGTTTGAGGGACTCAACTTGCCCTGATTAGCTTGAAACCTTACATGGGGATTCTTTGGGATGTTTGTGACCTTATGGAACCACTTTGAGCCCTTGATTCAGTGATTTTTCTTTGAATGAACCAAACCCTAACTCAGAGCCTTTGTATAGGAGAGTGTGTTTTGGAGCTTTATGTCTTGATTTTGAAATTGCATATGGAAAATGGTATGGGCAAATTTTGGGGTATGACAGCTGCCCCTGTTCAATTATCTTAAACCTGAAGATGTAGAGTGGTTTGTGTGCCAGTCGGTATCTGAAGGTGGAAGATGATTGAACACAAGAATACCAAGAAATTTGCCCTATTTGAAGTAGGGACTTTTGTCGGAGATGGGCTTGTAGATGCCATCTGGTAGTTGTTGGAGTATGGATTGTTGCAAAATTTCTGCTTTTGTTGTCTTTTTTTTTTTGAATGTTGAGGAACCGTCAAAGGTATCGACTCAAATCTGTGTTGGGTTATTTAAGGAACCGTCAAAGGTATCGACTTAAATTTGAAGCATATTGTTGAGGCACCGTCAAAGGTATCGACTCAGATATGCAGACAGATTGTATAAGGAACCGTCAAAGGTGTCGACTTATATCTGAAATGTGTTGTTAAGGAACCGTCAAAGGTGTCGACTTATATCTGAAATGTGTTGTTAAGGAACCGTCAAAGGTGTCGACTTAACTCTTGATGTGGGTTGTTAAGGAACCGTCAAAGGTATCGACTTAACTCTGAAGCATATCATTGAGGCACCGTCAAAGGTATCGACTCAGATATGTAGATTGTATAAGGAACCGTCAAAGGTATCGACTTATATCTGAAATGTGTTGTTAAGGAACCGTCAAAGGTGTCGACTTAACTCTTGATGTATTAAGGAACCGTCAAAGGTGTCGACTTAATAATTGAGAATAGATTGTTAAGGAACCGTCAAAGGTGTCGACTTAACTCTTGCAGATAGAGATAGTAATATCCTGAAAAATAGAGGTTAGTTTTCTTATGTCATGATGCATGCGTTTATGTGATGAGTATCTCAAAATAAATGAGAAACTTCGTATGTTATGGATTTGTTATATAGTGATGTATGCGATGTATGAATATGTTTGTGTCATATGGTATGCAAATATGATTTAGTCGAGAAAATAAATCTCCAAGTCTTTGTAGTTTGGATTTCGTCTTGAAGATGCTCAGCTGGGGATTTATAATTTCTGCTTGGGGATGATTAGTAACTTGATGTTCCCTGATTGGGGATAAAGGGAAACCATGTTAGGGAGCCATGCCTTTGTCGGGGTAGGAGTGTTGGAAGACATCTTCTTAGGGATTACTCTGTGGGGATATGATCTTGCGAAATCAGCTTTGTGGGAAGACGCGGATGTCTTGAATGTTGCCCCTAGTATTATAGTACCTGTCGTTCCTGGACTTTAATTAGGGCACGCCACTAAATGTTGATCAAGATGTCAAGCTGGACTCGTATAGATTTGCCCCGGTTAGTAGGAACTTTGGAAAGATTCGTCTCGCGAGGACTTTATGAGATATGAACCATGGGCGACATGCCCCTTAGTAACCATTGGTCCAGGACAATGCCCCTTATTGATTGGAAATAGCCTAAGATTTATTTGGATGCATGCCTCTTGTATATGTAGGAGACGTTGCCTATCGGGATAACTTTCTAGTCATTAGTTGTACCCTGTGCAAGTTCTTTCTGATGCTAACATTTGAAATTATGTAGCAGAATATGTTTAATAATGAATTCATGAGATGCAATGCATACGTTTGTCTTGAGTTTTTTTGAAAAACATTAAAACCAAAGATGTAAACGTATGATGTTTGTAAAAAAAATGATATTTGTAAAAACATGATATTTGTGACAACGTGATGTTTGTAGAAACATGATATCAACTCGGCATTTTTGGTAAACCTTAAGGAGTCAGGATACCTTTTGGTGACAGTATGCTTTCGAACTAACCATGCTTCAATTAGGACTTTCAAGGGTTGTAACGTGGCTTGGTTCACGGTTTTAAGAAACAAAGGATAATGGCTCAAAGTTTATTGTACCCACCCCTCTTCGTGATGATCTTCAATCCTAAGCTCAGCTAAATCAAACTTATGCATTCAGGTTCCAAGAGACTTTTGGATTTGCACCTTTGATAATGTTGATGGTTCGCAAACAAAGAGAACTTTAGAGATGGCAGTCACTTCTTCCTTTTGGTAGTCACAACTTTGAGTTGTTCAAGAATTTATTGACTTCTCTTTTTTTTTTCATCTTTTTGATATCCCTAACTTTTGCCTGAACTGTCTATTTTGAGCTTACAGTCAGCGGGATGCCTTGATTTTTTGCCTAAGTCACCTTTTTGATTTTTGACTTAGCAGGCTTTTCTTTGTATATATGTTTTTTCATTTTTTTTTCTTTTGAAAGATATTGACTGCGTTGCTTAATGATTGATGAACCATCATTGTCTTCTGATTGACATCTCTGATACTTCTTTGATGTGTGTAGATGAACACTGGTGTTTGAAACCTTTACTAGAAGGTGTACTGAATGATTCTCTCAAAATAGAATGCACAGTCAAATTAACTGAGAACTACCTTGCCCCAGGTTATGATCAAGGGTTTTAATGAAAGAAAAACTTCTACTCCTTAGGCTCAAAGGGAGTTGACGAGGGATTATCATCCTTATATCTCCACTATTTAGGAATTGAAACAATGCCTGTATATCGTTAGCATAGTCCGTTCAAAAGCACACTGTATAGGATTGCGGTATCGTTTTCGTCATCCTCCCTTAAAAGGCTTACGGCTTAGCTGGAGTTGAATATCACAAAACATATGCAAAGTAAAGACGTAATTTAAAATGAGTGATAACGAAATAATTTATTCAAGACAAACATATGCAGTACACTAATGATTATTATTAAAACAGATAATGTCTATCATGATTTGAATGTTTAAACAAACAGAATGAAAATTGCAAATGAAAATAAATCTAATGACCTAAAAGGTTCATCCTTTTAGACATTAATCAGTCTTGTCGTGATTAGGCATAGGAGCGGTGATCACCACAGGGGTCTTGGGATGATAGAATTCAATTTCACCGGCATCGATCATGTCTTGAATCTTGTTCTTCAATGGCCAACAATCATTCGTATCATGCCCAGGGCTATTGGAGTGATATGCGCACCTCGCATTGGGCTTATAGCTAGGAGCGGAAGTGTTGGGATTTATAGGAGGATTCCTCAAAGTAATCAGCCCTTTCTTCAGCAATTGTTGCAATGCTTCGGCCAGAGTCATGTTGATCTTTGTGAATTGGCGCTTAGGTGTATCTGACTTGCGTCTTTGTTGTGGAACTGGTGTAGAGATCAGAATTCTCCCCACAGGTCGGTGGTGTTCATTGCGACCTTTCCGATTGTACACAACATCATCCATGTAAGGCTTCTCAAGTGAGCTGAGGTCGATGATCTTCTCATCAATGAGGTCTTGAATCTTGTGCTTCAACGGTCTACAATCTTCTGTATCATGACCAGGACTATTCGAATGATAAGCACATCTCGCGTGGTACTTATACCCAGGAGTGGGATTAATAGGAAACGAGTAGGGAGGCAACAAAGTTATTAAGTTCTGATTGAGCAGTTGTTGCAGAGCTTGAGACAACGGCATGTGCAGTGGAGTAAATGCTCGCTTAGGTTTAGATCTATGTTTAGCTTGACCACCTTGATGCTTATGTTGATTCTTCCCTTTCTCGATCAGAAGTGCCTTAAGTTCTTCTTGCCCCTTGGACAAATTCATAATCAAGGCTTGGAATTCAACATTCTGGGTTTGGAGATTCTTGACAGATTGTTCGAGATCCATTTTCTTGCTGAAATAAACAGCGAGGTTGGATGAGAGGTCTATTGTAAGAAACCTGTTATGCGATGTTATGAATGCAAATGCAATATTTTCAAGGATCTTTAGGAATTTAGTTAGCAACATTAGAAATGGTTTGGTCGCGTCTTTGTCTGAAGAACTCTGATTCTTGGATGTTCTTCTTTGGGAATCAAGCTCACCATATCGAGTGGGTTATTGCCTCTGATTCGGGTTACCTCTGAATTTGAAGGTACATGGCCAGAGGAAAATAAATCCTCTTGCCCCTTAATTAGGAATTCAGTCTTTGATTTGGAAGACATATGGCCAGAGGAAAATAAATCCCCTTGCCCCTTGATAGGTACGGTGTCTTTGATTAGGGCACCTGAAATTGTGCGCCCTAAATTCCAAGGATCCTTGAAAGGGTTAGTTAATATGATATGTTATGATGTCATGATGTCATGCACATGTAATGCATTAAGTAAGGCATATGGTAGTAAGGACGAAATGTCCTACAAGCAAATCCTGCAAGGAAATAGAAGGGTTAGTAGCACGCACAAGTAAGTCACGCAAGTCACACAAGTCACACAATTTTTTTGCTTAAGGCTTGCATGGAGTTTGATCAGGTGTCCTTCCCAAGGGTATTTCTATGGATAAGGAGATTTTAGCAACGGGTTCTAAAAGTTATCCAGAATTGTCAGCCCTTCTAAAGCACCCTCGGACATGATACATTCGCATCATGCAATGATACTTTGAGAAAGGACCTATCTGAATTGTAGCATCGGGTAGCGACTAGTTCTCAACATTTGTCAAGAGTAGTCCCCCCACTACGTTCCTAAAGGCCAGGATGGGTTAAGGGTAACTAAAGGTCCTTGAGCTCCGGCGCACCCACAGACACATACATAGAGACCCCTCATTTGAGAAAGGTGTGCATATGCTATGGAGTCCTAACTCAAGTGTGAACTTCATATTGACTCATCTCCCACATATGTGAAAGAGGTCGCCATGACTATGCCACTCCTAATCTTAAGTGTACTTGAATCCGGGTGTAGGATTCGTCCTTCAATTTTCCCAAAACGCCCCTGAAAAATAAAACAAACAAAACAAACAATAGAAAACATTTAAGTGAATCCTAAACTTTTAAGGTAACCCCTCTTTTATCGAAAAATCCCCAGCAGAGTCGCCAGTTCTGTAATACGGTGAACTGACTTTTTATCGATCGAAAATGTCGCGGTTAAGCATGAGTCGCCACCGACTTTTATTTTATCCAAAACAAATTCAGAAAGGCTAAAAGAAACAGAAAAAAAACCTTTTAAAGAAATCTAAGTTCGGGGGGTAATTTATGCAAAGGGAAGGTGTAAGGCACCCTTTGCATCCATGGTTTTCCATGGGCTCTTAATTGCTTTGCTTGCTCGTTTGTTTTTTTTAAAAAAGGTAGATGAAAGAAAAAAGTGGACCTTAGCTCGTAAATGAGCGTAGCCAGTTTTCGAAGAATTGTGAGAAAGAATATTAAAGATGAGCATTGCAAGGCAATTAGGGGCAATTACCTTAAACTCAGATGATAGGTCTCTTTTTAGCCTTTCAGAATGAAAGGGTCTATCCTTGCCATAAGAGGGCAGGAAGCCTTTCGTTTGGAGGTTGAAGGGTCGTCGAAGCATCCTTTGCCATAAGACTGTCCCATGCCATAGAAGGGCAGGTAGTCTAAGGCAAGGATCAGAATAAGCCATTTTTCCGTTAGGCAACCAGAAGATACCTCAGCCATTTTCCGTAGGCAACATCCGAGGGTCGAGGTCATAATTGTGTATCGAAGGCAGCATCATTTAGGGTCGTATGACCTTTTAATTATCGAGGCAACAGGCTGAGGTATCCTCGTATTCGAGGGACATGGCTTATTCTGCAAAAAACACAAGGCAACAGGCAACAAGGCAACAGGCAACAAGGCAACAGAGAGGTTACCCAAAAGCGTGCGTGTGTGCACCAATCACGTGATTATATTCAATTATATTATCTTGTAAATTAGCGATTTTAAATTCAATTCATGGTTGCCACTCCCTATTTTACTAACCACGCAGATAATATAAGGCAAGAAACAGTAATATGGGGGAGGGAAATTGTAACCAGCGGATCCCTTAATAGGGTTCGACACAAGTAATAATTAAACAGAAAAATAAAAGGTTAGGGTTTAGGGTTACCAAACTCGTGGCTTTGGCAATTTGACAAACCCTGGAAAAGGCAAACAAAATAGGGTGAGTGCATTGTCAGGTTCGAAGGCAAACTTCATTAACCACAAAGAAAATAGAATAATAAATTAAAAGTAGAATAGAGAGAAGGTACTTAGCTTGGCATTTGCCTGACAGGGTTGAGGGCAAGGTTTGCCTGAAGCATTGACTCTGACCATTGAGAAATGAAAGAAGGAACAACGAGGCGTGAGTGTATAGGCAGTTCATTGATATTTAATTTTATCCCTAATTTATTAAGGAAACAAAATAAAATAAAAACGATTATTTGAATTAGATACGAGATAATACTTAGCTTTTGAATTTGATTTGATATGGTTGCTAGTCAGGAGAGATCTCAGGGTTAACCTGAAAAAGACAAAGGCAAAAATGATGAAGGCAAGGGAAACCTAATTTCTAAAAGGAAACCAAATAAACTTTTAAATTAAAATAAATAGAATACTTAGCTTTGTGACGGACGTGGCGTGTAATCGGAGTGTACTTGAAAAGTCAAACCTGAAAAGAAGACACAAAACAAAAATACTCAGTGTAGGGCATGATCTTTGTAAACCTCGATTAGGGTACGAAATAAAAAGGAAAACAATTTAATTAATTATTGGTCTGACGACCTAATTAATTAATTCGAGTCGAGAAAATAAAATTGATTATGAAATATATTTTTTAGGAATTTTTGCGAATTAAATAAGATATATATGAATTTTGAAAATATTTAAATAATTAAATATAACTTAAAATTATAAATATATGAAATATTAAATATATAAATAATATATACCAAATATAATAAATATAAATAAAATGTGATTAATGAGTAAAATAAAATTATAATAATAACCATATAATTAGTTTATTTTTATTAAGAGAGAAAAAAAAAGAAATTTAAATGAATATATATATATATATATATATATATATATAATATATATATATATATATATATATATATATATATATATATATATATATATATATATATATATATATATTAAACTAATTAAAAGGGGCTGTGTAATTAAAATTAAAAAAAATTCTGGAAAACTTAACTTTTGTTCCAGTGTGGCGCATGTATGGTTGTTCATGGTGCACCTGCAGCTGTTGCTCGTTGGATTTGCGCGCGGATGAAACTGATGGTTGAGATGGTGAAAGACCATGGCAACGCGTATGTCTTAACGCACCGGATCCTTCCGTTTGAAAATAAAATACGCGCGCAAAACCGACCAATGGGAGGACGACACACTTCTTCTTCAACCTCTTGCCATGGCTTTTAACAGCGCTTATCTCAAAAGCGCTGTAAAATGTCAACTTTCCGTACCTGCAATAATAGCGAACAGGCCCAAACATATCTAGAAATTTTTCGCGATAGCATGGTTGAACTCGTCTTGTCCTCACGAATCTAACCATGGAAGTCACTTACCCTAATTTTACCTTGAGCAAAAACCCCCAAATTGGAGTTGCAAACCCTAACATGGTAAATTGTTCATAACAGCATAATAACATCCAAAAGTGTCCAGAATCGATCAACACAGCATAACAAACACAAATATGTAACTGGATATGAATATGGATGCGTAAAACAATGCAATCGAAGAAAAATACAATTCGGACAAAAGAAGACTCACAGTGCTTATTCTTGATATTTCAATGCTCGAAAACGATTGGGATTCACTCAGAGATGATCCAGGAATGAATTGAGATTGATTAGAGACCTTGAATTGGCTTTAATCTCAGAATTGAACTTTGGAATTTTCTTTGACTTTTGTGCCCGAATTTTTGTTCTCTTGAGGCTGCCAAAACGTAACCCTAGCATCTGAATTCTTTTAGTACTTATAGGAGACTGAATTAGGGTTATAAAATTGGATGAAATCTCAATGAATCTTTGATTGTAGTTTTGATTGGAATTTGATTTTTCTAGTTTCCAAATTTGGTCTAAATCCAATATTTCCCTCACTAATTTGATTTGCACGAATTTAGTATTGATAATTAGATATTTGTGTGATTGATGATGATTGAAAAATAAGAACAAATCACATATTTTATATTTAATATTTTTATATAATTAATTCATGATTAAAATGATTAAAATCATTAAATAATTAATAAAAATACTATAAAATATAAGGATGTGATTCTTGGAACGTGCATGGACTTGGAATGAAGATTGGGTGAAAAGGAAATGGGCCCTTTTGGAAATATTTGAATTTTTGAACCTTTTCTCTTCACATTTGCCCTTGAAAATAGTCCAACTTTGACAAGGTGTATCTCCCTCAATTTTTGAGGTATGGAAGTGTTCTAGGACATTTTGGAAACCTTAGAGAGTCCTCTAACCAATGTATTTGGTCTCATATCAAAATCATTTTCCATTCTCATTTTATGCCCTTTTGAAAAAAGTGTCTTCTTGTTGACTTTTGAAAAGGACCTATAATGTATGAAGCCATATCTCTTAGATTATTGACCTATGAGCTTTGATTCTTGGACCATTGGATAGAGGAATGAATTCCCTTCAAAATGAGCTTTGGTGGGAATTTTTCTGATGAAGCATGAATATTTGGTGAATTTTCAAAGTTTGATTGACTTTTTTCAGTTCATGCCCAAAATAGTAACTTTTGACTTTTGACTCTTCTGAGGTTTCCTTGCATCATTATGATCAACCCTTGATCATGATTTTAGGGTTATGAGGATGTTGCTGACCAAATATCTTAAATGTTGATTGTGTGTTGACTTGAAATGACCATTTTGCCCTTGAGAATCGACTATTGACCTAATCAAGGTTTGAGGGACTCAACTTGCCCTGATTAGCTTGAAACCTTACATGGGGATTCTTTGGGATGTTTGTGACCTTATGGAACCACTTTGAGCCCTTGATTCAGTGATTTTTCTTTGAATGAACCAAACCCTAACTCAGAGCCTTTGTATAGGAGAGTGTGTTTTGGAGCTTTATGTCTTGATTTTGAAATTGCATATGGGAAATGGTATGGGCAAATTTTGGGGTATGACACCAGACCATGTTCTGATGTTGCATGCTGAACCTTCTGAGTCAGTGCTTCTTGCGCTGATTCTGTGTATACTCTTTGTATAATTCCTGAAACAGAAATTGCATAGTATTAGAGTACCACATTATCTCATACAAAATTCATATCCTTGTTATCATCAAAACTAAGAATATTGATCAGAACAAATCTTGTTCTAACAATCTCCCCCTTTTTGATGATGACAAAAACATACATAAATGATATGAATTTGCAGTCAGAAAAGAACAGACGGCTAAGGACAATTACACAGCTATAGCATAAGCATATAGACAATGTGTGAATATGTCTCCCCTGAGATTAACAATCTCCCCCTGAGATAAATAATCTCCACCTGAAATAAATACTGGAAGAATTTTATAAATAAAAGACTTCCCTGAGCATTTCAGTAGAGACGTTCACATATGCTTAGATCTTCAGAACATTCACAGCTTCTGATTCTTGCTTCTAATTTTTTCTTTAAACAAACGTAAAACATCACATATGAATGATATGAATGATTGTATTTTATAAACAATTGAATAAAAAGAGAGTACAAGGGCTTCTCCCAAATACAAATATTAATACAAATTGAGAGAGTCCAAAAGAACCTTGCACCAATCATAAAAGTTGGTGCAACCTCAAGACTTCAATCCTATATATTACAATATGCCAAATCAAAGAAACTAATCTGATATTCTTTATAACCTCTCATGCCTCACAAATTTACCCTTTAAAAGGGATTGCTCCACTTTATCAAAATGCTCTAACAAGTTGTAAACCAAATAATAAATTATTTATGTTTTGCCACTTTTCCCTTCATGAATCTAGAGAACCAATAAACATGTACTGAAACTTCCAATAATTGATCTTGACAGATAGAGGACAATTAAAGAGCAGATGAGATAGGTCTTTCTCCTCTCTAAAAGAGAACACATAAATGCCCTGACGGAGTATGTACAAATCATCATAATCTCTAAAACATATGCAGGATTTGCTTGATCCTCGGATAATAAACCACCGATTTTTTTTTTTAATAAGCAATTTGTATACAGCCGGTTTTAAACCTGAGACTTTGAGAGGAGTACACTCTCAAAATCAAAACGTTTTACCGCTAGACCACACACACACCCTAAACCACATAAATTTAATACAAGTGATTAGTGCATAAAATATGACTGTTATAAATTTTGAATTATTGAATTCCATACTTACTGATTAAAAAAATAAATAATGAGGTTTATTTTGTTGAAATAAATGGATTGGAAAAGTGATTTCTCATTTCTTGATATTTTGTTAACATTGCCACTTTAAATTTCACAAAATGAAAATTACAAACAATCCTGTTTTTATATTAAATATCACAATATTTCAACGTTGGATTTTTAATACCTCTTGCAAACAAATTAAACAGCATTAATATTTAATATGATTAAGGAAATTAACGTAATTAATCAAGGTAATAACAAACAAGATTAAGAAATCACATTAAATTAATAACTCTTAAGCTTGACTTACATACTCCAAGTAACACAGAAATTAACACATGACAATAATATATGAATGCCACAACATAATTTAAATGAATTCAACAACTAGTTTGACATAACAAAAAAAAATAATCACCATGCCATAACTTCAACTATAGAAACTTATTCAAAGCTTAAGTGTCAAATCAAGCCCTGAAGATTCAGAATCGGAAAGTTCTTCTTCAGTGTTGAACTTTGGTTGATGAATATCATCTTTAACAGGAGCAGGAGCCACAAAAAAATTATTTTCTATGATTGAGTTTGAACTAATTTTATTATTTGCACTATTTTCAACCCTTGAAGAAGTTGCACCACCAAGACCAAGAATTCCTACCCTGCTACTACCTTCCATATTATTTCTCAAATTAACAAGGGAAGGGTTTAATGTCTCTTGCAAACACAAACCACCATGTCCATAAGTAAAATTATTTGGTGTAACCCTAGGGTTAAAAAGAGATGGTTTTTGAATCATGGAGTCCATTCGAACCCCAAGTGATCCATAAGGTGGAAAAAGAGCACTAGGATAACGAAAATAAGGGTTCAAGTGAGTTTTCCCTAACCCTAAAACATCATGTTCATATCTTTCTTCACGCTGTTTTTTTAATGCACGTTCTGCCTTATGGGCGTTCTGGTGCCCTCCTAACGCTTGTAAAGTAGAAAATTCTCTCTTACAAAAGTTGCATGCATAAGATGTCTTTGACTCCAAATTCTTCTCGTCAATGGTTTTCTCTCCTTTCTTTTCATTGTCGGTATTAGGAGGATCAGACGACGAGCCACCGACTTGAATAGGGTTAAAAAAATTGTGCTCTTGCACCTTTGACCCATCAACCGAATCCTCTTTCGATAACTTCACAAAATCAATCGGCATGTTGGAATTGGATTTTGAAGACTGACCTTGTTCATTCTCCTCCTTATGCACCACGTTTTTTGGTTTGGAAGAATCAACATGATTATTTGAAGTGACTGAGAGGCTAGAGGATTCGGATGCCATGACACAAATTAAGAGAAGCAAACTATACCTGTTGTTGATTTTTGATTTGATGATAAGAGTGGCTTAAGAGGTGTTATTTATTTTGAAAAATTAACATCTGCATTAACGCAGATATCTTTGAATAAAGAAAGAGATATGTGATTCATATTTTTCTGTCAGGGGGATGTATATTGCACCCATTCATTTTTGGATATTTGAATTACAATTAAGACAGATATTTAATGATTGAAAAATTTGAAACGATGTGAGGAATGATATTACACCGATTGAGTATACTTTAGTACATTATTTAAACTACTACTATACTTTAGTATTGTAATCCGTGTGATTAATTATTTATTAGGTTAGTTTAATCTTTCATAGTTTTGATGTAGGTTTAATGTTTCTACTATATCAGTACTTCAAGCGTTCCAATTAAAAAGAATTGATATTGAATATGTTCGAAATTTGTTTTTGTTGTGGCTGCTCTGTTGTCGGTAAAAAAATTTGATTTTGTTTTTGTAGAAAATTTTAATATAATAGTATATCTGATTTTAATTTTTCTATAATATAGTATGGTATTATTATATATATTTTAAGTGAATTTTCATAAAATATTAAATATCTTTTATTATTTTAATTTTTGTGTTATAACATTTATTTATTTATTTAAAATAATAACAGCCAATTTTTGAATAATTTTTCTAAATTTTATGATATATTTTTGTATAATACTATATTTGGTAGTTTTTTTATAATATAAAATGGGACTCTATTATAAATCTAGTCTAATGATGGACCTTAATTTTAATAAATTTTAATATATTTTTTATTTTTTATTTTTTATTATAATAAGATATTTAGTTATTTAAAATAATAAAATTCAAACTTTATACAATTTTGTAAAAGTTTATGTTAGGTTGATATTTATATAATTCATTATTTACTAAAAGAGTAAAAGTTTATCTTAACCTATTTTAAAAACTTACTAAAATATTTTATTATTACATTATTTTCCTATCAGCATTTTATTCATAATTTTCATTATAAAAACATTTCATTTTAGAAAAAAAAAATATCTTACTGATCTAGCTTTGCGGTATCTGACGGTAAAACATTTGAATGTGTTTCTTTTTAGAAAATTTTAATATAATAGCATTTTGGCCTTTCATTTTTCTATAATAGAAAATGGGATTCTATATGGAGCATGGCTAGTTGTGAACCTCATTATTTTAATTAAATTTCCATTAAATATTTTTTCTCTTTTTATTATTGTAAAACATTTTTTTTATTAAAGGTTATAATATATTTAATTTTAAATAATTTTTTTAATAGTTGCAAGTAGACTAAAATAAAAAACAGAGTACAAAAGAAAAACCAAAATCCAATAAAAATATATCATCAAAAGGTAATACGAATCAATCTTAAAAGGAAAATAAAGAAAACTTAGATCTAAATTATTAGATGATTTGGATTGGAATATCAAATTGTTGGTGTATAGGTGGTCTTATTATGACTTTGTCAAAAAACTTGTCATAATATTGTGGCGCCTCTCTTTTGTAAACAGGTTCGAGAACCCTTAGTTCTCTGGTTTATAATATCTTGTTTACTAAAAAAACAAACGCTCATTACACCTACAATTCGCCGACGATACTCTGTTACTGGTCCCAACATCTTGGAAAAAGGTTTGGATCATTAAAGCAATTCTCATGCTTTTTGAAGTTGCCTTAGGTCTAGGTGTCAATTACAACAAATGCAGACTGTTTGGCATTAATTCTTATGATCGGTTCTAGGAAGCTGCTGCCTATTTATTATCTTTCAAGTTCGGTAAAACTTCGTTCAATTTTCTTGGGATACCAATTGGCTGCAATCCGGGACTGTGCACAACTTGGAATTTCCTCGTTCGGAAGTTAAGAGCCAAGCATGGTAATTGGAAAAATAGATGTTTAAGTTTAGGTGGAAGAATAACTTTGCTCAAATCCGTTTTACTCAGCATTTCTACTTTTCAGCTGTCTTTTTACCGGGCTCTAAAGAAGGTGTGTATGGATATTCAGAGGATTCAATCGAGTTTTTTATAGGAAGAAAAGGAAGGTAAAAGAAAGATTCACTGGGTCGGCTAGGAGAGGATTTGCCAATCTGTTGAGAATGAAGGTTTAATGGTCAAAAAGGTGGACAATTTCAACACGGCGTTATTGCTAAAGTGGACGTGGAGAATTCTGAAGGGTGTTAGGGCTCTGTGGATGAAAGTGTTGGAAGTTAAATTTGGTAACATCAAGAACATTGTTATTTCAGATACAGTAGGCACTAATTATCGGCTTAACTCGAAGTGGTGGAATGACATCCTTAAGCTGGATGAATCCTTAAGAAAAAGTTTCCACTTGAGAGGGAGCATTGTATATAGACTCACAATCGAGGAGGAGTGTTGAGATTCAAGTGGGAAGAAGAAGTCCTACATTGATTAGAAAAGAGAAGATTGAACAATTTATAAGTGAGAGAAACCACACACCTATCACCTTAAGGTTTTAGGTGGACAAGTGTTGTGTTTCTTGCTAAAGTGTATTGCTCAAAAGGAATCTCCATAAAAGTAAGAATGCTTCTCGCTCGACTCTCCGCCGATTGTTGCGCCAACATTTACTTTACTTCACGTTTAACATTAATTTATTTTATTTAGTAACTAGTATTTAAAAGTAATATTTATTTTACTTCAAGCAATTTTTTTATTTTTTTCAACAATGTATTTTCTCTAAAATGATATATAAACAAAAGTGTTACATGAAAAGTGGATATATTTAATTTAAAATTAAAATCAAATACACTAGCTTTTTTAAAAATTAAATATCATTTTTGTTATATTTATATTTCATTTTAATTGGTGTAATTGATGACATGCTAATCACTTAAAAGGAATGTCCCTAAAAGTAAGAATGCTCCTCGCTCGATCCTTTCTCAATTGTTATATCAATATTTAATTTACTTAAAATTTAACATTAATTAATTTTATTTAATAATGTATTTATTCACAACTAGTATTTAAAAGTAATATTTATTTTATTTCAATCAATTTTTTTTATTTTTCTCAATAATATATTTTCTCTAAAATGATATATAAGCAAAAGTGTTACATGAAAAGTGAATGTCTTAACTAAAAATTAAGATAAAATTCACTAGCTTTTTTAAATACCATTTTTGCTTATATTTCACTTTAGTGGGAGTAATTGATGAAATGTTAATTATATTCAAGTCTTAAATGATAATGTATAATATATATATATATATATATATATATATATATATATATATATATATATATATATATATATATATATATATATATATATATATATATATATATATATATATATATATATATATATATATATATATATATTTGTAATCAAGATTTCATTAAAAAAACCAAAAGTTCTCACAAATGATTACAAAAAAAACAAGGCTAATCACGGCCCGACAAAAATTACTTACCAAATACAACCTAAGAAATATACAACAAAGAAGATTTGGTAAATTGGTAAAAGTTATTGTTGGTACGAGTAATTTTTCCGATGAAAGACCACCTCCAAATAAGAGCCTTAATGATCCAAACGGTATTGAAAACGTTCCAAAAACCATTCCGGAATATAATCTCATTCCTTAGCTTCCACATCGACCAACATGTTGCCAACCAAGAAGAACCTTCACTACCGGATTTCACCTTCTTAGATTTGCAAAAGCTAATCCAACACATAAAACTATTCAAAATACAATCAAACTTATAATAAAATAATCAACCCAAGAGACCACCTCCTTCCAAATCAAATCGGAAACCCGACAGCTAAACAAAAGGTGATTCAACAATTCCCTCTCCTTACATTGATTGATGATGTGATGTTCTAATATAAAATTTTATAATTTAGTGTGTTGGAGATATTTTTTTAAAAATCAAAATATTAAAATTCATAGATAAAATTTGTTATTGTTTATGTGTTTTGAAATTATTTTTTTCAATATATTGATATATTTTAGAAAAGTTAGTAATAATTTTCATTTTTAAAAGATATTATTTTTAACTATTGTCTTAATCGCTCATCTATGTATTGTATAAGTAGATTATTTTTTTAATGCAAAGAATTGATTATACCGAGTACTAGGGATACTCAAACTTGCTTACAAAGAATGAGAACAGAGTTCGAAGAAAGAAAAATTTCTAACCAACTGAAACCTATATCAAATAAAACAAATGATTTTTACAAAACTCGTAGAAGTTATACTAAGTGTTAGAAATTTCTCCGATAAACGACCACTTCCACATCTTCAACTTGGTATTCTAGAAAAGATCGGAAACATTGCACGTACCGTTGTTGATGATATTTCATTTCTCAAATTCCATAACTCTCGCGTAATTGCCATCCAAATAACTCCCTCCTTATTAACCTTCACTTTCTTCTTCTTAATGCTATTGTTCCAATTAGTGAAAATTTTCCAAACAACCTCTTCAGGAACCAACTAAATAGATTCTATGTTGCAAGCATATTTTTATCATCTATATTATTTTTTATTTATCTTAACTATCTTACATTTTATTTAAGAGTTAAAGGGTTAAAAATGAATCAAGTCGAACTTGGTTTATTTGACTTGATTATTTGATAAGAATTAGTTTAGTTTGAAATTCAATACTACAAATAATATATTTCATCACAAATATATTACCACAACCATTGATAATGTGAGGGCAAATGACCTGAAACAAACTATATTTCATTTTTTAAAAAAGAAATCTTATATCTCGGTTTTAAATAAAATTGACAAAAAAAGTTGCTAAGGGTTTGAGCTTTGATTCCCAACTCTTACAATTTTAAGTTTTATTTTGAACCCAAAAATATCCCTTTATTTTACAAATCATCTTATTCCTCGGTTTCTCAAATAAATTATATAATTAGATTTTACTATAAAAACATTGGTTAGTAAATTTTTCCATAAGCCTAACTTATATGGAGTTGTTCCAAAATTGTACGTATCATTATTTTAGATGGATTGCAAGACAGAAAAAATATTTAGGCTATGTTTGGGAGTTTGGATGGGAGGGGGAGGGGAAGGCTTTCCAAAATAAATTGTTAAAAAAATATAGACAAATATTTTACCTTTTTTGAAAAAAATGATTTTGTTTAGAATGATAAAAGAGTCATTATCATTACAAAAATTTAATTTTCAAAATAGTATAACAACTAAGAGATATTTGAATACAATTTTTGAGTTCTACCATTTTATGAGGTTTTTGGTGGTATGAATAAAATCAAACCCTTCAAAACCCTCCTATCCAAAATCTTTTTATTCTTTTCACCCAATTCTTCCGATTTTTCAAAGTCCTCCCCTCCCCTCCAAACTCCCAAACATAATCTTAATGTTCTTCTATATTGAACAACCTATATAATGACGTTGGTATTGATGTTTTGGAATAACCTTCCTATGTTGTTAATCAAAGCGCATACAACAAAATCTACTCAAAATATTATTAATCAAAGGGTATATCTTGTTCTCTTTCTTGTGAAAGAATTTGTGATGAAAATATTTGCTCTAGAAAGACTCGTGAACATCAAATCTTTGTGATGGATTGCAAATGCATAAAAAATTCTCATATTTGGAACATGCAGGGTCGGCCCAACACATCTTGAGACCTAAGGCGAAATTTATATTTAAATATTTATAATTTTATTAAAATATTTTTCTAAAATTAATATATTTTAGATTTGTTAGGATATAAAATTATTTAATTATTATAATCAATTTCATTTAATATTTTATTTTAATTGATAATAAAACTAAATCACCTAAACACTCTTCCAAGTATTTGAAAAAATATCATAATTGCAAAACAATTTAAAAATTATAAAAAAAAATTAGATATCAAGTCTTCTTTTATATTAAAAAATTCAAAAATTTAATATCTATCTGTGTGATTTTTAAATTAATAAATTAAACAATACACATTATAAATTTTTATTATTATATACTCTAAATAAATACTATTTTTATTTAATTGGTAACATAATTAAAAAATTTATTTAAATAATCAATTAATTAATAATATATAATATATATAAATATAACATAAATATGTGAGGCCTTGGCGGTAGCCTTGTTGGCCTGCCCCTAGGGCCCGGCCCTGAGAACATGTAACTTATCTAAAT
Source organism: Vicia villosa (assembly GCF_029867415.1). Taxonomy (NCBI): domain Eukaryota; kingdom Viridiplantae; phylum Streptophyta; class Magnoliopsida; order Fabales; family Fabaceae; genus Vicia; species Vicia villosa. The sequence continues at coordinate 68,306 of NW_026705203.1, read as the reverse complement.
TTGGTTAAACTATGGAGTGTTTGTGAGAAACAAAGTGTTAGAACAAGATTTGTTCTGATCAATATTCTTAGTTTTGATGATAACAAGGATATGAATTTTGTGTGAGATAATGTGGTACTCTAATACACTGCAATTTCCCTTTCAGGAAATATATAAAGAGTATGCACAAATCAGCGCTCAGAAGCTTTGACTCAGAAGGTTCAGCATGCAACATCAGAACATGGTCTGGCAAGACATCACAAGATGGTCAAGGCAGAATCAGAACATGGGTCTATGAAAGCATCAGAAGAACTTGAGTTCAGAAGCAGAAGCACTGAAGTCCTCATGGTATCACGCTCAGAAGCACTTCAAGGTCAGAAGACAAGAAGATGCTCTGCACCAAGCTGTTTGACTCTGATGATATTCAAACGTTGTAAACACAAACATCATATCAGAAGCAAGTACAAGATGGCAGGCTACGCTGACTGACAAAAGGAACGTTAGAAGCTATTAAAGGCAACGTTAGTAGACACAGCGTGAACAATGCTCGAGGTAGTTGACAAAAGCGTGAAACATTAAATGCAATGCTATACGGAATACGCAAAGCATTAAATGCTCCCAACGATCATCTTCTCAAGTGCCTATAAGTATGAAGTTCTGATGAGAAGCAAGATTACCGATTCTGTGAATATTAACTTGCTGAAACGCTGTTCAACTCAAAGCTCAAAAACTTCATCTTCATCAAAGCTCACTACATTGTTGTTGTAATATATTAGTGAGATTAAGCTTAAACTTTAAGAGAAATATCACTGTTGTGATTATAGCTTTTCAGAAGCATTGTAAAACTCTTATCTGATTACATTAATTTGTAAGTAACTAGAGTGATCAAGTGTTGATCACGATACTCTAGGAAGTCTTAGCTTGTGTCTAAGCAGTTGTAATTAGAGTGATCACGTGGTGGTCAGGATACTCTAAGAAAGTCTTAGCTTGTGTTTAAGCATTTGTTCCTAGAGTGATAAGGTTGTGATCAGGATACTCTAGAAGACTTAGTCGTGGGCTAAGTGGAAAACCATTGTAATCTGTTGCGATTAGTGGATTAAATCCTCAGGTGAGGTAAATCACTCCGTGGGGGTGGACTGGAGTAGTTTTGTTAACAACGAACCAGGATAAAAATAACTGTGCAAATTGTTTTTATCGTTCAAGTTTTTAGACTACACACTTATTCAAACCCCCCCCCCCCCCCCCCTTCTAAGTGTTTTTCTATCCTTCACAAAGGATATGCAACTAAATATGGATGACAACAAAGATTTGTTGTTATTTAGGAATAAGAGAAAATATTTGTCAAAATTTGGATTTATTGTAAACAATGTATATAAATATTCAGTGTAAATAATGTAATTTATTAAATAAAAAAAAACTTATTCACCTCAAATTTCACCTAAAACCGAGTGGTATGTAGAAAGAAATAGTTTGTACCTCGGTTTTTGTCGTTGCCGAGGGGATATTTAAGCCTGTTTATTGAGGATATGCACCACCCTTAAAAAAATATTTGACGTCCATTTAATGAGTATCAATGCTCTAGACACTATCATTAGTGATCAATGTGAAACCTAAAAGACATCCATTATAAAAACATTATGAATACCAAAAATTGATAATGAAACATTTGACATAAAAACTTTGAAGCGCAAATAAGCTTGGTAAAATTCTCAATGATGAATTATAAGAGCAGAAAACTATTTAAACTTAAGGTTTGTGTTCTTCAATAATCATATAACTGAATATTTATTTTATTTATCTAACCTTTTTTTATTTTATATCTGAAACAAATAAATGTAAAAGCTATTAAAACTATATTGCACCTAACATTTTCTTTTCCCCAAGATTTCAATGAAACGAGGATCCATCATTTGTTCTTCAATAACACTGATGACGATGAATCAGATTCAAAATATTATATATTTATACTTTAATATTCTGTGTAAAGAATGTAGTTTCTAAACAAATTAATTTATTGATATTTTGTCTAAACAATGTAATGAGTATTTAAAAAATAATTGTTTTTCCTCTCAGTTCTGGTGAACTTTTGTTCCCTTTAATGAAATCTTGCTTACAAAAAAAAACCGAGAGGTGTGTGGCGGTAGTTTTCAAAATATAAAAAAGCTTTTGCTAGGATCAAACTCATGTTCATATAACTTTATTCCTCTATTTTTTATTAACTAAGGGGTAAAGTGACAATTTTTCATGACGCATTTGTTACCTTGCTTCTCTAGTCAAGGTTAAATGCATTTCGCATCCGAGGATAAATATGTTTTTTGTAGTAGTGTCAACTAAAGATTGTCACAAATTTTTTTCAACTCAAATTCGACTCGATCAAATTTCGTGAGCAACTTAATTCAACTAAACACTCAAACTTGATCCAACTCAATTGCTCCACAATTAAAAAATTAAAAATTTAACAAAGGATGGAATAATTTACACTATACTCAATTAACAGTTTTTTATGAAAAAAATGTCTCAGAACATTTAGATGTCTTGTATGTTTGTTAATGACACTACTGCGGGAAATACTATTCACAATAGTTTGCATATAATGACTATTGTGTGCCAGTTATTAGGTAGCGTGTGATTGCAAGTATGTTGTTTTTTTCCACAGACGTGTGATTGTGGTGATGAACGAGGTAGCATACTAAACATATATATATATATATATATATGTGTGTGTGTGTGTGTGTGTGTGTGTGTGTGTGTGTGTGTGTGTGTGTGTGAGAGAGTGAGTGTGTGTGAGAGTGAGTGTGTGTGTTGTGTGTGTGTGTTGTGTGTTTGTGAGTCATGGGTTCGAAACCCAACAACTCCAATTTTTTGGTTTGATTTGTTGTGGGTGTGATTTACAACGGCTTCATAATTCTTGTATTGTTTCTCCATAGATAAACCTAGCAACATGCACTTTCTTGAGTTTATCTTTTTCATTCACTTTCTCTCCAAGTCAAAAAATACGTAGTGTAGTTAGTTAACACAATTAAAAACCAAGTTAAGCAAACACGTAGACTATCTAGTCATCTAATATAGTGATGTCTCTATCATCTTCAAAATCCAAGTAAAGGCATTACATGAAAAATCATTTATAAAACTAGTTTCATACATACAACAAACATGATAACTGGGATCCAAGTAGATATAACCCAAAAAACAAGAAAGTGATGTCTAATGAAAATCTATTTTAAGAACTTGTTTCATACATGAAACATATATGGTAACTGAAATCAATTCCAAAAACAGATATCTCAGTAAAGATCATCCAAAAAATATGAAAATCATGCAAGTGAAAATCCTTTGTAATACCAAATAGAATGATAAGAATAAAGCATATGAAAAACAAAAAAAAAAAATAGAAGAACTTATACACTAAAAATGGGAAAAAAGTATGAATAATATGGAAGAAAGCTTATGAAGAAGAAGAAGAAAGATAAAGCATACGAACTTGATTAACTTTTATAATGAAAAAGCTTATGAGGACAAGTTCGTTCAAGTGGAAGAGAGATGTTTGGGTTTTATTTTGAGAGTGATGACTATTATGTACTGAAACTTGATAGCTTCGCTTATATATATGTAAAATTTATAACCACGGTTGTTAACAAAAACTGTGATAAAATGTAAGAACTATTCACAACGATTTCTGTTAATAAACGTGGTAGTAAGCATTTTAATTCTAGATATGTAATAAAACAATAAAAAATTGTTGGCACGTGGTAGTAAGCATTTTAATTCTAAACATGTTAATAAACTTGGTAGTAAGCATTTTAATTCTAGGAACAAACTCTTTTTATAACAAAACAATAAAAAATTTATTGGTACTGGAAATCGAAGAATGTAACCTATCATCTATCACAACGTCTTTTAATAAATAATAAAAAAGTCATGCCCGTGAAAATAAGTTATTATTACGGTTGTTTAAATGACCATAATAATATGGTGTTACTAAAGATATATTTCTTAGCAGTGTGAACTTTGTATTTAGGAGAAAATGAAAATGTAAGGAGATAGATTTCTCAATGTGTGAAAAAGTAAAATTGAAATAATTATAGGGACTAAAATTCGATATTTTTTTATAGGGACTAAAAACTAAAATTGAAATATTTATAGGAACCAAAAACATATTTAACCCTTAATAATATGACAGCTAAAACAATTTTATTTATCTTTAGGTTCTATTTGGTAAAATTAGCAGTTAGGTGATAAGTCAGTTGATAGCTTATAGCATGTGGCTGATGACTAAAGGCTGATAGGTTATGACTTATAGTTGATAAGTTAACTAAAGTGTTTGATAAAATTAACGACTTAACTTGCTTATAAATGTAAAATACATAAAAAATTATTAATTAATAATTAAATGTATCTTTAAAATAATTAAAATTTACAAGGGTAATAATGGAAGAAAAAATGATAAACTATAAACTATAAGCTAAAATTCTATTTGAATTAGCGTTTGAAAAATATGATATAAGTTAATAAAATAAGCTATAAGCTCGTGATGTAAAGACTATTACCAAACATGTCTTTTTTTATCATATGAACTTATAAGCTATAAGCTCAAAAAATGACTTGTCAAACATAGTCTTAGGTTCTATTTGGTAAGGCATAATTTTGAACTTATGTCTTATAACTTATTGCTTATAAGGTCATATGACAATATAGACCTGTTTGGTAACAGTCTTTTCATCACTAGCTTATAATTTATTTTACTAGTTTATAGCTTAATTTCCAGATGTTGTTTTAAATAGAGTTTTAGTTTATAGCTTATGTGTTTTTATTTCTTTTTTATCCTTATTATTTTAGCATAAACTCATTTTTATCCTTTATAATTTATTTTAATTTCAAATTAAATAATTATGTGTTAAATATCTTTTATGTCACTTTACATTTATAAGTTACTTGAACCGTTAATTTTATCAAACACTTCAATTAGCTTATCAGTTATCAGTCTCAACCATCAGCCATAAGCTATAAGCTATCAGTCATAAGCCATCAGCTATAAGCTATCAGCTAGTTTATCAGTCAACCGCTATTTTTACAAAACTAACCCTTATTATACCCATAAAAATTATAGATAATATTTCTAGTTTAAAAAAAATTATTTCAAAATAATAGTTATAAATAAAAAAATTATCACCTAAAGAAAGTAATATATGAACAAATAATGCAATATCATAACTTAAACTTGTAACATCTATTTTACTATGTGTTTACGGTGATTTCCGGTAAACAACCGCTAGTCCTCCAAATTATAAAATATACTTTGGTTACTCGCAGGATCGACTAGATTGATTCTAGGATATAGTCAAACAATTGTCTTTCGATATGATTTGATTCATGCTTGTATGTTCTGACTTCAAGAAAACTTGTTTGTGATGTGATCGTATGAATATTCACTTAAAACATTACTGGTTATACAAGTTAATATGACTTTCGACAAAGAAAACATATATATAAAGCATGTAAATTGCAGAAATGTAAAGTGCAGGAATATAACGTGCTCGAATGTTAAATGCAGAAATGTAAAGTTACTTCGAAATAAAAGTTAAAACGAAAAAGATAAATGAATTGAAAGATACTTGAATAAAGAAAGATGCAAATGTATTTAAAATGGTGTTGGTGTCATACGTACATTTCTCAGCGAACTCGTTCTCTAAACACTTGATACTTGAGTGATTTGTGAGTGATTTGTACAAAATGAACACACGGAATCCTAACATTAAGACCCTTATTTATACTAATTTCGACCCTAACGGAACTACACTAATTTGATACCACGTTGCCCAAAAGAATCCCTGGGATGCCATCTGTCTTTGTGCGGTTACACAAACTACTTCAAAATTCAAATCCTCCCTCCTGAATCCTCTTTCGACGCGTGGAAACGTGATCAGAACCGAGAATGCCACGAAGACACGTTCAGCCTCAGTACCTTACGTATTTCGCAAAACGTTTAAGTCTTAAAGATAATTTACTTCGAACTAGCTCCAATTCTAACCATCTTTACTCCAACTTAAACAACATTCTCGAAACATGGCCATCGGTAGCCATTTTTAATCTCCGAGATGGTCATCAGTAACCATCTTTTCTTCGAATTTTAAACTCTTCAAAGAATATTCTTCCTAAACGAAATCTTCAACCAACAAATTGCACCCAATAAATGCCTGTTTCGAAAAACAAGAGAAATAGGCATTTCTTGTTATAATGAGATTTCGTTTTACTCATTTCTCAGAGTTTCAAAACAACTGACTAATGTCATTATCATTTATGACTCCATTTTCAAAACATTTTGTCATTTTCAAAGTTGTCTTCTCAGAACTTACATTCCCAAGTTCTGTCATTACTTCATGATCATTACTCCTATATACTAGGAGTAAGGCTAACAACTATTCGACCGCCGTTGGATTAAATCAACGCCTGCTGCGTTTCTTTTGACTTTTACCCAAAAGATTAGAAAGGGTTTCCGTTAAACCTTTAAATACTTGAACTTCTACGCTCGCATTCCACTTCTATTTTCCTCTCCTTCAACACAGAAAATAAAATCCTCTTTGGCCTCGTTTAACCTATTTCTTAAATCAAATTTACTCATGGCGTCTTCTTCAAATGCTCTTCAACCCATTCAAAAGCTTAAAAATCCTACACCAATAGGGAATCAAGAACATATTCCAGACCCAAATGCTGCAGAGGCGTGCGCTATCTACGCTTCTCAGGTAATCATCCCTTTTGAACTTTCTTGAAAAACTCATGCTTTCATGGGTCCTTTACCAGGAGGAAACAACCCCTCTTTGAGTAAATTCTTCCCTGCTTATTATAAAACTAGACCTTTAGTTAGCAAGAATAAGATAGATGAAGAAGGTCATCCAGTCTTAACTGATCCTGATAACACAAAAGAAGCCTTGACTGAAACTTCTCTGGTCTTAGAGAAAATTAGGTTAAACTATGTAACCAATTTCGTGAAAGTATTTAGGTCAACCCCTTTAGCAAAAGATCCTGAATTGTATTACGCTTGGCTAACGAAGGTGGAAAAACAAAAGGCTTCTTTCTGGAAACAACTAGGGATTTATGACCTAATCCAGTTATCCAAAACAGGCTTAGAATATAACCAAACCATGTTAGTAGTGTCAGTTTATTTCTGGGATGCTTCTCACAATACTTTCCACCTTCCATGTGGAATGGTTACCCCTACCCTCTTCGATGTAGCTGCTATCACAGGGCTTCGACCAACTGGAGAAACCTTCGATCCCAATTTCATGGATACTGATACTATCCAATTTAACGAAGCAACAGTCACTTATATTGCTTTCATTTAACAATACCATAACGAAACGAACACAGACGTCTCAGATGAAGAACATATTATATTTCTAGCACTATGGCTTTCGAGATGCGTCTTTTTCTCTAGGTCCATACAAGTAGCAAAAAGATATCTTTGCATGGCTAACCAGCTGAATGCTGGGAAAAAGTTAAACTTAAGCCAGTTAATTTTAGGATTTCTTTATGAGAATCTTGGTGAAGCAACATACCTTGTTAAGAACTACAAAACAGGATCTCTTCTTTTTGCTGGTCCTTTCTGGTTGTTGCAACTATGGCTTAACGCCACTTTTGAGGCTCACCTCCCATATAAAAGTGTTGTGGATGAGGAAAGTACAGCTATAAAGAATCAAACAGTGGAAGGAACTAGATTAGCTTACCTAACTCCAAAAGAAGAAATTGGCAAACGTCGTGAAACCTTCCTGGCATACATAATGATGTTCGCTAAACATTATCAATTTAGTCCTTCGATGGCTCCATTCGTACAACGGAAAGTGGGTCACAAATGGTTTACTCGAGAATTTCCAGCAACTTCTTCCGATCACCAAGCTGAATCCATGGCTATCTAGGAAGCTTTCCTCACCCCAAGGTTGTTATATCACCGGCTTTGATCTCCAAAATGTCACTGATGTCTCCTTTATTATCAACCAAATCTAGTTTCGAGACAATTTGGGTTGGTTCAACTCAAACCAAAATGTTTGTATGACAAAAGGAATCACATGTGTCTACACACTTCGCATCTGGCAGAAGATGAATATGAATAAAAAATCTCCAAATATGTTGGCATCACCACTTTGTCTCCCGTTTCTTTCGAACCTGCTTTTTACTCTACCATAGATTTTCATCAATGGTGGACAGAATATTATTCTACGCAAATTTTCGATGCTAAAAGCCTTACTCGGGAACTAACTGAAGCTTTTGCCGATGTGTAGGCGAACTTCCATAAAGGTACTTCGACTCACATTAAAGAAATCCAAGCATTTCAAAAATTCTTTGAAACTATCTTCAGGCCTGATGATCTTAGTCGGACCGTTCGTGAAGCTGCGGTCACTTTACGTGAAAAGTTTTCTGCTAAACTGGATAAGTTGAAATTGCCCACGTCTGTTCGACCTGAACTACGTTATGAAGCGGCTTTTGAACTTAATCCCCCAAAATTTCCTCCACTACCTAGTGCTGATTTTGGTGTGGCTTTAAGCCCTCCTTTTCCAGACTGGTTTGTGTGTGGGAATGTCATAAAAGTGTTAGACGCTGGCCTTAGGATCTAGAGGGGGGTGAATAGATCTTAAACAGTTTTGCGGAATTAATTGAACTTTAAGCGGAAGTGATTCTGAATCGACTCGCGTCTATTCCGAACCACTATTGAAACGATTGTATATGTGTTAAAACCACTAACCAGCTTGAGATAAACGATAAGAGAATACACTATAGAATCAATACGTCGCTCTATTGAAAATCAATTAACTTCTTATATGATGAACGACGTTTTCAATGCAGTAATAGTGAAAGAAGCAAAAACACAAACACTTGGTGATAATGATCAAATTGATGGTGATTCAATGTGTGATGGATTGTGATGTTTATATAAGTTCTTAATTCACAATCTTAACACTCGAATCGTTGATCAATTTGCTATTATAACCAAATATGAACAGAACGTAAATGAAAAGGTAAAAGCGACAAGAACACGATATTTGTTTAGGCAGTTCGTCGATCGTCCTCGCTACGACTACGTCTGCCCCCAATTCCAAACTGAAATTGGGAAATCTTTCATTAAGGTTGAAAGCAGTTTATACAAAGAAGATAACAAAGCGATAAACCATAAACCAATTATGTCGATCCTTTGAATCTTCTTCCCCCTTAATCTTGAGTCAAATCAAGGTGATCCAAGAGCTTCACTTGATCCCTTTTCTGCAGTGTCTTGAATTGCCTTGAACCCTTGTTCTTCAATCTTCACACTCAGATGGATCCTCAATGAAACCTCTTGATAAAAACCCCCAAGAAACACCTATCTTGGAGGACAAAACCCTCGGATTTTATTCACCAAAAACCCCACAAATCTTCACCCACTAGGAATCTTCAATTCCGTTCCATGGATGTTATCGAACTCGATCACTAACCCTCAACGCAAGAATGATTATGTGTAATTGTGTTGGAGATGACAAAGAACGAAGATGAGAAGCCTTTGTGTATCTTTCAGTCGTTGGTGTTGTTTTCAATAGTTGAACCTTGGACAATATATATGAGAGCTAATCAGTTGGAGCAGAGAAAAACAAAATTTTTGGCATTCTTGATCAGTTAGGTCGACCTCTTGTGGTGCTTAGGTCGACCTAACAGAGCTGCATATTCTTTTTTATCAGATAGGTCGACCTCTTGTGGTGCTTAGGTCGACCTAACAGAGCTGCATATCCTTTGGATGTTATTTGTTCCCAGTTAGGTCGACCTGTTAAAGGAGTAGGTCGACCAGAATCCACTTCTGATGCGTTTTGGGGACATTTCCTCAGATTAGGTCGACCTAGTTGATGTGTGGGTCGACCTAGCAGAAGTGTATGAGATTTTCTCCATTTTAGGTCGACCTGGGTTGACAGTAGGTCGACCTAACTGCTGCTTTTCTGCATTCTTCTTGTTTTGCTTGTGTTGAGTCGACCTATATGCATAATAGGTCGACCTGCTCTGTCATAAGTGACCAATGCTTGCTTTTCTTTTGAGTTCTTCTGCTTGTGCCTTGTTGCTTGTATGCTTGTTGAGTTTGCCATGAATCAAAAACATCTTTGTGAGTGTGATCTTGTATTCACATACTCCCCCTTTTTGATGATGGCAAACCGGTAGTAGAAGCTTTGGCAATAAGTAGTAAAAGCTCCCCCGTACACTCAGCATCTATTCACTCAGCTGAGCTCCCCCGTACACTCAGCATCTATCTCCCCCTTTGACAACATCAAAAGAGATACAAAAAAAACAGAAGAGGAGAGTAACGAGAGAAACATAGATAAAACGCTAGCATTCATAGTATAGTGAGTCATGAGAGCCAAATATGTTTAAAGGTACATTAAAGATGAAACACATACATGAGCAAGAGAGAGATATGTATGAAGTCACTGTAAGCATGTTAATTGATAGCATATTATAGTATCAATAATATTTTTGGAAGTGAACAACAGTTACGTTACCGCTTTCTCAATATGTAGGTGGCAACTTTAGTGGCAGCCTTTAGTCAATGTGAAATGACGCCTGGCTTGATAATGAACTACCTTTACGCTAATAGAAATGTTAGCAGAAAAATATAGATATAAAGTAAAGGAATAATATTAAAAGAGAACAATCGTAATTAGCCCAAATTAGAGATATCGAGTATCCCTAATTCCCTACGAATGTTGAAGTGTTGCTCCGTTGCTAGAGGTTTGGTGAAGATGTCAGCTAGTTGCTTCTTGCTTTCTACATGTTCAAATGTAACGTCTCCTTTCTCTACATGATCTCGTAGGAAGTGATGTCTTATTTCAATAAGCTTGGTGCGTGAGTGCAGAACAGGATTTTTCCTCAAGTTTATGGCACTTGTGTTGTCGCACATGATAGGTATACGATCAAGCTTAATATCAAAGTCAAGAAGTTGTTGTTTGAGCCATAATATTTGTGCACAGTAGCTTCCAGCAGCTACATATTCTGCCTCAGCAGTAGATAATGCAACCGATACTTGCTTCTTGATATGCCAACTTATCAATGAATTTGAGAATAGATGACATGTTCCACTGGTGCTTTTTCTATCGGATTTGCAGCCAGCAAAATCTGAATCGGAGAATCCTATCAAATGGCACTCATTTCCCTTTGGATACCATAGGCCATATGTAGTAGTTCCACGTAAGTATCGCATAATTCTTTTGACAGCTTTTAAGTGAGATTCTTTTGGACAAGATTGATATCTTGCCCACATGCACACACTAAACATAATGTCTGGTCTTGAGGCAGTAAGATACAATAGTGAACCTATCATACCTCGGTACAACTTCACGTCAACCTCTTTACCTTTCTCATCTTTGTCTAGGTTAGTATTTGTTGCCATAGGTGTGTCAATTTCCTTCGCTTCACTCATTCCAAATCTTTTGAGCAGCTCCGTACAGTATTTAGTTTGATTCACAAACGTTCCATGACTGAGTTGCTTGATTTGTAGGCCAAGGAAGAAATTTAGCTCACCCACGAGACTCATCTCAAATTCACTCTGCATAAGCTTAGAAAAGTCTTTGACAAGTTTTGCATTAGTCGACCCAAATATAATATCATCTACATAAACTTGGACTAAGAGAATATCTTTATCTTTTCTTTTAATAAAGAGAGTAGTGTCAACTTTACCCCTAGAGTACCCTTGACTAAGAAGAAATTTGCTCAAACGTTCGTACCAAGCCCGAGGGGCTTGTTTAAGACCGTATAGAGCACGTTTCAGCTTATAGACATGAGTTGGATACATGTAATTCTCAAAGCCGGGTGGCTGAGCAACATAGACTTCTTCATTTATATAGCCATTTAGAAAAGCACTTTTAACATCCATTTGGAATAGTTTGAAGTCTTTAGAACACGCATAAGCAAGTAAGAGACGAATAGCTTCGAGACGTGCTACAGGAGCGTATGTCTCTTCATAATCAATACCTTCCTCTTGATTATAACCTTGGGCAACTAATCTAGCTTTGTTTCTAGTAATAACGCCGTTTTCATCAAGTTTGTTACGAAAAACCCATCTAGTGCCTATTACTTGATGATCTCCCGGATGAGGGACTAAGTCCCAAACATCATTCCGTTTAAATTGGTTTAATTCTTCTTGCATGGCCATTAGCCAATGCTCATCAAGTAATGCATCCTTAGCGTTTTTCGGCTCAACTTGAGAAACAAAAGCAAAATGATGACAGAAGTTACTTATCTTTGAGCGTGTTGTAACGCCCCTTGAGATGTCTCCTATTATATTGTCAATTGGATGGTCTTTTACATTTGTCCAGGCCTTGGGAAGTTCTTCATTGTTTGAGAGGCTTTCTTTTTCATTTTCATCGTGAGACTCATCTTTCTCTCTCTCAGCATCTTTCTTTACAATACTTTCATTCTCGTCTTCCTTATCCTTGACAATGTCTTCAGTGGATGGACCTGCACCATTAAACGAAAGACCTTTCTCGACATTGTCATACCCCAATTTTTGACCTAAGATACCACCTCATATCATTGCATATGCATCATTTGCATCTCTAACAAAATTGCATAGCTTGTGTTTGCTACTTGTGACTCAGCAGGATTTAACCTGGAAATCACTCATCAGTACAAGTAACAATCAATTAGGGTTTTGTTCTCCCTTCATCTCAAGTGAATCATCTTCATCAATAATCAACATTTGGTCCTCAGAGATTCATTTCAACAAAGGCTTTGAATCAACCAGATTGGGGTTTTGACTGAAGATAGCACATACTCTTGACTTTTGCTCAGAATTTGACCTAATGACTTGGGACATGACCTCAAAGACCCCAAGTGCATCATTTTGACCTAATCCATTGGCTCATAACATCTCCTACACAAGGATTGATCAACAGTGAAATTTCAAGTCATCAGAATTAGGGTTTTGAACTATCAGGGACTGAAATCAGGGATCACATTTGGGAAACCCTAAAAATCCCCAGGGAGTCAATCAAAGACCTCAATCATCTTCAAATAATCCCTATGACAATATCCAATGGAAATTACATCTCAATTCAAGATCCACAGTCATCAATTTCATCAGGTCGACAATTAGGGTTTTTGACCTAATTCACTAAATCATTGACTTTTTAATCAGGACATGGTGCCACAACTCAAACCATGGCTCAATATCCTCTAATGCTTTAATATGATCCATTCATACCATTCATATGGTGAGGATAGCCTGTTTCATTTGAAATCTCCAGAAACGCGATTCGTCTGAAAAAGTCAACTGTACAAGATCACCATTGACTTTTGGGGAATTTTGGTCAACCATGACTTTTGAAGTTTTGAATCATCAATATATGATATATGAAGTCATTTGATCAAGAAAAATCAAGAAAATCAATCAAGAATCAAAAAGTCAAAAGTTTGACTTTCATACTTAGAAAATTTTCTAAGTGTTTTTCAATGGTTTTTTCCAAACTTTGGAAGGGAATAACTCAAAATTTCACCTACAAACTGAAAAAAACTTCCAACATGAAATTTGTAGATTTTGATCCAATGAACAACTTTGACACATATAATTTTTTTCCATAAGATCAACCATTTAAGAGATATGGAGCTTCAAAGTTGGTATCTTTTGAAAATTTCACTTAAAACTTCATTTTCTTCAAAGTTCATGGATCTTTTTCACCCACTTCCTTAAGGATCTTGAAGAAACTTTCAACTAGGGTTTTGAAGTGTGTAATATGAGCTTTCCAAAATGTCCAAGAGCATGAAAAAATATGGAGTGTAGCTATGGTTTTGAATTATGCATTTAGTGATCACTTTCACTTGAATTTTCACCATTTTTCACTAAGTTTCAAGACTACATGACCTATAATCCAAGCAATGATGCATAGAAGCAATAATTGAGAGATATTTTCTGATTAGAAGATCAGAATGGAAGAGGATAAGAAGCTAGAGTTTTAACCATGGTTTGGTCACTTTAACCATTTTGCATTAAATGTAAAAGATTCCTTTTTATCTCTTAAGCCAAATCACCAATTCTTGATCAACTTGCAAAGGTCTGAGTTCAGAACTCTTGGCCTATAAATAGAGATGCAAATCACTCTTCAAATCACACCAAAACCTCACAATTATAGGTTTTCTCTCTTCTTTCTTGAATTGCAAGTTTCATAGTTTTCAAAGAGGTAGAAAACTCAACCTCCAAACCATTGAAGTTATGGCCAAAGTGATGGTTCTAACATCTCATAAACATCATATGGGATGTGTTTGATCCATTCACACACCCCAAAACACCTCAAATCTCAGAATCACTACCTCACTTCCATATATGCACATAATAAGCCTTATCATGCCAAAATCAATTCCATGCTATTTCTGTCCAAACTAACACTTCCAACACCTCATATATATCACATATGAACTATCCCAACACTCATCATCAATCAAAAACTTCAGAATCACCAAGCTCGATTCATACTTGAAGCAACTGCAGATCGGGTTCCACCAACTGATCCAGATGTTTTCAATCCACTCCAAGCATCCAGACACCTTCCATATGGTCCATTGAAGCTATCCAGATCATCAAACAACTTCTGTAACACCTCTATTGCAGAATTCGAATCCCAGCTTGGCCGTTTTTGAAGGTAAGTGCTATGAACTTCAAACTCATACATACATGCATCATAAATGAAAAATTGAGTTGCTATCTTGTTTCTGCACTATCACTGATCAATAGCCCTCAATCAATTTCACAATTCATCAATTATACACAATTTCAGATTGAATCATAAGATTAGGGTTCTTCGTGTTCATCAGAAAACCAATGATCTTAGAGTGAAAATAAATGCAATTAAATGATACCATTGTGTTCCTCGTCCAAAACCGAGCAAGATAGACTATCTACTTGATCAAAACAATCCAGTTTCAAAGATTTTCAAAAATCAGTTGAAGGTGTGTTCTTGGCGCGTTTTTTGGTTTGAAAAATTCAAATGTTTGTTTTCAAATATAATTAAATGGAAGCGTATCATAAACAAGCTGCACGCGCAGCTCAGTTGGTTATTGTTTTGAGTGGTGAACCTAAGGGCGTGGGTTCAAACCCTGGCAGGACCAAACCATCTTTTTTATCACTATTTTTCTTTCATTTTTTTACAAACTTCATCAATTAATTTAACCATTCAAATCAACTCATTTTTGATTCATTTTTTACACACTTCTTATTTAATATACCTATTTTGACAATATCAAAAAAAATCACAAAAAAAAAGATTTATTTAATATGCTTTTAATTAGGTTTAAAATGATACATTTTTAAGTGTTTTTAAATACTTTAAATATTGTTTTTCATTTAATTTTTAACCTAATCACTTGTAAATATTTTTTGTGATCAAACCCTAATCATTTAGGTCTTGATTGAGTATTAAAACTTGTTTTAACTTAATTAAGTTTGTTTTCTTTCAAATTCAAATCGTTTTAAGACGAGCGATCGCGATTCTTTTTCAAAACGATAAACCACTTCTTTTTGATTAAATCCTTTTGACTAATCAATCAATTTTCAAAACGAAGTGGGGCCTCTCGAATATTAGAGAGTGTAAGTCCCATTTCTTTTCTTTTTGTACAGTTTTCAAAACAATAAAACTTCAAAACAATAAAATTTCTTCAAAACAATTTTCAAATAATTTTCAAATCATTTTCAAAACAACAAAGCTCCAAAGAAACTTCAAACTTTTCAAATATACCATGGGCCTCCATGTAGGTATAAGTCCCAAGCCCTTTTGTACATACCCATTCCAGTACATGAAATTAGGTATTTCATTGTACGCCTTTTGTACATATCTCAATCAATGCGTTTTTAAACTTTGAATAACAAACCAAAAATGAAGGTTTCTTTAAATCTTCCCAAAAATATACCATGGGCCTCCATGTAGGTATAAGTCCCAAGCCCTTTTGTGAAAACCTGTTTACATAGCTTTGAATAAACGCAAGGGGACCTCTCCCCGAGTATAAGTCCCGAGCCCCGTGTATACAAATGGATCATGCTTACAGGTATATTTCCTTCATAAACTCCATTATATACACACACTTTGTCATATATATAATTGTTCATACCTGTTCATGTTTGTTCATACTTGTTCATGTTTGTTCATATGTGTGATATGTGTGCTTGTTCAACTTAGTACAACACTAGGTTCCCCATAGCCTCCTATTGGGCTTCGTGCAAAGAATCTCCACTAGTTTAGGTTAGGACATAGAGTATGGTTTCCCGGTGAAATCGCTCTAAGAGCTCAAACCAACTATACCATGCCTCCCCTTGGGCTTTGTACAAACGAGTGACCCTCCCATAGCCTCCTCTTGGGCTTACAATGCAAGGACCCTCGATTGTCCCTCCCATAGCCTCCTCTTGGGCTTACAATGCAAGGACCCTCGGATAGCCTCCTCTTGGGCTTCGTACAAGGACCCACGGGCTTCTTATAAGCATCCCCAACATCCAAAACAAATACCCTAGGAGATTAGACATTTATCATCTCTATGATAGGAGTATCTCTTCTATATCATCACAACCAATCAATCAATCAAACTTTTTTGCCACAAGGCTGGCTAATCAATCAAACCTTTTTGCCACAAGGCTGGCTAATCAATCAAACTGTTTTACCACCGTACTGGATGATTAATCAAAGTTTTTGTCACAAGGCTGACTTCATTGAAACTTTTGCCACAAGGCTGGCTGATTAATCAAAGTTTTTGTCACAAGGCTGACTTCATTGAAACTTTTGCCACAAGGCTGGTTAAACAACAAAAACATCTTTATCATTCTAAGCGCCATAAGTGGCATGGCCCAGGGCTTATAACGAAAAGATTTTCAAACAAAAACAAACAGATGTATGTGATGATATAGATTAGATACATCGAACATTTAGATGACATTTGTCTCTTATCCTTTGCTTCCACTAGCATAAGTGGGAACTACGATTGCTCTGACTTTCTCAACATCCCTTTGAGAATACGTAGGCACAAGGTCGTATCCTTGGCGAGCAAAACTTCTCTTTCCAACCACTCAAACCTTAGCACCCGTAGACCCCGAGCTACAGATGCTCTGATTCCCTCTAGGGGATATGTATGCAGAGGATCGCGATGATCTTTGCGAGCATAATCAAACAAACACCTTAGGTCCCACCTCTTTCTCACAAGAACCTCCACCATAACAAGAATGGAATAAACATAACAAAGAAACCTATAGAGTACTATAGATACGTTGGGTGCTAATACTTTCCCTTCGTATAACCAACCCTCTTACCCAAAGATCTCTCCCCCACTTTTAGGTTATTGCAGCTTTTTCCCTTTTCCTACTTTGGAAATAATAAAAAGTTTGGTCGAAACAAAGAAAAATCATTTTTTTGAGCACTCGACCCAAAGAAGGCATCAGGTGTCTCATCCCACAAAAAAGAGGAACACAAACGATTTTTCGCCCGCGACAGAAAAATGGCGACTTCACTGGGGACCATCTTTTTATTGTTTCCAAAGAAAGGGTTATTTCTATTTGTTATGTTTTATTTTATTCCTGTTACATGTGTGGTTCCTTGGTTCTGTTACTTGTGTGATTCTGTTACAAGTGATACATTATGGACAAATCCTAACCCGGATTAAGAACACATAAGAATTAGGTGGAGGGTATAGTCATGTATGGCATACAAGGAGTTCAGTCCTTAAAAAGTCAGCATGAGAATCCTTCCGCTCAGTGGAGGTTTCTTGTTTGTAGTATATGTTTAGCAAGTTCAGTTGCGAAGACATTATTGCTTTCATTGAACTGTAGAAGCTGAGTTGGCTGTAGAACCCCAACCCATCCTAGCCTTATTAGGACGTGGTGCAGAAACGATCCAGGTGAAGACTTGGATAGTTGTCATGCGGAGAACCACACTCAGACGAGTTTTTCTTGAGAATATTTCTAGCTCACAAGTTCAGTTGTGCAAGCCGGTAATATCCGAAAGAAAAATGTAGACTCTGACGTATCAGTAGAACATGTTTTGCAGGTGATAAACCCTAGTACTATCCCATGTTTGGTTCTCTGACCTCATGCTCGTGACGCTGGACCGTTGAACTTGTGTGTACCATGTTTGTGTTACCATGTTTGTAGAGTTATGTTTGAATTACCATGTTTGCGCTACCATGTTTGTCGCACCATGTTTGCTTTACCATGTTTGAATATGTGGCATCCACGCACCCATGCATTCATACATTCAAAAAAAATCCATCTTTTCCCATAAAAACATGATTTTTCCAAAAAAAATTTAGAGAATTTTCTTTGCAAACATTATAGGATTAAGTTATGGAAGGGGTAAAAAGGCATACCAAAAAGTACGATTTCAAAATGCCTAATGTGGAAAGGCTGAAAGAGTTAGCATCTTCTGTACAAGATCCTTCTGATTTTAGGAAAAGCCATGGAAAGCTTTTGCCTATCTTGAACACTCATGTTGATGAAGGACTTCTCAAAACTCTGGTTCAGTTTTATGATCCCGTCTACCGGTGTTTTACCTTTCCAGACTATCAGTTGGTACCAACCTTGGAAGAATACGCCGATCTTTTGGGTATTCCTGTGTCTGACAAAATACCTTTCAATGGTTTGGAAGCCATTCCTAAGTCACCAGTCATTGCAGCAAGTATCCACTTGAAGAAATCTGAAATAGAAAGTAATTGGACTACCAAAGGAAACTTTCCGGGTTTAACTTCGCAGTTTCTAATAAAGAAAGCCTTTGATTTCATTGACACTGGTAGCATGATAGCTTTTGAAGCTATACTAGCCTTGCTCATTTATGGGTTGGTTCTGTTTCCCAACGTCAACGACTTTGTTGATATCAACGCCATAAAGATCTTTCTGATTGGAAATCCCGTTCCGACTTTGCTTGGTGACACGTATTTCTCTATCCATCATAGGAATCGCCAAGGCGGTGGAATCATTGTATGTTGTGCACCTCTTTTGCACAAATGGATTGTTTCACACTTACCTAAGTCCCCTATTTTCACGGAAAACCGAGAAGGCTTACGTTGGCCTCGAAGACTTATGTCTCTTGCTAATAATGATATTCATTGGTATACCTTGGCTCGCTGTGGTACAGAAACCATTGATAGTTGTGGAGAGTTCGCCAACGTACCTCTCATTGGCACACAAGGAGGAATTAACTATAATCCGGTCCTAGCCCGACGACAACTCGGGTATGCAAATTCAGTTAAACCAATTGGTCTCACAGTGGAATGCTACTTTTACCGAGAAGGGGAAGATCCTCAAAGGTTGAAGACAAGAATGGTGAGAGCTTGGTACGACGTCCGAAGAAAAGAAAAAGGTGGGGAAAGAAACTGCATTGCTACGAACGCCTACACCTGATGGGTGAAGAAAAGAGCAAAGGAGTTTCAAATGCCTTATGATTATGAAAAACCCATGTTCCCTGTGGTATCTCAACTACCCAACATTCCCATTGACACTACGGAAGAATACCAAGAGATTTTAGCCAAAATGAGGTTAGAAAAAGACGCTTGGGAGGAAAAGTTTCGTAAAACTGATGAGGAAAATAGAAAGTTGAAGAAAAGAGTGAAAGATCACGAAGAAATTCTCTATTATCAAGATGGATGGCTCATGAGTAAAGATGAGAAGATTCGTCAGAAAGACGCCGCGATCAGGAGGTACATTAAAGAAAGCAAGAAAAATCTTGAAGCCTCGACAAGCAACGCTCCGATGCCTGGCGACTGGAAGAATGTTGTTGACAAACTGAGGGCTGAAAAGGCCGAGTTGAAAGCTTACTATGGGAAAGAAATCATGAAGCTCAAGCTGCACAATGCATTTGGTTCTTCGTCTGATGAAGATGTTTAGGATTTGTTTAGATTTTCATTTATCATTTGCTTTTGTAAGGAGCTACGCTCCAATGTTGTAACATTTCCCGTTATTGCAATAAAAGAAAAATGAATAAAAGATTTGTTTGTGTTCCAATGTTTGCAAGGAAATAATCTTTAAAATAATTGGAAAAATCATAAATTTCTTTTTTGCATACATCATTCTGCATATCGAGTCTGTTGTATAGAGTCTCATCTTTTGGATCTTTCTCCATTAGATCGTCAAGCTGTCGCGTCTCAAAGTTTCTCGACCGCGCTCGCAATCAGATCAGAGATACAATACTCGTTCAAGCAGAAGAAGAGTAATGGAACACTCTGAACAAGAGAATATTGAGCTCCGTGGTACAGTGACCACCCTTCAGGAAAAGTTGGAAAGTCTCACTACTCTGGTTGACTCTTTAATGGCCGCACGGAATCAGCCGCCGCCACCCAACAGTCAAGCAACGGTAACATCTGAAGTCACTACTCCAGTTTCTACAGTTGCATTCAGCATTCCATCTTTCTCCATGCCAGAAGGTTGGGGCCCGCCTTTCAGCTTTGGTACAGGTTTCCGCCATAGTTTCTCTGGGGTTCAAACAGCTACAACTGAAGCGCCTGCTGCACAAGGTTCGGCGTTCATTCCGCATTCAGGGGTAACTTTTTCCCAAATCACTATGGCACTTTCTCAACCCACTATGACGGTTCCGACCCCTACGGTTCATGCTGTTCCTTATGATGGCAATGAGATTTATCATGATCAAGGTGATAGCACAAATCCGCGTAACCTTGTGGAAGATCTCCAAGAACAGTTCAACAAGATTCAATTGGAAGTCAAGGCTATTCGTGGCAAAGATTTGTTTGGAAAGAATGCCCAGGAGCTATGTTTGGTTCCCAGTGTACAAATACCTGCTAAGTTCAAGGTCCCTGACTTTGAGAAGTACAAAGGTAGTTCTTGTCCACAAAGTCATCTTGTGATGTATGCCAGAAAAATGTCTACTTATGCAGATAATCATCAGTTGCTTATCCATTACTTTCAAGACAGTTTGACTGGTGTCGCACTGAAGTGGTACACAGGCTTGGATAGCACTAATATTCGAACATTCAATGACCTAGGTGAGGCCTTTGTCCGACAATACAAGTATAACTCGGATATGGCTCCAGACAGAGATCAGCTTCGGTCCATGGCTCAGAAAGACCATGAAGCTTTCAAAGAGTATGCCCAACGATGGAGAGAAACTGCTGCTCAGATTAATCCACCGTTAAAAGAGAAAGAGATGACAAAGATCTTTTTGAATACTCTCAGTCCGTTTTATTATGAACGCATGATTGCTAGTGCTCCAAGTGATTTCACCGAAATGGTAAACATGGGGATGCGTCTAGAAGAAGGAGTCCGAACCGGACGTCTGACTAAAGAAGGTGGATCTTCGAGTGGAACCAAAAAGTTCGGAAGTGGTTTCCCAAAGAAGAAAGAACAAAGTGTTGACATGGTATCCCAAGGAAAGCCAAGAGGAAATATCAATCGTCGACAACAGATTGCTGCTATTGCGCCAGTCGTCAATACAGCACCGAATCCGGGATTTACCCCGCAGTTTCAACAACAACAGCCTCGACCACAGGCTCAGCAGTTTAACAATAATCAGAATCGTGTACAAAGAGCTCCACAGTTTGATCCGATTCCAATGACCTACACAGAATTGTACCCTGCTTTGATTGAAAGAGGTCTTGTTCAAACTAAAGCACCACCACCAGTACCTGAGAAACTCCCATGGTGGTACAAAGCAGAGGTCTCATGCCCTTATCATCAAGGAGCACCTGGCCATGATCTTGAGCATTGCATAGCTTTGAAATATGAAGTTCAGAGGTTGGTTAGATCTAATCTTCTCTCTTTCAGAAATTTGAATCCTAATGTGCAAGCAAATCCACTGCCCAATCATGGAGGGCATGTTGTAAACATGGTGTATGGATGTCCTGGTCCATACCGGGTCTATAATATCAATTACTCAAGAGCCGATTTGGTACAAATGCATGCCACTCTCTGTCGAGGGCAGAATT
Organism: Vicia villosa; assembly: GCF_029867415.1. NCBI lineage: Eukaryota > Viridiplantae > Streptophyta > Magnoliopsida > Fabales > Fabaceae > Vicia > Vicia villosa. The sequence goes on along the minus strand of NW_026705203.1, from coordinate 46,427 downwards.
TTCGCCAGCATCAATATGGTTCCTGTAACATATGTTGTGTAGATCCTCACGGATGTTCAATTGTGAGAAGAGATCTCCAAGTTCTGTTGGATAATGGTACTCTTCAGATCTACCGAAATAGGGATGAAAATGAAGTTAACATGATAGGATGTTATCCGCATGAGCTTTTAGTCTCAGATATCAACTCGGAAATGCCTAAAGTTAACGTCATCGTTCCTCATTTCAACATGCCTGAGCGCATGGAAGTTACTTACAACAAGCCAAAGGTTCCTATTGCTCCTTTGATCATTTGTCTACCTGGACCTGTTCCCTATGACTCTGACAAGGCAGTTCCATACAACTACAATGCGACAATGATAAAGGATGGACAAGAAGTTCCTTTACCAACCCTTTCATCTGTCGTGAACATCGCTGATGTAAGTCGAGTAACAAGAAGTGGACGTGTGTATACTCCACTACCTCCAAAGCAGCCTGTTCCTCCTACAACCGGACAAAATTCTATCAATACACCAGTGGGGAATCCTGAGGAAACTCCTGTCAGTAATACAAACACTGATGTTGGTCAGTCCAGTGGAACCAATGTCAATTCTGACTTTGACGAAATTTTGAAGCTTATCAAAAGAAGTGAATACAAGATTGTGGATCAGCTTATGCAGACTCCTTCAAAAATCTCAATACTTTCATTGTTGTTGAATTCAGAAGCCCACAGGGAAGCCCTGATGAAGGTCTTAGATCAAGCTTTTGTAGACCATGATGTGACTGTTGACCATTTTGATGGGATAATAGCCAACATAACAGCTTGTAACAATTTAAGCTTCTGTGATGAAGAACTCCCCGAGGAGGGTAAAAATCACAATCTTGCTTTGCACATTTCTATGAACTGTCAGTCAGACTCTTTGTCCAATGTGTTGGTAGACACCGGATCTTCCTTGAATGTGATGCCAAAGACGACTCTTGCTCGCTTGTCTTACCAAGGAATGCCTATGAAGTTCAGTGGTGTAGTTGTCAAAGCATTTGATGGATCGCGAAAATCTGTTATCGGTGAAGTCAACCTTCCCATGACAATTGGTCCGCATACATTTCAAATCATCTTCCAGGTCATGGACATTCAAGCTGCTTATAGCTGTCTGTTGGGACGACCATGGATTCATGAAGCAGGGGCAGTAACTTCTACGCTCCATCAGAAGTTAAAATTTGTAACAAATGGAAAATTGGTAACAATAAGTGGAGAACAAGCCTTAATGGTGAGTCATTTATCCAATTTCTCTTTCATTGGTGCTGATGATGTGGAAGGAACTCCGTTCCAAGGTCTCTCTTTAGAAGACGAATCTTCCAAAAAGAAAGCATCAATCTCTTCTTACAAAGAGGCGGTAAAAGTAGTGAAAGATGGAACTACCACTGGCTGGGGGCAAGTTGTGATCCCTACTAGGAATGAAACTAGAGCAGGACTCGGATGTTCACCAACATTCTCAAACTGCACCAAGAAGGATGAAACCCTTCGTCCGATCAAAGAAACGTTCCATAGTGGAGGGTTCCTTAACCCAATTCCTCAAGAGGTCAATGTCCTTATCGAAGAATGCATCGAAGAAGGTCTACCCGATACTGAAGAAGAATGGAAATGTTATCTCAATGACTCGGGATACATATCTCAGGAAGAACCATATCCTCCTTCAGAGAAATCCAAAGGCAATGAAACTGAGCCTGTTCCTGCAGAAATATGGGATACCTTGGGACAACCAAGTGGAAAATTTGATTATATGGTGAAATATACTGCACCTGAAAGTTACAAGATTGCGATTGAAGATATCCAACCAACTGGATGGGGAGATTCCTTTGAATATAATAGTCAACCAGAAGAGGCTTATCAGCCCTGTCAATTTTCTCAGCAGCCTGAAATTACTGAAGATTTCGGCTTCAATGCATCTGCCAAGGTTTACAATCCTGAAGATGGTTATCATCACATAAATGCCATTTTTGAAGATGAAGGGGAAAATGGTCCCGCAACTGACTCAGAAAGTGTCGCTGACAATGAGTCTCTTCATCCTAAAGACTGGGAAATACATCCTGAAAATTCTGAAGATTGTGACTCATCATATGCTCTTCAAGAAGTAGAAGAAGACCGTTTCAACTCTACAAAGAACAAGGTTGACAAACCAGGACCTTCAAATCCTGCTCGACCCGCGGTCAATGTCAATACTGAAGATAATTCTGAGGAGAATTTTCCTGAATACATAATACACAGAGGAGTTCGTTGCTACTGGAAGGCTGTCGACGTTCCGAATGTTGTTCGCCGCTCAAAGTAATCACCTCGCTGTTATTTTGACCTCCTGCCTTGCCCAAAGCAGAGAGATGTTTTATAGGGCTTTGCTTTTAAATGTTCCGCCCAAATAACTTTGTGTATAGGGCTTTGTTTTAAAAGTTTCCCTCTTTGTCCTGCCCAAGACAAATGAGTTTGTGTTTAGGGCTTTGTTTCAAAGATGAATCATAAATAAAGTGTCATTTTGAATTCCCTACATTATGTGTTTTATTTTTGCTTTTTTCTGGAAATGGTAATCCTAAAAAACCAAAATAAAATAAAAAAAACTTTTTCAAAAAAAAATCTGCATACACTCTTGCATTCATAAATTTTCTGAAATAAATATAAATCACATGTGCAGATTTACTATTGATAAACCCATTGAATGCAATAACCCTATGCCCTCTCCCAACTTTGAGTTTCCTGTGTTCGAAGCCGAAGAAGAGGAAGAAGAGGAGATCCCAGACGAGATCTCTCGATTACTTAAGCACGAGGAAAGAACCATTCTGCCTCACAAAGAGCCTTTAGAAAAGATCAACTTGGGTTCTGAAGAAGACAAAAAAGAAGTGACCATTGGATCGCTGCTTGACGCTGATATCAAGAGTAAGTTGACAGACCTTCTCAAAGAATATGTTGACGTGTTTGCCTGGTCCTACCAAGACATGCCTGGGTTGGATACCAATATTGTTCAGCATTACTTGCCATTGAAGCCAGAATGTCCGCCAGTCAAGCAGAAATTGCGAAGGACTCACCCTGATATGGCTAACAAGATCAAAGTGGAAGTTCAGAAACAGCTCGACGCAGATTTTCTTGTCACCTCTGAGTATCCTCAATGGTTGGCCAACATAGTGCCAGTTCCGAAGAAAGATGGAAAAGTCAGAATGTGTGTCGACTACCGCGACTTGAACAAGGCCAGTCCAAAAGATGACTTTCCATTACCTCATATTGACATACTGGTTGATAACACCGCTAAGTTCAACGTCTTCTCTTTCATGGACGGGTTCTCCGGTTATAATCAGATTAAGATGGCTCCTGAAGACATGGAGAAGACATCTTTCATCACCCCATGGGGTACCTTTTGCTACAAAGTGATGCCGTTTGGATTAAAGAATGCAGGCGCAACTTACCAAAGGGCAATGACTACTCTCTTTCATGACATGATGCATAAAGAAATTGAAGTTTATGTGGACGACATGATAGCCAAGTCCAGCACAGAAGAAGAACATATTGAATACCTTTTGAAGTTGTTTCAACGACTAAGGAAATATCAGCTTCGCTTGAATCCTAACAAATGTACTTTTGGGGTTAGATCTGGAAAACTCTTGGGTTTCATTGTCAGCCAAAGAGGAATTGAAGTAGATCCCGACAAAGTCAGAGCTATTCAAGAGATGCCTGCACCAAAAACTGAAAAGCAAGTAAGAGGATTTCTTGGACGATTAAACTATATCTCCAGATTTATCTCTCAAATGACTGCTACTTGTGGGCCAATTTTCAAGCTTCTCCGCAAAGATCAAGGGGTTGTATGGACTGAAGATTGCCAGAAAGCGTTTGACAGTATCAAGGAATACCTGTTAGAACTACCAATATTGATTCCTCCAGTTGAAGGAAGACCATTAATCATGTACCTTACTGTGTTGGAAGAATCCATGGGCTGTATGCTTGGACAGCAAGATGAGACCGGTAAGAAGGAGCATGCCATCTATTACTTGAGTAAGAAATTCACAGACTGTGAGTCTCGTTACTCCATGCTCGAAAAAACATGTTGTGCTTTGGCTTGGGCTTCAAAATGTCTCCGCCAATACATGATCAACAATACTACTTGGTTAATCTCCAAAATGGATCCGATCAAGTATGTCTTTGAAAAGCCTGCCTTAACAGGAAGGATTGCCCGATGGCAAATGCTGTTATCCGAATATGACATTGAATACCGTGCTCAAAAAGCGGTCAAAGGAAGCATTCTCGCCAATCACTTGGCGCATCAACCAATCAATGAATATCAATCTCTCAAGTTTGACTTTCCTGATGAAGATGTCTTGTACTTGAAGATGAAAGATTGTGATGAACCGTTACCTGAAGAAGGTCCTGAGCCTGGATCAAGATGGGGCCTAATTTTTGATGGAGCAGTAAACGCTTTTGGCAATGGAATTGGGGCAATCATCATCACTCCCAAGGGTACTCATATCCCGTTCTCCGCCAGACTGCTATTTGATTGCACCAATAACATCGCAGAATATGAAGCTTGTATCATGGGTCTCGAAGAAGCCATTGACTTAAGGATCAAGATCCTGGACATATATGGAGATTCAGCCCTTGTGATCAACCAAATCAAAGACAAGTGGGAAACTTACCACTCTGGTTTGATTCCTTACAGAGATTATGCAAGACGTCTGTTGACTTTCTTCAACAAGGTTGAATTGCATCATATACCTCGAGATCAGAATCGAATGGCAGACGCCTTGGCTACTCTATCTTCCATGTTCAAAGTCAGTCATTGGAACGATGTGCCTAAAGTCAGAATCACGCGCCTTGAAAGGCCCGCCTATGTATTTGCAACTGAAGCAGTCATCGATGATAAACCGTGGTTCCACGACATCAAACGCTTCCTTCAAACTCAAGAGTACCCGCTTGGGGCATCAAGCAAAGATAAGAAAACTCTAAGGAGACTTTCTGGCAGTTTCTTCCTGAACGGAGATGTGCTATACAAAAGAAATTTCGACATGGTTTTGCTCAGATGCGTGGACAGACACGAAGCAGACATGTTAATGCATGAAGTGCATGAAGGATCCTTTGGAACTCATTCAAACGGGCATGCAATGTCCAAAAAGATCTTAAGAGCAGGATACTATTGGTTGACAATGGAATCAGACTGTTACAAACACGCGAAGAGATGTCACAAGTGCCAGATCTATGCAGATAAGATCCATGTGCCACCGACTATACTCAACGTTCTCTCATCTCCATGGCCTTTCTCCATGTGGGGTATCGACATGATTGGAATGATCGAACCGAAAGCTTCAAACGGTCATCGTTTCATCTTGGTAGCTATTGATTACTTCACCAAATGGGTCGAAGCAGCATCTTACGCCAATGTTACAAGACAAGTGGTTGTGAGGTTTATCAAGAATAACATCATTTGCCGATATGGTGTTCCCGGCAAGATCATTACTGATAATGGTTCAAATTTGAACAACAAGATGATGAAAGAACTGTGTGAGGAATTCAAGATTGAGCATCATAACTCTTCTCCTTACAGACCGAAAATGAATGGCGCTGTCGAAGCCGCCAACAAGAACATTAAGAAGATCGTCCAGAAAATGGTCGTCACTTACAAAGACTGGCATGAAATGCTGCCATTTGCTTTACATGGGTACCGTACTTCAGTGCGTACTTCAACAGGGGCAACTCCCTTTTCTCTAGTATACGGCATGGAAGCTGTGCTCCCCGTAGAAGTTGAAATCCCATCAATGAGAGTCCTCATGGAGACTAAGTTATCAGAGGCTGAATGGTGCCAAAGCAGATACGATCAGTTGAACTTAATCGAAGAAAAACGTATGACTGCTCTATGCCATGGACAGTTATACCAAGCAAGGATGAAACAAGCCTTCAACAAAAAGGTTCGACCTCGTGAATTTCAAGAAGGCGACCTCGTGCTTAAAAAGATCTTGTCTTTTCAACCAGATTCCAGGGGCAAATGGTCTCCTAATTACGAAGGCCCGTATGTTGTCAAAAGAACATTTTCTGGCGGCGCCATGACTCTTGCAACCATGGATGGTGATGAACTACCGCATCCTGTGAATGCTGATGCAGTCAAGAAATACTTTGTCTAAAAAAATACAAAAGAACAGCTCGGTAAGTCGAAAACCCGCAAAGGGCGACTTAGGCAAAAATGAGCGTCTCGGTGGACTGAAAACCTGAAAGGGCGGTCCAGGCAAAAATTAGAGACAATAAACAGAAAAAAATTCATCCTGGTAGATTGAAAACCTGAAAGGGCAATCTAGGCAAAAATTAGGGATTCATGACAAAGTAACTGCATCAGTCCATACTTCGTCACCTGAGGAGTCTTTCTCATCAAAGGATCTTCAATCAAATCATCGCCAATCTGAAGCGACAAGCACAGTTGGAACTCAAAGTTGTTAGGGGGAATAGTGGTTATTGCTTTCAATGTAGCCTTTTCCGCATAATTACCATTTCCAACTTTTGTAAATACTCTATGGAATCACGCCTTTAGCTGATTACCATCCTATTAAATAAATTTGAGCCTTGTGCCCATTTATTTGCAATCTTTAATTTCTTTTAGCTTTCAAAATGACGCTTTAATTGTGTTATTCACTTTTGAAACAAAAAAAGAAAAAAAAAGTTTTAAATGAATTTACTTTTCTTTTTCAAAATAAAAGCGAAATTTTCCTTTGAGTTGTGAACAACGGAAGGAACATCAGCAGTCGTCTCCATAGGATGAACAAAGGGATTCTCCCTGAAAAATTGTTGAGACAACGGTATTCTTGTCCCAGAAAAGAATTCTTGAAGCAATTATCCCTCGAGGTAAAGAAGCTCTTCTATCCCCAGTGAAGAAGTTCTTCTATCCCCAGTGAAGAAGGTCTTTTATCCCCAGTGAAGAAGATTTTCCATCTCCAGTGAGGAGGTTTTTCCATCTCAAAAGATGATCATCTTCCCCAGAGAAGTTTAAAGCACGCAACACCATTCATCACCTGTGTTATCTACACCGTGTTGAAGAACATTAACCAAGTATCTGGTTGTATTGCGACGTCGGTCCTTCTCCAGTATATACTTCATTGTCTGTCAGTATTGTCAGTATGCATGCTACATTCATGACATTCATCATTCATACATATTTGCATCATTTATGCATTCTTGCATTTTTCAATAATCGCTTGTTCAGGATATATCTATCCCAAAAAAAAAAAAAAAAAAAGAAGAAAAAGAGAAGAAACAAAAATGGGCGTGTCATCTCTCCAGTAGGTCGTCACCCATAAGCAAAAAGAACATATTCTTTCTCCAGTTCCCCACTGAGATCATTCCTCGTGGAAGAAGGTTTCTTTAGTTTTCTCCTCTCAAAACAAAGGAAGAAATCCCCAGTCGAGTTCACTTCTCATTGGGTACAAAGTCTTGTTTGACTGTCTCTTTCCAATTCATTCTTGGTTAGAACCTTGTCTTTACCAAAAATTCAAATTCCGATTCTCAAACAGAGTCGTGAAAAATAGAACAATAAACGATAGCCTCATCATCCGAGCAGCTTATGTCTCTTCCAAAAGACTTTTCCTCTCTAGGAAATCAATCATGAAGACCATTTGACAATCAGGGCCTTATTACTGTTCACAAGGCTGAATAACCAGTAATTGCCCTAGCAAAGTCTCCAAGATCATTTTATCACTCGGCTAATAATTGATCAAGTCTTCAAAACCACTATCACAAGGCTGGTAGTCGGTAACCTTTTGTTCTGGTTATATTATTAAACATGTCTATCACAAGGCTGATAGTCGGTAATATTAACCAAACCTTTGAAACTCTTTTTACCTTGTCAAGTCTATCACCATGCTGATAGTCGGTAATACGGTTTCACACCTTTCACCTTCGCATTATTAAACAAGTCTATCCCCATGTTGATAGTCGATAATGTCGATAGGTAAGCTTTTCTTACAAAGCTATCATTCCCCGGTGAAGCATACACTTGCTTTCCCGAAAAGACAAAACGGATTCTCTTCCTAAAACGGATTGAGACATCCTTCCCAATCTCTTTTCCCCAGTGGAGTCAATTCTTGATATTCCCTCGGTAAAGACATCCTTGTATCATTCGCAATTTTGGTATCTTAGGTCCAAAATTCGCGTCTTCTGATATTTAAGTCTCTTCCACCCTATCAAAACGAAGATTTTCAATCTTCATGTCTCAGGTTGAAGAAACTTAAATAGGGGCATCTGTCATACCCCAATTTTTGACCTAAGATACCACCTCATATCATTGCATATGCATCATTTGCATCTCTGACAAAATTGCATAGCTTGTGTTTGCTACTTGTGACTCAGCAGGATTTAACCTGGAAATCACTCATCAGTACAAGTAACAATCAATTAGGGTTTTGTTCTCCCTTCATCTCAAGTGAATCATCTTCATCAATAATCAACATTTGGTCCTCAGAGATTCATTTCAACAAAGGCTTTGAATCAACCAGATTGGGGTTTTGACTGAAGATAGCACATACTCTTGACTTTTGCTCAGAATTTGACCTAATGACTTGGGACATGACCTCAAAGACCCCAAGTGCATCATTTTGACCTAATCCATTGGCTCATAACATCTCCTACACAAGGATTGATCAACAGTGAAATTTCAAGTCATCAGAATTAGGGTTTTGAACTATCAGGGACTGAAATCAGGGATCACATTTGGGAAACCCTAAAAATCCCCAGGGAGTCAATCAAAGACCTCAATCATCTTCAAATAATCCCTATGACAATATCCAATGGAAATTACATCTCAATTCAAGATCCACAGTCATCAATTTCATCAGGTCGACAATTAGGGTTTTTGACCTAATTCACTAAATCATTGACTTTTTAATCAGGACATGGTGCCACAACTCAAACCATGGCTCAATATCCTCTAATGCTTCAATATGATCCATTCATACCATTCATATGGTGAGGATAGCCTGTTTCATTTGAAATCTCCAGAAACGCGATTCGTCTGAAAAAGTCAACTGTACAAGATCACCATTGACTTTTGGGGAATTTTGGTCAACCATGACTTTTGAAGTTTTGAATCATCAATATATGATATATGAAGTCATTTGATCAAGAAAAATCAAGAAAATCAATCAAGAATCAAAAAGTCAAAAGTTTGACTTTCATACTTAGAAAATTTTCTAAGTGTTTTTCAATGGTTCTTTCCAAACTTTGGAAGGGAATAACTCAAAATTTCACCTACAAACTGAAAAAAACTTCCAACATGAAATTTGTAGATTTTGATCCAATGAACAACTTTGACACATATAATTTTTTTCCATAAGATCAACCATTTAAGAGATATGGAGCTTCAAAGTTGGTATCTTTTGAAAATTTCACTTAAAACTTCATTTTCTTCAAAGTTCATGGATCTTTTTCACCCACTTCCTTAAGGATCTTGAAGAAACTTTCAACTAGGGTTTTGAAGTGTGTAATATGAGCTTTCCAAAATGTCCAAGAGCATGAAAAAATATGGAGTGTAGCTATGGTTTTGAATTATGCATTTAGTGATCACTTTCACTTGAATTTTCACCATTTTTCACTAAGTTTCAAGACTACATGACCTATAATCCAAGCAATGATGCATAGAAGCAATAATTGAGAGATATTTTCTGATTAGAAGATCAGAATGGAAGAGGATAAGAAGCTAGAGTTTTAACCATGGTTTGGTCACTTTAACCATTTTGCATTAAATGTAAAAGATTCCTTTTTATCTCTTAAGCCAAATCACCAATTCTTGATCAACTTGCAAAGGTCTGAGTTCAGAACTCTTGGCCTATAAATAGAGATGCAAATCACTCTTCAAATCACACCAAAACCTCACAATTATAGGTTTTCTCTCTTCTTTCTTGAATTGCAAGTTTCATAGTTTTCAAAGAGGTAGAAAACTCAACCTCCAAACCATTGAAGTTATGGCCAAAGTGATGGTTCTAACATCTCATAAACATCATATGGGATGTGTTTGATCCATTCACACACCCCAAAACACCTCAAATCTCAGAATCACTACCTCACTTCCATATATGCACATAATAAGCCTTATCATGCCAAAATCAATTCCATGCTATTTCTGTCCAAACTAACACTTCCAACACCTCATATATATCACATATGAACTATCCCAACACTCATCATCAATCAAAAACTTCAGAATCACCAAGCTCGATTCATACTTGAAGCAACTGCAGATCGGGTTCCACCAACTGATCCAGATGTTTTCAATCCACTCCAAGCATCCAGACACCTTCCATATGGTCCATTGAAGCTATCCAGATCATCAAACAACTTCTGTAACACCTCTATTGCAGAATTCGAATCCCAGCTTGGCCGTTTTTGAAGGTAAGTGCTATGAACTTCAAACTCATACATACATGCATCATAAATGAAAAATTGAGTTGCTATCTTGTTTCTGCACTATCACTGATCAATAGCCCTCAATCAATTTCACAATTCATCAATTATACACAATTTCAGATTGAATCATAAGATTAGGGTTCTTCGTGTTCATCAGAAAACCAATGATCTTAGAGTGAAAATAAATGCAATTAAATGATACCATTGTGTTCCTCGTCCAAAACCGAGCAAGATAGACTATCTACTTGATCAAAACAATCCAGTTTCAAAGATTTTCAAAAATCAGTTGAAGGTGTGTTCTTGGCGCGTTTTTTGGTTTGAAAAATTCAAATGTTTGTTTTCAAATATAATTAAATGGAAGCGTATCATAAACAAGCTGCACGCGCAGCTCAGTTGGTTATTGTTTTGAGTGGTGAACCTAAGGGCGTGGGTTCAAACCCTGGCAGGACCAAACCATCTTTTTTTATCACTATTTTTCTTTCATTTTTTTACAAACTTCATCAATTAATTTAACCATTCAAATCAACTCATTTTTGATTCATTTTTTACACACTTCTTATTTAATATACCTATTTTGACAATATCAAAAAAAATCACAAAAAAAAGATTTATTTAATATGCTTTTAATTAGATTTAAAATGATACATTTTTAAGTGTTTTTAAATACTTTAAATATTGTTTTTCATTTAATTTTTAACCTAATCACTTGTAAATATTTTTTGTGATCAAACCCTAATCATTTAGGTCTTGATTGAGTATTAAAACTTGTTTTAACTTAATTAAGTTTGTTTTCTTTCAAATTCAAATCGTTTTAAGACGAGCGATCGCGATTCTTTTTCAAAACGATAAACCACTTCTTTTTGATTAAATCCTTTTGACTAATCAATCAATTTTCAAAACGAAGTGGGGCCTCTCGAATATTAGAGAGTGTAAGTCCCATTTCTTTTCTTTTTGTACAGTTTTCAAAACAATAAAACTTCAAAACAATAAAATTTCTTCAAAACAATTTTCAAATCATTTTCAAAACAACAAAGCTCCAAAGAAACTTCAAACTTTTCAAATATACCATGGGCCTCCATGTAGGTATAAGTCCCAAGCCCTTTTGTACATACCCATTCCAGTACATGAAATTAGGTATTTCATTGTACGCCTTTTGTACATATCTCAATCAATGCGTTTTTAAACTTTGAATAACAAACCAAAAATGAAGGTTTCTTTAAATCTTCCCAAAAATATACCATGGGCCTCCATTTAGGTATAAGTCCCAAGCCCTTTTGTGAAAACCTGTTTACATAGCTTTGAATAAACGCAAGGGGACCTCTCCCCGAGTATAAGTCCCGAGCCCCGTGTATACAAATGGATCATGCTTACAGGTATATCTCCTTCATAAACTCCATTATATACACACACTTTGTCATATATATAATTGTTCATACCTGTTCATGTTTGTTCATACTTGTTCATGTTTGTTCATATGTGTGATATGTGTGCTTGTTCAACTTAGTACAACACTAGGTTCCCCATAGCCTCCTATTGGGCTTCGTGCAAAGAATCTCCACTAGTTTAGGTTAGGACATAGAGTATGGTTTCCCGGTGAAATCGCTCTAAGAGCTCAAACCAACTATACCATGCCTCCCCTTGGGCTTTGTACAAACGAGTGACCCTCCCATAGCCTCCTCTTGGGCTTACAATGCAAGGACCCTCGATTGTCCCTCCCATAGCCTCCTCTTGGGCTTACAATGCAAGGACCCTCGGATAGCCTCCTCTTGGGCTTCGTACAAGGACCCACGGGCTTCTTATAAGCATCCCCAACATCCAAAACAAATACCCTAGGAGATTAGACATTTATCATCTCTATGATAGGAGTATCTCTTCTATATCATCACAACCAATCAATCAATCAAACTTTTTTGCCACAAGGCTGGCTAATCAATCAAACCTTTTTGCCACAAGGCTGGCTAATCAATCAAACTGTTTTACCACCGTACTGGATGATTAATCAAAGTTTTTGTCACAAGGCTGACTTCATTGAAACTTTTGCCACAAGGCTGGCTGATTAATCAAAGTTTTTGTCACAAGGCTGACTTCATTGAAACTTTTGCCACAAGGCTGGTTAAACAACAAAAACATCTTTATCATTCTAAGCGCCATAAGTGGCATGGCCCAAGGCTTATAATGAAAAGATTTTCAAACAAAAACAAACAGATGTATGTGATGATATAGATTAGATACATCGAACATTTAGATGACATTTGTCTCTTATCCTTTGCTTCCACTAGCATAAGTGGGAACTACGATTGCTCTGACTTTCTCAACATCCCTTTGAGAATACGTAGGCACAAGGTCGTATCCTTGGCGAGCAAAACTTCTCTTTCCAACCACTCAAACCTTAGCACCCGTAGACCCCGAGATACAGATGCTCTGATTCCCTCTAGGGGATATGTATGCAGAGGATCGCGATGATCTTTGCGAGCATAATCAAACAAACACCTTAGGTCCCACCTCTTTCTCACAAGAACCTCCACCATAACAAGAATGGAATAAACATAACAAAGAAACCTATAGAGTACTATAGATACGTTGGGTGCTAATACCTTCCCTTCGTATAACCAACCCTCTTACCCAAAGATCTCTCCCCCACTTTTAGGTTATTGCAGCTTTTTCCCTTTTCCTACTTTGGAAATAATAAAAAGTTTGGTCGAAACAAAGAAAAATCATTTTTTTGAGCACTCGAGCCCAAAGAAGGCATCAGGTGTCTCATCCCACAAAAAAGAGGAACACAAACGATTTTTCTCCCGCGACAGACATATTTTGTATAAGATTCATCAAAAGACACATGTACTGACTCTTCTACTATAAGTAATCTCTTATTATATACCCGATATGCTTTGCTAGATTGTGAGTAACCAAGGAATATGCCCTCATCAGCTTTAGCATCGAATTTACCAAGATTATCCTTACCATTGTTCAAGACAAAACACTTGCAACCGAATACATGGAGATGAGATACATTTGGTTTTCTACCTTTTAGTAATTCATAGGGAGTTTTGTTCAGTATAGGACGTATTATTATCCTATTCAAAACATAACATGCGGTGCTAATCGCGTCAGCCCAGAAATACTTGGGTAGATTACCCTCATTCAGCATTGTTCTTGCCAGCTCCTCTAGAACCCGATTTTTACGTTCAACCACTCCGTTTTGTTGAGGTGTTCTAGGAGCTGAAAAGTTATGCTCAATTCCATGTTTATCACAGTATTTTTCAAAAAGATAGTTTTCAAACTCTCCACCGTGATCACTTCGAATTGCAACTATTTTGTTGTTCATTTTATTTTGACATAGTCTTGCAAATTGTGTGAAAGCTGGAAAAGTTTGATCCTTACTAGGTAGAAAGATTGTCCAACAAAATCTAGAGTAATCATCGACAATGACAAAACCATAGGTGTTTCCACCTATGCTTTTAGTCCTTGAAGGGCCAAAGAGATCCATGTGAAGTAGTTCAAGAGGGCGTGATGTTGAAACCACGTTTTTTGATTTAAAAGAGATTTTTGTTTGCTTTCCCTTTTGACAAGCATCACATAGATGATCTTTTGAAAACTTCATTTTAGGTAAGCCGATTACTAAATCTTTTGTAACAACTTTATTTAGTAAGTCAAAATTTATGTGGGCGAGACGTCTATGCCAAAGCCATGAGTCTTCGCCTAGAGCAATTAGACACTTGGTACTAGACTTAGATACCTCATCCAAGTTTAGCATGTAGATGTTGTTTACTCTTAAGCCCTTAAACATAATGTCTCTTTTCTTAGTATGTTCTATTGTGCAGCCAGAATTTGTAAACATTACTTTAAAATCTTTGTCACACAATTGACTTATACTTAAAAGATTATATTTAAGACCTTCTACTAGCAGCACATCAGTTATAGTAGTGGTAGAAGGGTTACCTACACTTCCTTTACCAAGTATGGCTCCCCGATTGTTATCTCCATAGGTGACATACCCCTTTTTCTTTACTTGAAACTCAACGAAAAGAGATAGGTCTCCAGTCATGTGTCTTGAACATCCGCTATCAAGGAACCACAACCTTTCGGCAATGTCAAGACACTTTTCCTGCAAGATTGATTTAGAGAGGGAGGTCCCCAATTTTCATTGGGTCCTTGGTAGTGAGTACATAATTTGTTGCACTTGGGCAACCATTGAAATACTCCTTTAGGAACTAAAATCCTCCTAAATTTGCATTTTTCAATGGTATGACCCTTTTTGCAACAATAGTGACAGGTAATATGATGAGAATATGTTGTTTTGCTAGTTGATACTTTTGGTACAAAAGTGTATTTACTATATAAAGGAGTATACGATCTTTTGAACTTATTTGGATCAACCGCAAAAGTCACTTTTGGTTGTAGAGCCTTGTCTAACTTGGCTTTTAGATCTCTTACTTCTTTTTGCCAAATGTGACATGTCTCACAACCAAACCATGATGTAGGATCTATTTCAACTTTATCCTTTTGAATGTCTAGCATAGATTGTTTTAAAGCTTCCATATCCTTTTCGGTTTTCTCAACTTTTGATTCAAGATATGAAAAGATTTTCTTATTTGAGGCCAAAAGTTTGAAAGCTTTAATTGCATCTCTATGTAATTCTTCAAAAGCAAGTTTTAGTTGAGAATGAGATACCTTATCTACGAGTTCAGGTTTAGGATGACTTACAGCTTTCTTTTTCTTGTGTTGATTAGGCTCTCTTAGATTTGTTATGACCTTTGCTTTGGTTCTTCTCTTTTTCCTTCTTAAGGTATGGACAATCCGGTTTGTAGTGACCGGCTTTCCCACAATTAAAGCAAGGGCCTTTGATTTTTCCTTTGTTGTTGTCATCTTGTTTGAACTTGTTTGATTGCTTTCTATAGTTGATCAAGCCTTTGTCAGAATGTTTTGCTCCATTTTTCTTTAGATATTTGTTGTATCTTCGCACAAACAGTCCCATTTCCTCATCATCGGAGTCTTCGTCATCACTTGTATCACTATCCTCTAGCTCTTGTCTTGAGGTCTTGGAGCTTGAAGCTTTTAGAGCTATTGACTTCTTCTCTACCTCTTTCTCCATGTTCTTTTCTTTCTTTGCTCTTTTCTCATGCATGTCAAGGCATTTAAGATGTTGTTCATGTTCCTCTAGTTTACCAAAGAGAGTGGTAATGTCTAAGGTGTTTAGATCATTTGCTTCCTTTATTGCTGTAACCTTGGGTTGCCATTCCCTGTTCAAACATCTTAAGATTTTGTTAGTAGCAACTGCATTGGAAACAGGTCTATCAAGAGAATTTAACCGATTTTTCAGGTGAACGAATCTCTTCTGCATGTTTTCGATGGATTCACCATCTTCCATGTGGAAGAGTTCGAACTCTTAAGTTAACGTATTGATCCTAGCTAGTTTGACATCATCCGTTCCCTCGTGGGAAACTTGCAATGTGTCCCACATAGCTTTAGCGGATCTACAATGGGAAACGCGATAGTATTCATCAACTCCTAGAGCTGAGATTAGAATGTTTCTCGCTTTCCAATCGTATGCATATCTCTTTTCATCTTCAGCATCCCAAGTATTTTCTGGTTTTGGAACAACTGCACCAGCTGCATTTGTCATGGTGATCTGAAAGGGACCATTGACAATAGTTGTCCAGATGTTCCTATCAATTGCATTGATGTGGACACACATACAATCCTTCCAATAGCCATAGTTTTCACCGTTGAAAACTGGAGCTCTATTGTGAGCCCCTTTAGGTCCGGAAGCCATCTTTCCAATAAGTGTTTCACGTAGCACGGAATAAACCAGAGCTCTTGATGCCACTTGTTAGACGCTGGCCTTAGGATCTAGAGGGGGGTGAATAGATCTTAAACAGTTTTGCGGAATTAATTGAACTTTAAGCGGAAGTGATTCTGAATCGACTCGCGTCTATTCCAAACCACTATTGAAACGATTGTATATGTGTTAAAACCACTAACCAGCTTGAGATAAACGATAAGAGAATACACTATAGAATCAATACGTCGCTCTATTGAAAATCAATTAACTTCTTATATGATGAACGACGTTTGCAATGCAGTAATAGTGAAAGAAGCAAAAACACAAACACTTGGTGATAATGATCAAATTGATGGTGATTCAATGTGTGATGGATTATGATGTTTATATAAGTTCTTAATTCACAATCTTTACACTCGAATCGTTGATCAATTTGCTATTATAACCAAATATGAACAGAACGTAAATGAAAAGGTAAAAGCGACAAGAACACGATATTTGTTTAGGCAGTTCGTCGATCGTCCTCGCTACGACTACGTCTGCCCCCAATTCCAAACTGAAATTGGGAAATCTTTCATTAATGTTGAAAGCAGTTTATACAAAGAAGATAACAAAGCGATAAACCATAAACCAATTATGTCGATCCTTTGAATCTTCTTCCCCCTTAATCTTGAGTCAGATCAAGGTGATCCAAGAGCTTCACTTGATCCCTTTTCTACAGTGTCTTGAATTGCCTTGAACCCTTGTTCTTCAATCTTCACACTCAGATGGATCCTCAATGAAACCTCTTGATAAAAACCCCCAAGAAACACCTATCTTGGACGACAAAACCCTCGGATTTTATTCACCAAAAACCCCACAAATCTTCACCCACTAGGAATCTTCAATTCCGTTCCATGGATGTTATCGAACTCGATCACTAACCCTCAACACAAGAATGATTATGTGTAATTGTGTTGGAGATGACGAAGAACGAAGATGAGAAGCCTTTGTGTATCTTTCAGTCGTTGGTGTTGTTTTCAATAATTGAACCTTGGACAATATATATGAGAGCTAATCAGTTGGAGCAGAGAAAAACAGAATTTTTGGCATTCTTGATCAGTTAGGTCGACCTCTTGTGGTGCTTAGGTCGACCTAACAGAGCTGCATATTCTTTTTGATCAGATAGGTCGACCTCTTGTGGTGCTTAGGTCGACCTAACAGAGCTGCATATCCTTTGGATGTTATTTGTTCCCAGTTAGGTCGACCTGTTAAAGGAGTAGGTCGACCAGAATCCACTTCTGATGCGTTTTGGGGACATTTCCTCAGATTAGGTCGACCTAGTTGATGTGTGGGTCGACCTAGCAGAAGTGTATGAGATTTTCTCCATTTTAGGTCGACCTGGGTTGACAGTAGGTCGACCTAACTGCTGCTTTTCTGCATTCTTCTTGTTTTGCTTGTGTTGAGTCGACCTATATGCATAATAGGTCGACCTGCTCTGTCATAAGTGACCAATGCTTGCTTTTCTTTTGAGTTCTTCTGCTTGTGCCTTGTTGCTTGTATGCTTGTTGAGTTTGCCATGAATCAAAAACATCTTTGTGAGTGTGATCTTGTATTCACAAAAAGTCTTTCAGGAACAATCTAAAAAACGCGCTGAACGAGTGGTCCCGACTAAGCACACCTTGGATACTTTCAAAGGACATCTTCATATAGATCTTGAGCACGTTCGCGTCTTGACTCCAATACCTGAAGGTTGGGGTTTAGACAATCCTTCAACTAACTTTTCCTTCTTCATTGAAATACTAATTCATGTTTTGTTCACAGCTGTTACTCGAAAGAGAAATATCAAAGAAGCCCTTGTGCAGAAGGGTTCTGGAGCTTCGAGGAACACCAAGGCAAGTGGTAGTGATTCTGCCACCACTGGCAAGAGACCCACGGTACATACATACTTTATATTCTAACTTGTGAAATTTTATGAATATTAATCACTTGGTTTTAATATGTATTTCAGAGCACGAAACCTCCAGCTCCTCCTCGTACTAGACAAGCGATAAAGAAAAGACAGAAAGCTGCCACTCCTTCAACCAAAGAAAGGGGATATGGGAATTTGAAGCTCACTTCGTCAAGTGATAAGGTATCTTCTAATGGATCACCCTTACAGGCTGCTAGTACTATCCCCATTGTAGAGAGCCACAACTCAAGCCCAGATAATATTCCAACCAAGGTATTTGGATTTCACAACATAATCATCTTTTCAAATTTTAATTCTAATGATTAAGTTCACATCTTACCTCATGAATGTAGGATGATGCGGGCACAACTACTTCTGATCTCAAAACTTCAAGTCTAAACATTAATCTTGACAATCTTCGAGGTAAATGTCTGCCTTTTCAAATGTCAGATGAATTTCTTGCAAACTTTTCGTTTTGATCAATTCTAACTGCCCATCACAGGTGTTTCTCGACACAAATCTCTTTTGCTCTCTCCAGTTCTCGAAGACACTCAGCCCCTTGCAACCATCATTCCAACTGTGCCTGTTGAAGAAAGCCATTCAAATGATGATTCTCCACCTACTCATCAAGATGAAAATGTGGGGGAAAATCCTCAATGTTCGGATAGTGGAAATGCAGCCGGACAACCAACTGGCAGCGAAGATACTATATCTGAGAAAGATGGTACAGAGGAAACTTCCAAACTGCCTACACCTGGTTCTCATGAAACTTCGACCTTCGGAACTGTAGTCACACCTGTGACTACTTGGAAGCAAACCTCCGCAATGCTTACTTCTTCAGAACTGGAGCAACTCAAGAAAACTGATCCCGTAAGCTTCCTCAAGACCATGATGAGTGTTAATAGCATTTCGCCCATTGGGCTTGGAATTTCATCTAATGTCCTGGCAGACACTGGCGACAAGGATGATGTTCCCAATCTCCTTCGTCAAATAAGAGAAAAGTTCTTTGAAACCAACCTCGTTGAAGCTCTAAGCAAAGATTCCACCAAATGTTATAGTCTAAACAATCTTTTGAAGAAAGTGGATTTACTTCTGGTCTCATAGGAAGTCTCAGAAGTGATTGTTTTACTGGGTTCTCTGATTGAGCAACTCCAATCTAATCTTCTTCGAACAAAATATTGACGAACAACTCACAACAAAGGTGATTTCTCATAGTTCTTCATGGAAAGCTGCTAACGATGCAACAAAAAATGCTGACGCCCTTAAGCTTGAGCGTTCGAAGAACCAGCAAGAATATGAAGATTGTGAAGCGAATATCAAATCCTGGAAACAAGAAATTGAGCTCCTCGAAGAGAAGATAAAGCACGCCCAATCTCGTCAGGTAGCAATCCAACAAACTAATCAGGATGAATTGACTGAAGTGGCGAAGTTAGGGATTCGACACTTCGAGACGGCACAGAAGCTAGTGCTAGAGATCGAAGAACTGAAAAGACAACAGGCATTAATCGAACGTCATATATCTTTATGGGAAACTCAGTATTCGAAGATGAAAGACAACCTTCCCAAGGATTTTAATTAACCATTTTGGACCTTGTACTATCTTTTTGTATTTCGTACTTAGTTCTTTCCTTTCTTTATTCTGTAATCAGACTTTTCCAGGAATGTATAAGTAACTTTGTCTTTCCATCTCCCATATATCCGTTTCTGTAATTGTCACGAGTAGTATTTTAACAATTCCTAAAAATTGCCAAAATTATTTTTATTATAATAATGACTTTAATAATGCCCCCACGTGAAATGATTACTCTTTGCAGCCTCTCAAGCCTAGACTTGACGTTTCCACTCCCCTAGCCGTAACCATCATTAAATGATGACATCACTTTTCTAAAACGTCTATTTGAGACGTGTGTGTATAAGTTTTTTAAAATGATTACACTTAAACTTCCAAGGCGGGAAACGGCAGAGGCCATAACTTCTCTTGGGGATACCAAACACAGTCCAATCAACACTTAAGAAATAAAATATTCTTTTATGGCCAACATATTCTATATAAGGCCTAGCATTTTCCTCATTCTTTCACCAAACTCTTAACAAAATTTTCTTTCTTCTCCTTGCACTCTTCAAATACAGAACTTGATAAAACCTCTTGCTCTCTTCCTCACAATGGCGCAACCTTTAACTCATGCTACCATCAGGTCCTGCATCAAAAAAGAATTCAACCTCTCTGAGGAGGAGTTCGATGACAACCGCATCAACATCGGTGTACTCTTTGCTGACCAACACCTCCAGTTTTGCCAGGAAATCCTGGAGGGGTCCATTTACCCTAACATGTTGGCAGATTTCTGGATGTTTGCGTCCCTGCGCATAGATCCAGAAGGAAGACCACCATAGTATCTCAGGTTCGAAGGGCTCACATTGCCATTACTCCCTTAACCATCTCTGAACTGCTGAGGTGTGAAAATTTTGGAAAAGCTTTTGATGATACCACTGAAGGATAGAAAAACACTTAGAAATGGGGGGTTTGAATAAGTGTAGTCTTAAAACTTCGAACAATAAAAACAAATTGCACAGTTATTTTTATCCTGGTTCGTTGTTAACTAAACTACTCCAGTCCACCCCCACGGAGTGATTTACCTCACCTGAGGATTTAATCCACTAATCGCAACAGATTACAATGGTTTTCCACTTAGCCCACGACTAAATCTTCTAGAGTATCCTGATCACAACCTGATCACTCTAGGAACAAATGCTTAGACACAAGCTAAGACTTTCTTAGAGTATCCTGACCACCCCGTGATCACTCTAATTACAACTGCTTAGACACAAGCTATGACTTCCTAGAGTATCCTGATCAACACTTGATCACTCTAGTTACTTACAAATTAATGTAATCAATTCTAAGAGTATTACAATGCTTCTGAAAAGCTATAATCACAACAGTGATATTTCTCTTAACGTTTAAGCTTAATCTCATTAATATATTACAACAGCAATGTAGTGAGCTTTGATGAAGATGAAGTTTCTGAGCTTTGAATTGAATAGCGTTTCAACAAGTTTTTCAGAATAAGTTTGTTCAGGATTGTCAACCTTGCTTCTCATCAGAACTTCATATTTATAGGCACTTGAGAAGATGACCGTTGGGAGCATTTAATGCTTTGCGTGTTCCGTACAGCATTGCATTTAATGTTTCACGCTTTTGTCAACTACCTCGAGCCTTGTTCACGCTGTGTCTACTGACGTTGCCTTTAATAGCTTCCAACGTTCCTTTTGTCAGTTAGCGTAGCCTGCCACCTGTACTTTCTTCTGATCTGATGTTTATGTATACAACGTTTGAATATCATCAGAGTCAAACAGCTTGGTGCATAGCATCTTCTTGTCTTCTGACCTTGAAGTGCTTCTGAGCGTGATACCATGAGAGCTTCAGTGCTTCTGCTTCTGATCTCAAGTTCTTCTGATGCTTCCATAGACCCATGTTCTGCTTCTGCCTTGACCATCTTCTGATGTCTTGCCAGACCATGTTCTGATGTTGCATGCTGAACCTTCTGAGACAAAGCTTCTGAGCGCTGATTTGTGCATACTCTTTATATATTTCCTGAAAGGGAAATTGCAATGTATTAGAGTACCACATTATCTCACACAAAATTCATATCCTTGTTATCATCAAAACTAAGAATATTGATCAGAACAAATCTTGTTCTAACAACCACCATTAGCATGACTACCTCTGATGTCCTGAGGTCCCTCATGGCTAATGATCCTTTTAGCGCTGAACTCATTAGAGTTTGGCACCGACTCTTAGTGGGCAACTTTCGTCCACGAAACCATGATCAAGACAACATCATGGTGGAAGATTTGGAGTTCATACTCTATGCTCTCCGAGGGAGGCAAATCAACTTTCCACTAATGATCTTCAAGCAGCTTGTCGAAGCTGTTGCTATGACCTCTTCTCGTCAAGGCGCAGTAACCTGTCTTCTTTATGGAAGGTTGTTGTCTTACATGTTTCGGAGAAAGGGCATAGTAAGAAGAATGCGTAGGTCTGGATCTCTAGACCTCTTCGAAGCAGAAAGCCTGTCCCTACTATCTTTGGAAGGTATAGACCAAAGGATCAACTAAAGGGTGCTTTGTTTGAGGCTTTGATGGAGGTGTTATAGGCCTTAGTTTTTATTATCCGAAATCTTTTGAATGCCTCTTTTTGATAACTTTAGTATGCTTTTATTTCTGTAGCCCTTTTGTTAGTGGAAACATAATCTTTTCCAAAAATGAAATGTATTCTTCCAATCTTAATGAAATGTATTTTGATATTGCTTTGTCTTCTTACTTTATTTACCACATATCTTGTTTGAAACATGAAGCCATTTTGGTGCTTGTTCAACCATTTTGGCCTACGTAGCATCCTTTGAATATCTACGTTTTTGCAATTTTAACTTCGTGCATGCTTGGTTTGTATCTTTTCAGATACTTCCCGTTTACCCTTAAGATCCTGCGATCTTCTGCCAACTCTTCTATCTCATAAGCGTTATTTGAGAACACTTTTAAGATTCGAAAGGGTCCTTCCCAGTGTGGGGACCATTTACCTAATGCTTGATTCTTTCGATCTATAGGTAAAATAACTTTCCAAACTAAGTCATTACTAATAAATGTTTTACCTTTCACCTTTTTATTGTATGATCTGGACACCCTTTCTTTTTCTCTTTTTATCATCTCCAACGCCCGAAGTCTGTCTTCGTCCAAATCTACTAATTCATTCATCATTAATTCCCAATACGTGTTTGGAGGAATTTCTTCCTGTCTTTGGATCCGGACTGATTGCAAATATATCTCGACTGGAAGCACTGCATCGTGTCCGAACGTCAATTGGAAGGGTGTAGTGTTTGTAGGTTCTTTTGGCGATGTTCGACAAGCCCATAGTGCTTGGTCCAAAGTTTTATGCCAACTTTTGGGTTTTTTCCCTACGTGTTTCTTTATGAGACCAATTATTATCTTATTTGCTGCTTCAACTTGTCCATTTGCCTGAGCGTAGTAAGGTGTAGAGGTAAACAACTTGAACCCTATTTCTTTGGCGAAATCTTGCATCTTTCGCCCAGTAAACATTGATCCTTGATATGTGGTTATACTTTCTGGGATTCCAAATCTGTATATAATGTGTCTTTGAATAAACTCAATCACAGCCTCCCGATCCACATTCGCAAGTGGTATCGCTTTGACCCATTTTGTGAAGTAGTCTATTCCTACCAAGATATATCTTTGACCTTTAGAAGACTTGTGGTGAATTTCTCCGATTAAGTCTAATTCCCAACCTCTGAAAGGCCATGGCTTTATTATTGAACTTAATTCATTTGCAGGAGCATGTTGAATACCTGCATGTTCTTGACATTCTTGACATCCTTTTGCGAATTCTATGCAATCTTTTAACATAGGAGGCCAATACATTCCGTATCGAAACAAAAGCCATTTCATTTTGTGCCCCGCTTGGTGTGCACCACATGCTCCGCTATGTACATTTAAGAGAGCCAAATATGCTTCCGCTTCACCCAGACACTTTAGTAAAACTCCTTCAGGAGTTTTCTTAAACAATTCATTTCCCATTAAGAAGTATGATAAGGCTCGATACTTTACCTTTCTATCCGTGTCTGTCGAAGGATCTTTTAAATAGTTCACAATTGGACTCCTCCAATCCGTGTCTGCTAAAGAGTCTATATTCAAAACTTCAAACTCCTCTGTGTTGGAAAAACCTAATTGTGAGTTCTCCAGATCACTTGGGGAGAGTTTGGTGGCCATTGCTTTGCCTCTTACTTCGATCAATTCTTCTAGTTTTTCTTTTGATACCCCGTATCCTGAAGCTAATTGTGCCAAATCATTCACTTCTTGATTATTCAACCTTGAAACGTGATTTAAATCCACGTACTCGAATTTTTTAAGCAGCCTATTTGCTATGACCAAATACATGATCAAATTTTCTTTCATACATTTGTATTCTTTTGTCAATTATTTAATTACTAGTTCAGAGTCTCCTCTAATTTCGACTCTAGTTGCCTCAATTCTAACAAAGCTTCAAGTCCAGCAATCAGTGCTTCGTATTCAGCTTCGTTGTTGGAGCATAAGGGACCTTCAATCTTGTACTTGAGCTTTGTTGGAATTCCTTCAGGAGAAAATATTAGTATTCCAACGCCGGTTCCCTCTTTATGGGTTGAACCTTCGAAGTACAGCTTCCAAGGCTTCAATTCTACATATTGTTGAGGGTTCTCAACCACTGCATGGTCAACAATGAAATCTGATACGATCTGACCTTTCATTGCTTTAAGGGGTTGAAATATCAAATAATACTCAGTAAGGGCCAACGCCCACTTGCCAATTCGACTATGCAATATTGGTTTTGATAGCATGTGTTTAATAACATCACAATGAGACGAAACATAAACATCAACTGGCTTTATATAATACTTGAGTTTGATACAAGAGAAATATAGACAAAGGCAGAGTTTTTCTATTGCGCTATACCTAGTCTTTGCATCATTGAGTACTCTACTTAAGTAATAAATGGCTCTTTCGATGCCCTTGTCGTCTTCTTGAGCTAAGATGCTACCTATTATATTATCTGACGCTGAGATATATAGGCGCATGTGTTTCTTCCCATTTGGGGGAGATAATATTGGTGGATGCATCAAGTATTGCTTGATCTTTTCGAAAGCTTCTTAATGTTCAGCACGTCATTCAAACCTTCCTTGCTTGAGTCGAAGTAAGGGAGAAAAAGCTTGCGTACGTCCACTCAAGTTAGAGATGAATCTTCTCAAGAAGTTTATCTTTCCCAGTAAAGACTGTAGTTCTTTCTTCGTGGATGGAGGCTTTGTTTCCATAATAGCCTTTGTTTTATTTTGATTAATTTCTATTCCCTTTTTGTGGACTACGAAGCCCAGGAAATCTCCAGCCTGCACAAAGAAAGCACATTTAAGGGGATTCATCTTTAAGCCATGTTTTCTCATTCTCTCGAATGATTGGCTCGGATGCTCAAGATGACTGTTACTTGAAACAGATTTTACAACAATGTCATCTATGTATACTTGCATGAAAGTTTCTATAAAATCATGGAATATGGAATTCATTGCTCTCTGATAAGTTGCCCTAGCATTTTTCAGACCAAAAGGCATTACAACCCATTCGTAGGTGCCTATGGCCCCTGGGCAACGAAAAGCTGTTTTGGACACATCTTCTTCTGCAATGAAGATTTGGTTATACCCAGAATATCCATCCAACATACTTAGATATTCGAAGCCTGCGCCTAAATCTACTAACATTTTTGCCACAGGCATGGGATATTCATCCTTAGGCGTTGTTGCACTAAGATCACGAAAATCTATGCACACTCTTAATGAACCATTCTTTTTAATAACCGGCACAATATTAGCAATCCATTCAACATACCTTGTAGTTCTGATGAACTTGCATCGTAGAAGTCTTTCGACCTCCGCTTTGATCTTCGAATGAGTTTCTGGTGCGAACCTCCTAGGAGTTTGCTTGATGGGCTTTTTCCCTTCCTTTATGGGCAGCTTTAGTTCGACCAAATCTCGCCCCAAACCAGGCATCTCATCGTAATCCCATGCAAAGAAATCTTTGTTTTCTTTCAACAACGCGATGACTCTTGACTTCAACGTTGGCTCTAATTTTGTACTAACGTATGTTACCCTCTTCTGGTCTCCGTCTCCAAGATTTACTTCTTCGAGCGGATCTTGGGCTAACATCTTTATATTTGACGCCATTGGGTCTTTCTCGAATCCCAAGGGTTCTTCATCGTAGATTGCGTCCAGCCTTTGACTCATCTCTTCTCTTGAGATATTTTCGACTTAAACTGTGTCTTCAGGGAGTTGAGGGATCGAATCTACTCCAGAATCCATTGTTTCAGCTTCTTTTTGAACTGTCTCGATTGTCATGTTTGATAATTTGGCTTCAAGAGCCGTCTTTCTTTTTTTCTCGGCTATGTAAGCCGAAATCCTTTCGAAGAAAGATGTTTCAGACATCATCAACGTCGTCATCCCAGCCTGTTGGGCGTATTGTTGGCAAATGCTCCATTGGTGTTGTATCTTCTGGACTGTCCCTTATCTCTCTATTCCATTGGAATCCATTTGGGTGTAAAGACAAATAGTATAAAGCATTCTTGTTCGGAGTGTATATATCTTCAGCAGCATGGCAAGGTCCTATATTCACTAAATTCCTGTCGAAACTGGTTTTATTGACTTGATTAACTTCGGCCATGTAGTAACTCTGACCTCCTTCAATGTTTTCTACTATGCCATTTTCCCTCCAAATGGTTAATCTTTGATGCATTGTCGAAGGCACTGCAGCAACTCCATGGATCCACTCTCTTCCAAGAAATAGATTGTAATTCGCTTTTGCTGGTATCACCATGAACATCGTTGGCCTTGTGACCGAACCCACAGTTAAATTCACTTGAATGACTCCTAAAGTTTGCCCTATCTTGCCTTCATAGTTAGGAAAAACCATGTTATGTGGTCTTATATCAGTATCGAACATACCAATTCTCTTCAACATATATTGGGGAATTAGGTTCACTGCTGCCCCCCCATCTACTAGGACTTTGTTAATGCCAACAGTTTCAATTTTAGCCCTTATGTAGAGTGGTTTTAGATGGTTTCTCATACCTTCATCAGGCCTTTCGAAGAAAGCATTCTGTTCTTCGACTGCCCCGTTGTTTAGCACATAATAACACACAGGTTTGTGTCTTGCCATCTCTTCCACATCAGCTTCCTCACAATCTCCAGCTTCTGTTTCTTGATTAAACTCATGAGGGAGTACTGACACAACATTGCAATTTAGGTTTATAAATGACACCCCGTCTGAGTCGAAATCATTTGTCATCCTATCGTCTTCTTTTCAAGGGCTGGAATACATCTTTTCTTCTTCTTTCTCATTTTCAGAATCGAACAACTTGCGTTCCAGTGGAGGCTTACTTGTCCTTGCCCCCTACGTTGGGATTTGGTTGCTACTAGACTCTCCAATCTCCCTTGGTTTGTATTCCCTTTGGGCCTTCTTCATCCTCTGGTGCCTTCTCCATTGGGATCTAGACATAGGATTTTTGCCTTTGTAGTTTTCCAACCTATATATCTCTCTATTGGAGGTCTAGAATTGCTTCCTATATGCCATTGCAGTTCTTCCTCCTTGGTCCCAACTTCGCCGTTTGTTGGTTCTGGAACCAGCTTGCATCCATCTATCCTTGGGTATGTCTGCAGGGACTTTGAATGTGACCCTTCGAGCTCTAGGATGTGGGCTGTCAGGCCTTTTCGATGGGGTCCAGTTATTAAACACATACAGGTTGGGACGAAGTCCCTGAGTTTCTCGACCCATGTAGAAATACACCCTTTCAAATGATCGTGCTAGTATTTCGTCATAGACTGCTCCACATCTAGGGCATAATGCAACTTCAGTGTTTTCTTTGTGGCATCTGAACAAGAATCCTACTAAGCTTTCTTCAGGCCTTGGGTATACTTTCAGCAATAGGTTTCCTCCTCTCCAGGGATGCTCCATTCTTTCTCGTAGGGCCCTCTCGAAATTGGCTTGAACCCTTCGATTCAGCATAACTGAACACCTTGGGCACATCAGCATTTTTCCACCATTTTTCTCATGACAATTCCAGAGATAATCCTTCAGACTCTCCCCTCTTGGTGGGATTTCAATGTTTCCTTTCTCCCTTATTAGCCATTTTTCTAGTTCTTCTATTTCAGATAAAGGCCGTCTGACATTGACCATGTTTACAACTGCCGGAGGAGCTTCAGAAATCCGTATCTGCTGAAGTTTCGCCGTGAGGTCTTCAGTGGCCTCACTAGTTTTCCCTTTCAGATCTTCAGTCATCTCAGCATCGAAGGATTCTTCAACATCAGTATTGAAGACTGTATTGTCATTTAGGCTCTCAGTAGCCTGATTTCCAGTTGAAATTATCTCCGATTCAGCGACATCAATTTCAGATACTTCTACCATGTTGACGTCAAGTGGTTCACACAGGTTAGTGTTGTCGCACGCTCGCGAAAAATGAACAGAGTCGCCACCAATATATTTATCCCATAAGGGAAAGGGATACCGGATAACCTACAAAGGAAGGAACAAGGTCTTGCGACCAGAGAATCAAGGTACGGGAGTCGGTTACGCAAGGGGAAGGTATTAGCACCCCTCGCGCCCATCGTACTCGATGGTATCCACCTATGTTTGTTTCTATCTAAAGGGTGTGTACTATGTCTAAATGTGAAATGAATGCAAAATGTAGGGAAAAGAAAGAATTGTACTCGCACGGGCCCTACCCCGCTGCCTACGTATCCTTTTCAGGAATCAGAGTTACCGTAGCTCGGCTTACGATTTTCTGTTTGTTTTTGTGTTTTTTAGTTGGGCGGCATTAACGCTCACGCTCTTGCATAAGGGACAGCCTAGGATGCAATGGAGCGGAGATAACGGTGCCCTTAAGAAAAGAAAAAAGAGATTGGTTTGTGTTTTTTAGGGTAATTCCATGATGACGAGAACCTACTACAAGGCTTCGCATCACTTCCTTACTTTGTTTTAAATCTGACCATTTATTAGTGTTTTAAGTGTTTTTGGTTGGTGTTTTTTAAGGGAATTTGATTTGTGACTTAGATCATACCAAAAAGAGTTTTGTTTTGCATATTTAGAGAACGCACATCGAGGCCTACGCCACAATCGTTTCTCTAAATAACGGTTAAGAAATACATCGAGGCTTCACACCTCAATCATTTCTTCTCCGCTAAGTAAAGGAAATACAAAAAGAAGTTTTTTATGAATATTTAGAGAATGCACATCGAGGCCTACGCCACAATCGTTTCTCTAAATAACGGTTAAGAAATACATCGAGGCTTCACACCTCAATCATTTCTTCTCCGCTAAGTAGAAAAGAACATACATCGGGGCCTACGCCCCAATCATTTCTTTCCTACTATGAAATATAGTAACGGTATGATCCTTGTCGGCATTTTATTAAGTGTTTTAAAAGTTGAAAAGGAAAAGAGAATGCAATAGGGAACTATATCTAAATTCTAGTCTAAGTTGTCTATACAAGTCTAAATCCTAATGTTAACATGGGGTAGATTCTATAAGAAGCATACAAGTGGTATTAACAACATAGGCCAAAAATATGGCCAAAAACAAGTAATAAAGTCACACAACAATTATACAAAAATAACAGGGAACTATTACAAAACGGTTCAAGCATTAGTACGAAAATGAAACTAAAAATACTACTATTTTTCATGAGTTTTTGAAGTGGGAAAGACTATGACTAAAATCTAACAATTAATTCTAAACAAAACACCTAAAATCTATTTAGAAAATTGATGAATTTTATTATGTTTTTATCACCTAAAAGGAATATAAAAAAAATTATGTAAAAACTAAATCTACACATGAAACAAATGGAGTCAGGGGGGTTTATGTTGAATTCAATGGTGCTTAAAGCGATTCTGGGCGCTGGCCTTATACGGGGGCCCAACTGGTTTCTTGTTTCAGCTTGGTTAGCAACAAAAAGATAAAGGTATTATGGGCTCAAGGGCGTACACGAATAGCATTAGCCCAAAGAGCATTTTGTGTTTGATCCATATTGTTTTTCCTCATCAGATTTTACATTCCAATTAACTCTAAATATCAGACTTATTCACATTAAAACCTAATTAAACCTTCATTAACAACAATTAATCTAGATCTTATGTTTATCAGTCAAGTTAATTCACCTTTATTCAATTAAAAACTATAGACTAAAAATTTTAATTCAATTAACTATAGAAAAAGAATATTAGAAAGGGGGAGAATTAGGGTTACGTGTTTTGTGGCCTTTGGAATCAAATCTCCTTCTTCCTTCGGACCAAACGGCAGCGACGACCCTCTTCTCCGATTCAAATTTCACTCGGCCACCCCCGGAGAACGACACCTTCTCACGTCTTGTCCTCACCCTCTTCGTCCGTCTCAGTCTCTCTCAATCCCGCACTATCGTAAACTAACCCCAATCAACCACCTCACTCTCGCTAGTCTTCCTCTCACACTCTCCATCGATTCGAACCTTTCCCTCTCCGATTTTGGATTTCTCTTTCTTCTGCGAACTCAGCGAGGAGCCTCTTGCGACGTTGTTGTTGCTCTTGCATGGTATTTCAGAAGACACCGAAGATTGAAGGTTCGTTGATAGAAAGATGAACGATGTGTTGCTATAGAGTTCAAGCTGTTGATGATTAGAGATTATGATGAAGGATGTGGCGAAGATGATGATTGAATTGTATGAGATTGATGATGCGTTGAAGAGTGATTGAAGATGATGCTGAGAAAGATGAAGAGCGGTTGTTGAATGGCGACGGCGAATATTGACGATTTGCAGCAATGATGTGAGGATGAAGCGGTGAATTCTGCAGGTTTTGAGAAGAATCTTATTATAGAGATTTGAAGATTGGGGAAGGTTCTGAATTTGAGGAGGTTTGAAGATTATCGAGGGCACGGTGGTGGTGAAGAAGTGAAGAGATTGAAGAAGATGAATTGAAGAATGATGAAGATAGGAGAAGAATCGAGAGAGCTTTTTCTGTGAATGAAGATGATATATATATCAGGTTGGTTCACTTCCTCTCTCCCTTTCTGTTGTTCTGTTACTTCTGTTGGGATAGTTAGAATGGTAACTGTTGTTTGAAAATTCTGTTAGAGGTTATTGGTGAGGTGTGAGGGTAGGTTGTTATGAGGTTAAGGGTGAGATTGAGAGGTTAGAGAGTTTGTTACTTCTGTTTCAAAACGGTTTTTCTGTTATGAGGGGGAGAGTTAGTTACATTCAGTTTTTCTGTTATACCAGTTAGGAGGTTTGAAGTTTGTTAGTAGGTTAATAAAAACTGTTAGTTGAAGGTAAAAGCAGTTAGAAGGTGCTGGGAAATCTGTTAGATGTTATTTGTGAAATTAAAGAATAAGAGGGGAAGTTATATGAGTGAGGAAAGTTTGCTGTTTGCTGGTTGGTAACCTCTGACTCAGTTAGTTAGGTTTTTAAAAAGTTAATTGGAGAGTAGGACTGTTAGTAGTTAGGAAATAGGTTGACATGGTTAGTTATGCTAAAAATTAGTTGTTGTTACATTGTGGCTGTTAGTGATTGTTCTGACTTTTCTGTTCTGTTAACCTCAGGCATCCCAAAAGGGAATTCAAGTACAAGAAGGCCGTTGTCGACACACTTTGAGCTGCCATCTCATGTTGAACCAGCCATTTCAAACTGATAGCTCACAGACTGCAGGATTGGCGCCCAAATTCCTCGGTGTACCTTTTCGGAATGAAAGTTTTCTCCAGCCTTGAATGGAACTGATAGCTCACAGGATGGCAACTGCACCTTTTCTCTAAGTGTTTGAGTGAATTTTGGATGATGAAGCTTGACTATTTATGGTAGTGAACTTGAACCTTTATGCTGTTTTTATTTCTATTTTTTGTTGAGCTGATAAGTCCTCGGGAGCTACTAACTCATGGCATTTGAATCTAACTGCCGGCTGAATCATTGTTGATGTTACTTCTGGTGTTATGTTGCTGATTTGAATGTTTGGAATTGAACTGTTATTGATTGTTAGAACTGGTTCAATTAGCAAATGGTGGATCTGTTTTGGTATTGCACTTGTTTTTTTGTCCAGATGAAAGGCTGAGATTAAGTCGACACGAGGGTAGTTATTTTTGTTACCACTCTTTCCACCGATTTCTCTTTTCTGTTATGATGTGAAGCTGCTGAATTGTGTATGTATTGTGACTGGTTATGCTGTTTTTCAACATGCAGGCAGCAGGTTGCTTCAATGAATGGGATCATAAGGTGTGCTTATGGTCATAAAGCTTGAAGATCGAAATAGCAAAATCGGAAGTGTATCTAGAATAGGATTAGGATATTTTCTTTGTAGTTTTTGATGTGAATGTCTCAGTGTAATGATTTGGAATTGATTTTGTGTAATTGTGGATGAACCTTGGATGTCGTAATGATAATGGGAATTGAAAGATTGTATAGATCAAATGAATTTGGACCTTAGTAAAGGGACTTGAAATGGATGTATAGACACTCGACTTTTGTATTGACTTATATCTCAACCAAATACAGATGAAGTTTTACTTCTATTCTTTCCAAATTTGGATTTCTCTTCATGCTTCAATATCTACTATGAGTATAGAGTCTTTCAAATGAAATTACCCATATCCCATCTTGAATGAGGAGATCCACATGACTTAGTTAGCAAAAGTCAACCTTCCTAGGTCGACTTGTAGACTAAGTGTCAATTTATGCCGAGTGGGATTATCTTTAGATCTCTTTCCTTTTTCTGAATTCAAGTGATCAATCGTCCTTTATTTTTATCAATGCTTGACATCAAAAGAATTTGCACTTTAATCTTTAAATTGACCATTAACCCAATATCTTGTCATAAAAGAGACAAAATCCGAACCGTGACTTGTACTTTTAGGCCGGAATTCTAATTAGGAAACCCTTATTCAAATGACCCAGGAAATAAACCTTAGACCAAGCAATAAGTCGTCTAATCAAATGCCTTTCAGAAGACCTGTATAGATCACCATCTTGATTAAATGTCAGACATCTTTTAAGGAAATAAACACTCTTTTGCCAAGACAATATGAAACTCCAGCTTGCTTCACGACCCTTAATCCCATGCTTTTAGATGTGTTATTTAATGAATGAATGCAAAGCCATGCAAATGCCCTAATGGAGGTATGTAGGTGAAATGCGAAGCTAAGGTCAGTTAGAAATTAAAGGGTAGGACAAATTTGGGGTATGACAGCTGCCCCTATTTAATCGTCTTAAACCCGAAGGTGAGATTGGCGCTAGCCTTTCGAACATTCGAGGTAGAAGAAGATTAAATATCCAAGTACCAGAAATTTGTCCTAAAGAGAAGTTGGTGTGATTGTTGTCCTTACTTCTTAGTGTGTGCGCTAGTGTTCTTTTTTTTTTTTTTTTTTTTGATATCTGCTGGGGAAAGAGAAATGTTTTTCTTGATGGAAATATTTACAGTGAGTAATTGAAAGAAGGGTGATAGCTTGTAACGTGGTATCGGTGCCGACACGGGGTTTTCAAAGAGAATGGTTGTATGAAACAATGACCGAAAGGAAAAAGATCTCGTACGATCTATGACTCAACATCGACTCGACATCAGGAGAGGATCTCGTACGATCTTCAGGACTGAAAGAATATACGATCTATGACTCAACATCGACTCAACATCGGGAGGAGACCTAAGCATGATCTTCAGGACTGAAAGAATAAGATCTTTTACGATCTATGACTCAACATCGACTCAATCATCAGGAGAAGACCTAAGCATGATCTTCAGGACTGAAAGAATAGGATCTTTTACGATCTATGACTCAACATCGACTCGACATCAGGAAAGGATCTCGTACGATCTTCAGGACTGAAAGAATAAGATCTCTTACGATCTATGACTCAACATCGACTCGACATCAGGAGAAGACCTAAGCATGATCTTCAGGACTGAAAGAATAAGATCTTTTACGATCTATGACTCAACATCGACTCGACATCAGGAAAGGATCTCGTACGATCTTCAGGACTGAAAGAATAAGATCTCTTACGATCTATGACTCAACATCGACTCAACATCAGGAGAAGACCTAAGCATTATCTTCAGGACTGAAAGAATAAGATCTCTTACGATCTATGACTCAACATCGACTCAACATCAGGAGAAGACCTAAGCATGATCTTCAGGATTGAAAGAATAAGATCTCTTACGATCTATGACTCAACATCGACTCGACATCAGGAAAGGATCTCGTACGATCTTCAGGACTGAAAGAATAAGATCTCTTACGATCTATGACTCAACATCGACTCAACATCAGGACAAAAGAAGACATTGTGTCAGACACTCATCAGAGATTGAAGATACCTCGCCTCGGCACCGAGGTTGGAAGAGATTTGAAATGTAGTATCAGATGTCAATCAGAATTTGTAAGGACAACTTTTTGTGTGGGGATGTATTATTGTCTTGACTGGGTGCGGATTTGTATTATCTGGCTTATGCTTTGTTATGCATGTTTGAATTTTTCTATGGCGTAATGATCCGCTTTGACGGATATGCTACGCTTTTGAGGATGCGATGTTATATGCAGTGAACACTATATGCAGAATGCCAAATAAAGGCATTAATGAGGTAAACACCAGGGAGAATCCCCTTAGTGTTAAGGACCATGTGGAGGTGCCAATAGATATTGGACTTTGATTTGTAAGATGCACCTTCTTTGACTTGAAGAATAATTTCTGACTTCTCACCATGTGCCACTGCTTGGAGTATTTTCAGCCTGAGGAGATTCCCTCGATTCACCATGTTGGGAATGAGAAATCCAGATAAGGAGCCTTGATTAGGGAAGTAGGACAACTCCTAGGAGAAATAAACTCCTATGCTTGAGGAATGGAACAAACTCTCGGGAGAAATAAACTCCATGCTTGGGGGGAGACCAAGATTCTAGGAGAAATAAACTCCTATGATTAGGGAGAGGACATTAAAATTCAGAAGATCGTGCTCCAAGTTTCATGACCCATGAAGGAAACTGCCCCAGTGGGTCCTTGGAGAGATTTGTCGAATCTCGACGTAACTGCCCCAGAACGGTTGAATTCATGAGAGATTCCTCGACTTGATTGCCCCAGATTGACCAAAGCTTGAAGAGATTTATCGACATGATTGCCCCAGATATACTGAATTTGAGAGGTCCAACCTCGATTCAATTGCCCCTGATTAGGTACATCTGACTAGAATCCTCAAGCTTTCCTTGTTTTGATGCCAAACAAACATGGATACAACTTTACCACGCCCAACAAAGTCTTCAAACTCTTCCCCTCAGGGTAATCAAAGGAAGCATTAACTGTTCATGCCCCACGGAGTTTTTTTAAATAACTTGCCCCTTGATGGTCAACATTTGAAATGATTTAGCTTTTACTCCTCAGAGTTCTCAAGTCTCTTGTATTTTGACATGATCAAGTTGCACACTGATTCTCATCCTTGAAAATTTCCTTGATGTTAAGCACATATTTCGTATGCAAAAGAATGTTAATTCTAAGAATGATAATTCTAATGCAAAGCCTATGTTAGTCTTGAAGTTGTAAAAACTTTTTTGTGAAATGAGGTTGCGACCTCTTGTGACCGAATCGCTAGTTGACGCAACCTCGACTTTTGTATGTGAAAGATAAAGCAAACATACGATACCAACATGGATATGAGTTCCGCTTCATTGGGAGTCAGTTAAACGCTATCTCATCGGAGTGCACTTTCAAAATAAACCCTACTTCAATTAGGACTTTTAAGGGTTGTAATTTGGCCGGGTTCACGGTTTTTAGAAAACAAAGGATTTTTAGGCTCAAAATTATTTGTACCCACCCCCTTCGTGATGTTCTTCATTCCTATGTTCAGTTAACTCGACACGAGTGTTCATCCCTCATAAGGAATTTGAAATGGTTGAGGAGTCAATGAGGTTCTTTGGACATGGCGGTCGCTCACCTTTTATTCTTCTGATTCATCGTCACACGACTTTGTTCCTTTGATGAGGATTTTTATTTCGTAATTCTTGTTTTTCGCTTCTGCTTTCCCTAACTTTTGCCTAGACAAATTCTCTTGAATTTTATTTTGGAGTCCAGCGGGATGCCCTAACTTTTGCCTAAGTCACTTATTTTCATGTTATTGACTTAGCGGGCTCTTTTTTTTTATTCTCCTTTTTTGAACAAGTCGTGTGATATCGCGTTGCTCTCGATTTGTTTGAAATATTGTGACTGCCTCATTCTCTGATTGATGAGGGATAACCATTGAGGCATCGTCCTCTTTTGACCTCTTGATGAAATAAGGATAATCATTACGGTTTTGAGATTCCTCAACCTTTTGGAGGATAACCATTGTTGTATCCTTAGATGCATACCCTTTTTTTGGTGAGTTTTGAACACTCGATCAAGTTAATTGAACACTACCCTGCCCCAAGGTTAAAATAAGGGTTTTTTATGATTAGAAAAGAAACTCCTACTTCAAGGCTCAAAAGGGGTTAACGAGGGTCTATCTCCCTTATATCTCCAGTGTTTGGGGATTTGAAATAATGCCTGTACATCCTCAGTAGGGTTTTTATTCAAAAACACATGATTAGAGATTTTGCATTTTTATTTTTCATCACTCTCCCTCAGCTTTTGCATAAGCAAGCAATTAGTAAAGTTGGTATCGTAATGCCAAAACATTTTATGAGTGATAACGAATGGATTACTTCAAGACAAACATAGACAATGTATTATGATTTTCATTCAGAAATTAACAAGTTTTTACATGCTATTGATGCTTAAACACACAAATGAAAAATTACAATGAGAATGCAGTAAGAAACTAAATGGGTGTCGTTGTTGAGGAGACTTGACTCCGTCTGGACTTGTTGAGCTTGA
The DNA here is from genome assembly GCF_029867415.1 of Vicia villosa. Taxonomy (NCBI): domain Eukaryota; kingdom Viridiplantae; phylum Streptophyta; class Magnoliopsida; order Fabales; family Fabaceae; genus Vicia; species Vicia villosa. The sequence continues at coordinate 9,892 of NW_026705203.1, read as the reverse complement.
ATACTTTCTGCAGTTCCTTCCAAACACTTCAGATTACTTCAAAAGAGAACTCCAACAAAGTCACCCATGAGTTGCAAACTTTTGCCTTGCTTTAGGGATTCGAGCAATGCGAGTGATGCAATGCTCAAGATAAGAGTATGTCTTGCTTATCCCTCGTGCGGGAGCCCCAAACATAGTTGCTAGAATAGTAATCGCCATCATAAGTGGAAAGAATTTGGTACGGTCATCAAACTCAGGAGAGTTACTAACTGAGATTCCAACAAACAGGGAAGTGAATGGGCACAAGGCAATAGAATCACATCAATTTGTTTCTCATATTCTTCTTGTCTCTGTTAGCTAGCATGGCCACTGAGAAGGAGATCCTGAGAAAAGACAACTGATATATGAAGTAGAACCTTGAGAATGAGAAGCATCGTGAAGAACACTCTTGATTATCACATGGAAGAAGATTCTTACGGAGTCACCTAGGTATTCGTAATGCTTTTAGGGATTCGAGCAATACGAATAATGCAATGCTCAAGATAAGAGTGCGTCTTGCTTATCCCTCGTGCGGGAGCCCCAAGCATATTCATTGAAGAAGTATTTGCTATGGAGGAACCTTTAGAGAAGTTATATGTTGTAAGGAAAGACCAAAACACCAACTGAAACACCAACCTCCACGGATACAACTGAGCACAAGAACCTTGAGAATGAGAGGTGCTTCTACAGGAAATTCTTGATTACCTCTTGGAAAGAAGATTCTGACAAAGTTGTTCGAGAATTTGTGGTGCTTTCATTATTACCATACCAACGAGTTCAGACAAGGGAGTAGCCTTCTACAAAATAGGAAATACTGAAAATGAGAATACAGAAGTGAAATGATGATTGCCATAGTTGAGGAGCCTTGACCCCATTTGGGCTTATTCTTTTTTTTTTTGTGATACTTTCTGGAATACGGGCATTCACTTATGCATGAACTCTTCGTTTTATGCGCAGGCCATTTTGAGTGAATGATATTACTTTGGAGTCAATGAGATCTTGGACTTTGTGTTTCATCGCCCTACAATTCTCAACATCATGGCCAGGTGCCCCGGAATGGAACTCGCATCGAGCGTTGGCATCAAAGTTGGGGGGAAGCTTTTCAGGCGTAGCCGACTCTCGTAGCTCAATCAACTGAAGTTCTAGCAGGCGAGGAAGTAACTGAGCATAAGGCATCGGGACCGGATTGATAAGCCTCTGAGGTATCTTGGGCTTTTTCCCACACATTTGGTCTCCTTGATTCATTCTAGGGGCATGAACATTTTGACGTGGAGGCAATGGCACTTGAAATTGAGGGAGAGCTCCCTGAGGCATCCCATGAGTGAAAAGAGATCCTATTGGGGAGAAGGAATCGACAACTTCTGTTGCAGCAACAGGAACAACATCACCTTCCTTCCTTAATACCGTCCTCAGAACTTCCATGACCAAGCTCAATTGAGTCTTCAACTGATTGTTTTCCTCTTTTAGTGCATCCTGATTACGGACCAAGTCTCGCATCTCCAACATAAGATGACCCATTTGTTCCTTCATCTCATCCATTTCCTCACGGAGTTGTTCCATAGTTGATCTTGGAGTTGTGGCAGTGAGAAGTCAAATCTGTTGTTGATCTTGAAATCTGGATAGAAATGGTCCCATAAGTCTCTGAAAGAACCATGAAATGCATGATAGTATGAATGCATGTTTCATTTATGAGAGATCCTAAAGTCTTTTCACACACTTTCTTTTTCTTTTTTGGAATCAAAACTTCTCTTTTTTTGTATAGAATATCTTTTCTTTCCTTTTTTTCGCTTTTCTATTTCCTTTTCTTTTACATATCTTTTCTTTTCTTTTCTTTTCTCTTTTTTTTTGGAAATCGACTTTAGGATCTTTCATAAATGGAGTGGACAAAGCAATGATGTTATGCAATGCAAAAGCATGGGATCCACGGTCCATATAATCTTAGTAACCACTGTACAATCCTCTGAATAACTGATACAGGTCAAATGTCACAGGATCGAAGGTCCGACACCTTTTTGAATACCAGGAAAACCGATAGTCACCAACAGAACAGAATAGTCACCAACGGTACCTGTCATGTATATCCCTCCCCACTCACAGGTGAATCTAGGTCAGGGTAAGGTCATGAAACGCAGTATACGGTCCGCCCGAAGGTAAGCATCATCACAGCGCGGATGCGGGTGACGATAATACCTCCGTTTGAAACCACTACTCTGCTCGTAGTCGCATGATCCATCCCGAGACGTACACCTCGAGACAAACCATGCTCCCACTCTATCCTAGGGTACCTAAAGTGCACTCATAGCCTGGGTATTGGGCCTTTTACCTCATAGAACATCCCACCCAACCTGCAAAACAGAACAGAAGACCCCAAGGAACACAGAATATAATCCATATGCATGATGTGCAAACAGAAATAAACATGATATGCAAGCAGAAAATAAACAGGACATGCGAAACATAAAATAAATACATAAAATAAATAAAGGCACGTATAGAGAAAACATAGCACACCCAGTAAATAAACAAACAAACGGATAGGCTAGGATCGACTCACTAAGGATGGACCAGCAACAGGTCTAGCAACATCCCCAGCAGAGTCGCCAGCTGTCGCACGCTCGCGAAAAATGAACAGAGTCGCCACCAATATATTTATCCCATAAGGGAAAGGGATACCGGATAACCTACAAAGGAAGGGACAAGGTCTTGCGACCAGAGAATCAAGGTACGGGAGTCGGTTACGCAAGGGGAAGGTATTAGCACCCCTCGCGCCCATCGTACTCGATGGTATCCACCTATGTTTGTTTCTATCTAAAGGGTGTGTACTATGTCTAAATGTGAAATGAATGCAAAATGTAGGGAAAAGAAAGAATTGTACTCGCACGGGCCCTACCCCGCTGCCTACGTATCCTTTTCAGGAATCAGAGTTACCGTAGCTCGGCTTACGATTTTCTGTTTGTTTTTGTGTTTTTTAGTTGGGCGGCATTAACGCTCACGCTCTTGCATAAGGGACAGCCTAGGATGCAATGGAGCGGAGATAACGGTGCCCTTAAGAAAAGAAAAAAGAGATTGGTTTGTGTTTTTTAGGGTAATTCCATGATGACGAGAACCTACTACAAGGCTTCGCATCACTTCCTTACTTTGTTTTAAATCTGACCATTTATTAGTGTTTTAAGTGTTTTTGGTTGGTGTTTTTTAAGGGAATTTGATTTGTGACTTAGATCATACCAAAAAGAGTTTTGTTTTGCATATTTAGAGAACGCACATCGAGGCCTACGCCACAATCGTTTCTCTAAATAACGGTTAAGAAATACATCGAGGCTTCACACCTCAATCATTTCTTCTCCGCTAAGTAAAGGAAATACAAAAAGAAGTTTTTTATGAATATTTAGAGAATGCACATCGAGGCCTACGCCACAATCGTTTCTCTAAATAACGGTTAAGAAATACATCGAGGCTTCACACCTCAATCATTTCTTCTCCGCTAAGTAGAAAAGAACATACATCGGGGCCTACGCCCCAATCATTTCTTTCCTACTATGAAATATAGTAACGGTATGATCCTTGTCGGCATTTTATTAAGTGTTTTAAAAGTTGAAAAGGAAAAGAGAATGCAATAGGGAACTATATCTAAATTCTAGTCTAAGTTGTCTATACAAGTCTAAATCCTAATGTTAACATGGGGTAGATTCTATAAGAAGCATACAAGTGGTATTAACAACATAGGCCAAAAATATGGCCAAAAACAAGTAATAAAGTCACACAACAATTATACAAAAATAACAGGGAACTATTACAAAACGGTTCAAGCATTAGTACGAAAATGAAACTAAAAATACTACTATTTTTCATGAGTTTTTGAAGTGGGAAAGACTATGACTAAAATCTAACAATTAATTCTAAACAAAACACCTAAAATCTATTTAGAAAATTGATGAATTTTATTATGTTTTTATCACCTAAAAGGAATATAAAAAAAATTATGTAAAAACTAAATCTACACATGAAACAAATGGAGTCAGGGGGGTTTATGTTGAATTCAATGGTGCTTAAAGCGATTCTGGGCGCTGGCCTTATACGGGGGCCCAACTGGTTTCTTGTTTCAGCTTGGTTAGCAACAAAAAGATAAAGGTATTATGGGCTCAAGGGGGTACACGAATAGCATTAGCCCAAAGAGCATTTTGTGTTTGATCCATATTGTTTTTCCTCATCAGATTTTACATTCCAATTAACTCTAAATATCAGACTTATTCACATTAAAACCTAATTAAACCTTCATTAACAACAATTAATCTAGATCTTATGTTTATCAGTCAAGTTAATTCACCTTTATTCAATTAAAAACTATAGACTAAAAATTTTAATTCAATTAACTATAGAAAAAGAATATTAGAAAGGGGGAGAATTAGGGTTACGTGTTTTGTGGCCTTTGGAATCAAATCTCCTTCTTCCTTCGGACCAAACGGCAGCGACGACCCTCTTCTCCGATTCAAATTTCACTCGGCCACCCCCGGAGAACGGCACCTTCTCACGTCTTGGCCTCACCCTCTTCGTCCGTCTCAGTCTCTCTCAATCCCGCACTATCGTAAACTAACCCCAATCAACCACCTCACTCTCGCTAGTCTTCCTCTCACACTCTCCTTCGATTCGAACCTTTCCCTCTCCGATTTTGGATTTCTCTTTCTTCTGCGAACTCAGCGAGGAGCCTCTTGCGACGTTGTTGTTGCTCTTGCGTGGTATTTCAGAAGACACCGAAGATTGAAGGTTCGTTGATAGAAAGATGAACGATGTGTTGCTATAGAGTTCAAGCTGTTGATGATTAGAGATTATGATGAAGGATGTGGCGAAGATGATGATTGAATTGTATGAGATTGATGATGCGTTGAAGAGTGATTGAAGATGATGCTGAGAAAGATGAAGAGCGGTTGTTGAATGGCGACGGCGAATATTGACGATTTGCAGCAATGATGTGAGGATGAAGCGGTGAATTCTGCAGGTTTTGAGAAGAATCTTATTATAGAGATTTGAAGATTGGGGAAGGTTCTGAATTTGAGGAGGTTTGAAGATTATCGAGGGCACGGTGGTGGTGAAGAAGTGAAGAGATTGAAGAAGATGAATTGAAGAATGATGAAGATAGGAGAAGAATCGAGAGAGCTTTTTCTGTGAATGAAGATGATATATATATCAGGTTGGTTCACTTCCTCTCTCCCTTTCTGTTGTTCTGTTACTTCTGTTGGGATAGTTAGAATGGTAACTGTTGTTTGAAAATTCTGTTAGAGGTTATTGGTGAGGTGTGAGGGTAGGTTGTTATGAGGTTAAGGGTGAGATTGAGAGGTTAGAGAGTTTGTTACTTCTGTTTCAAAACGGTTTTTCTGTTATGAGGGGGAGAGTTAGTTACATTCAGTTTTTCTGTTATAACAGTTAGGAGGTTTGAAGTTTGTTAGTAGGTTAATAAAAACTGTTAGTTGAAGGTAAAAGCAGTTAGAAGGTGCTGGGAAATCTGTTAGATGTTATTTGTGAAATTAAAGAATAAGAGGGGAAGTTATATGAGTGAGGAAAGTTTGCTGTTTGCTGGTTGGTAACCTCTGACTCAGTTAGTTAGGTTTTTAAAAAGTTAATTGGAGAGTAGGACTGTTAGTAGTTAGGAAATAGGTTGACATGGTTAGTTATGCTAAAAATTAGTTGTTGTTACATTGTGGCTGTTAGTGATTGTTCTGACTTTTCTGTTCTGTTAACCTCAGGCATCCCAAAAGGGAATTCAAGTACAAGAAGGCCGTTGTCGACACACTTTGAGCTGCCATCTCATGTTGAACCAGCCATTTCAAACTGATAGCTCACAGACTGCAGGATTGGCGCCCAAATTCCTCGGTATACCTTTTCGGAATGAAAGTTTTCTCCAGCCTTGAATGGAACTGATAGCTCACAGGATGGCAACTGCACCTTTTCTCTAAGTGTTTGAGTGAATTTTGGATGATGAAGCTTGACTATTTATGGTAGTGAACTTGAACCTTTATGCTGTTTTTATTTCTATTTTTTGTTGAGCTGATAAGTCCTCGGGAGCTACTAACTCATGGCATTTGAATCTAACTGCCGGCTGAATCATTGTTGATGTTACTTCTGGTGTTATGTTGCTGATTTGAATGTTTGGAATTGAACTGTTATTGATTGTTAGAACTGGTTCAATTAGCAAGTGGTGGATCTGTTTTGGTATTGCACTTGTTTTTTTGTCCAGATGAAAGGCTGAGATTAAGTCGACACGAGGGTAGTTATTTTTGTTACCACTCTTTCCACCGATTTCTCTTTTCTGTTATGATGTGAAGCTGCTGAATTGTGTATGTATTGTGACTGGTTATGCTGTTTTTCAACATGCAGGCAGCAGGTTGCTTCAATGAATGGGATCATAAGGTGTGCTTATGGTCATAAAGCTTGAAGATCGAAATAGCAAAATCGGAAGTGTATCTAGAATAGGATTAGGATATTTTCTTTGTAGTTTTTGATGTGAATGTCTCAGTGTAATGATTTGGAATTGATTTTGTGTAATTGTGGATGAACCTTGGATGTCGTAATGATAATGGGAATTGAAAGATTGTATAGATCAAATGAATTTGGACCTTAGTAAAGGGACTTGAAATGGATGTATAGACACTCGACTTTTGTATTGACTTATATCTCAACCAAATACAGATGAAGTTTTACTTCTATTCTTTCCAAATTTGGATTTCTCTTCATGCTTCAATATCTACTATGAGTATAGAGTCTTTCAAATGAAATTACCCATATCCCATCTTGAATGAGGAGATCCACATGACTTAGTTAGCAAAAGTCAACCTTCCTAGGTCGACTTGTAGACTAAGTGTCAATTTATGCCGAGTGGGATTATCTTTAGATCTCTTTCCTTTTTCTGAATTCAAGTGATCAATCGTCCTTTATTTTTATCAATGCTTGACATCAAAAGAATTTGCACTTTAATCTTTAAATTGACCATTAACCCAATATCTTGTCATAAAAGAGACAAAATCCGAACCGTGACTTGTACTTTTAGGCCGGAATTCTAATTAGGAAACCCTTATTCAAATGACCCAGGAAATAAACCTTAGACCAAGCAATAAGTCGTCTAATCAAATGCCTTTCAGAAGACCTGTATAGATCACCATCTTGATTAAATGTCAGACATCTTTTAAGGAAATAAACACTCTTTTTCCAAGACAATATGAAACTCCAGCTTGCTTCACGACCCTTAATCCCATGCTTTTAGATGTGTTATTTAATGAATGAATGCAAAGCCATGCAAATGCCCTAATGGAGGTATGTAGGTGAAATGCGAAGCTAAGGTCAGTTAGAAATTAAAGGGTAGGACAAATTTGGGGTATGACAAGTGTCAGCCACACTCAAAGGGTATGTGTCAACCTTCATATGATTCTTGGTTTTGTCAGCGAATTTCAGACGTCCATCCTTGATAGCATTCTGAATATTAGATCCCTGAAAAGAAAACATTGTGAAGTTTTATGGCCTAAAAAACTGTGATATTTGCAAAAGCCTCGCTTCTTCCGTTGTTCTAACGGGGGAATTTTGGAATTGGGAGGCACTATCATCTGGCCATCTTTTACCAGCAAATCAAATATTTTGTCACATTTTGTGACGTCAAATGTATAGGTTTTCTTAGGAAATCTATCATTTTTATCATTCTCTACTGGGTTTTTTCCATTAGAAGGGGTGAGCAATTTGCAAGAATAAGGTGGTGCTTCTTTTAATTCAGCAAGATCTATCTCGACCTCTTCCAGGCTGTATGAGTCTTCAAAAGATTCGCCGTCAACGTCCTCAGCTCCGATGTATGCTACCCTCTCCTTCTTGTAACTTTTATTTGCTCTGGCCTTTTCTTCTTTTAGTCGTTCGACTTGTCGAACTCTGTCTGCCAATTGGGCCATATCCCTCAAGTATGGGGTATCTAGTTTCTTTCTGATTGAATAATCTAGACCACCCGCGGCCATTTCGACTAATTCATGTTCTGGGACAACCGTGAAACATCTTGATTTCAACAAACGGAACCTGTTTAAGTATTCATCTATAGACTCCGTGAACTTCCTCTTAATGCTAGGCAACTCTTTCATACTTATCTTGGTTTGACCCATATAGAATTGTTTCTGGAATAACCTCTCCAAATGTGCCCATGCATCTATAGAATTTGGGGGTAAGGTGGTGAACCAAACAAAAGCATTTTTGGTTAGCGAACTAGGGAAGTATTTAATTCTCAAATCTTCGTTCCCTGCTAGATCCCCTGCTTCCGTTAAATATCTGGCTATGTGTTCCACCGTTGATTCACTAGTGTCTCCTGAAAACTTCGTAAATTTGGATACCTTAGTACCTCTTGGTAATTCTGTTTGCATAATATATTCGGGTATGGGGGACGTGTAGTTTGGACGTCGAAGTCCAGTATTAAGGCCATTATTAGCCATTATTCTCTCTATCATGGTAGTGAGATTGTTCTCTGTTGTCAAATTGTCTCTCCTAACCCTATGCACAACTTCATCAGGATGTTCGTTTCTTCCCTCTACAACTACATTAGGCTGTTGCCGGGGAATTGCTTGTTGACCAACGTTAGTCGTTTGATTTGGAGTTTCTAAATTTACCACTTGGTTTCGTTCGACTGGTGTTGGCCTGGGTGGCGGTACTGCGGTTCGAATTTGTTCTAGAATTGGTTCCCCTTCCTGATAGGTTGATTGGTTGTTTCTTTGCCTATTTTGTGGGACTCCTAAAAAATCCGCCATTCTTCCTATTTGTGACGATATTTTTTGATATGTTTCTACATTCTCTTGGTTAGTCCTGGCAATATTTGTTGCTAACGGATTAAAGATCGACCCCAATTCTCTAGCAAAGACTCCTAACATATCATGGTTACTTGCATCCATTTCCTGTCGAAATGCCGCCTAAGTGCTGGTGGTTAAGGCAGGTATTTGGGCAGAGAAACCAGTGTTTTATGTGCTTCGACCTATCGAACCGACATTAGGCGAAAACGCCGTTGGGTTAGGCGCAGTGTATGTAGGTCTTGTTCCTCGTAATCCTACCATGTATGAATATGGCATTCCGTATGGGTTGTTAGGCCTCCAACTGTCTAAAGCGGATGATGGTCCTGGGGTAAATAATTGACTTGCGGCGTTTGTTGCGAAAGGTGGTATCTCGCTTGCGCCTGTGAGTGAAGGTATGGTAGTCAAACTCGAGACTGGAACCGTTCCTGTTGTCCCTGAAGTATTTTCGGGTGCAGCCTGGGAACTACCCATGGGTGCAGATCCTGTCGAAGCCGGTATATCTTGTGCCTCTTGAGTAGAAGTCGAAACGTGTGTAGAGTTTGCCGCTATTGTTCCTGACCCCTGTGGGGGATCTTGATCTCCCCCTCCACTGGCCACATTGACCATTTTCTTATTGTACCTTCGTTTAGGAATCGGTTGTGCACTGTTGGTTAATTTAACGTTCCTAAGGTTCATACAAGGTCTTGATATTTTCTAGACAAAACAAAACAATCAATTAATAACAATCTGTTTGACACTGTCCCACTGGGCGTGCCAATTTGTTTACGCCTGAATCCTCTTTCGACGCGTGGCAACGTGATCAGAACCGAAAATGCCACGAAGGCACGTTCAGCCTCAGTACCTTACGTATTTCGCAAAACGTTTAAGTCTTAAAGATAATTTACTTCGAACTAGCTCCAATTCTAACCATCTTTACTCTAACTTAAACAACATTCTCGAAACATGGCCATCAGTAGCCATTTTTAATCTCCGAGATGGTCATCAGTAACCATCTTTTCTTCGAATTCTAAACTCTTCAAAGAATATTCTTCCTAAACGAAATTTTCAGCCAACACTATGATAGATGTTGAATT